>NC_071286.1:50249445-50351903 GCF_943735745.2 Anopheles bellator
AGCCTCTAGAGCACACAGATCCCGCCACACGATCGAGGATCACGTGCTGACCACACAGTATCATGAGAACTCACCCAACCAGCTACCAATTTCAACGCCTGAGGGTAGCCACAGTGTAGCTGAAGTTGTAATCAATGGCCCGAAAATTCCCTTGATTGTAACACACCACCGACAGGTGCGTGATGAAGTAACTGTGGGCAAAACCAACCATTGCAGGAAACCAAAGGATACAGTACAATGTAGCGAATCGGCATTCGAAGTTCGGCCCTTTACACAAACGATTGAATCGCACCTCGGAAGGCCAGTAAAAGAAGACGGCGAGTCTAGCAATTCTGGAGAAAGTTGTTACTCTGGCAGGAAAAGCGTGGCTAGAACGGATGCCTTCTGCAAGGATACAGACAATGTTGACTTTCATCGTTACACACAACCTCAGGAATTCGCTATTAATTCGCTTGATGAAGCGGATATTCGAAAGCACTGTGAGGCACGAAGTTCTTCCGGAAATGAGAATGATCAAGTCGCCCACAGCCACTCATTTCGTAGTCGTGATAGTGCCACTAAAAGTACGAGCACTGAGCGGAACGAGAGTTCAGTATATCGCAGCTCTAATCAGTCAAACTATCATACCGGATGCCAAAATCGATTGAGACTGCCGCCAACATCTCCGTTTTCGCCACTCGCCCCGGTGTGTTCTGTTGTGTCCCCATCCTCGTCGAAATTTAGCGAGAGGTGAGTGACGTCTCTGCATCTACTTCACGGTAGCCGCGCCTCCGTGTGTGTACTTGGCATTCGTTTCTTCGGTTCTTCCAAATCCTGAGTTCGGCGGCAACTCCTATGGTCGACAGCCGCTCCAATCAACCACACCAGTCAACTTTGCATATAGGCTCGGTACTAAAGCAGTACCAACGGTCATGGGCGGAAACTTACCTGTACTGGAAAATGGCAAATTCAAATACTTGATTGCTCAGCATACCATGCTCAGCGAACGATTCCTCTTTTGAGTTCTTCTGTATGTTATTTTCGTTTCTGGGGACGATTTCGTTAGGCAGTAGCAGCAAAAGCAGTCCCTTCGTATATAAAAATATTGTTTTCTATTATTGTAGGATGTAAGGCAACTAGCGTGTGAAAATAAATCATTCGAAATGTGTTGTGTTGGTATTTTTTTATTTTTTATTTATTATATATTAGGTGTAGCAATTAATAAGTGCGGTTGTACAATAGATGGCATTACTCACAAAATGTATCAAATATTTTTTAGATGAAATATGTGTTTGATAGCTACTGTCATTGCGCATCTAACGCAGTATAGATTGTTTGGTCAAAGTGCAAACAACATCTGTTTTAACAATTTGAACATGTCATGTGATGTTCCTGATAGAGTGATAGAGCGGGGCGTACCTTTTCATTACTGTTTGCACGGCAGAAAAAAGGGTCTTGTACCGAATCATCACTGATGATGAAAAGGGGAGTTATTATAAGAAACCTAAACGCAAAAATCCCTGGATACAGCCTGGTGAACTAGGTCCATCGCAACCAAAGCGAAATATGCACTGCACAACGATTATGCTGTGCATATGGTGGGATATGAAAGGTGTGGTGTATTTTGAGTTTTTTAAACCTAATGAAATTATTGAAGGACAATCCCATCAACAACAATAAATGCATTTGAAGCATTGCTTTGGCAGAAAGTAGTAGCTAACGACTGACAATACTTTCATTAAGGTAGTAATACGTTTTGTTGTTGTAATTAGGTCACAAATGTCGAAAAAAACGCACAAAATTAATTGCTACTACTAATATTTATTTCGAACGCTGTTCTTTGATTTTCCAATATTGTTTTTTTTCTTCCAGTAGCAATTTGTTATTACTGTTATTATTATAGTTGGTTACCTGTGATATTATACGAATTAATAAATTGCCAGTACAATGATTTGTGCTGTGGAGTGCCACGCAGTTTTTCTAGCATAGCACTGACAAGAATTTCTTAGCTTATGAGTGCAATTTTTCTGATGGACTTAATCGATAAATTGAGCATGAAAACAATGTGTCTTTATCTTGACAAAATATCGAACTAGACCGTACTTTGGTCAATATTTCTACTTCATTTTTGTGCAATTTATCGAAAAGGGTCAACGTTCGAACTGATTTCACCATAAAACAAAGTTTAATTTTGGACAATTTGAAAACCACTCTTTCACATTCAACCCGAAAGCATTAACCACTGTCGCCGTAGATTCAGGCGACTTCATAACTTTACCGAATCAATTGTTATAGCAAGACTATCTGACCGGAGCTGTTTCGAGAAGGTGTTTGAACGGATCAAATCAAAGCTGACACTAAATATTATTATTATTTATTATTATCGCGTATCGCGTATTTATTATACAGTATCACGAGAAAACCAACTGTCAAAACGGGTTCTGTCAAATGAAAGCTCCACCATTCATGTGCTGCCGAAAATGTATTTTAACTTACATTCTACTTTTTATGGTGCACGCACGTGATGATTTTCACAAAGCCTTTCGGCAAATGCGAAATTGATTCACTAATTTCCATTTTTTTTGTATCTGTTGCATCTTCTTTCATCATCATCGGTAACTTGTCCTACTGAAAAATGGTGGCCAATAGATCGAACCATCCGCTCAATCATCCGAGACTGTCCTCTGGCGGCGGCGGAAGTAGCAGCAGTGGTGGCAGTTGGTACGGCTGCAACAGTAGCACCGTCGCAGGAAGCACCGAAAGCCCCTCGTCGAGCACCACCGGAGCAGCAGATTCAGCGACCGGATCAATTGTTGCAGCATCGTCCGCTGGCGCGCCACACAACGGTGGCGGGGTGGTCCGGTCAGCGGTTGGCTACGGCTGCTCGGTAGCACCATTCGACAGTGGACACTCCAACACTGGTCTGAACCACAGCAACAACAACAACACCGGCAGCAGCAGCAGCAACAACTACGATGGATACGGAGTGAAGAAGAAACTGCAGCAATCGTTTGGTTCGATTCACCGGTCAGGTGCCGAGTCGGAGTCGACCAGTGAGCTGCCGTCGTCCTACCACCATAGCAATCACCTCTATCAACTTCACCAAAATCACCAGCACCACGCCAACAACAACTATCAGCAACAGTACCCACGTTCCCATCATCATAACCGCTACACATCGCCGTCGCACGGTGGACACTACCAGCCGCCGTCGTCACATCATCCGCACCAGCATTACCACCACTCGGCGCTGCCCGATGGTGGTCCCGCGTCGATCGCATCCGCATCAACCGCAGGCGCCGTCGTGAGCGTTGCTCCTGGCAGCGAACGGCTACCGAACCATCACAACGCGCAGCCGTACCAGTATAGCAAAAATCATCACAATCACCAGCAGCATCGCAGCTCGGTCTCTCGATCGCGGTCCCGGTCGCCCGCCAGTTCGTCCTGCTCGTCGACGCCCAGCAACGGCAGTGCGACGGTCGATCAACCTGGCGGCACGACGTCAGCGGTGGGTCGCGGTGGAGGAGGTGGAGCGTCGTCGGTGGTTGGTTTGTTGCCTGCCTCTTATGGGCGCGATGCTCCGCAGCAGCAGCACGGCCCCTCAACACCAATAGTTTCTCGTACCCTGTTGCAGTCAGTCATCTCGACGGCCGCTGCCGCCGCCGCCGCCGCAGCAACAGCAGCAACAACTACATCGTCGACGACGCTCAGCGGAAGGGGCATTAGCAACACCACCACCATCAGCAACAGCAACGGCGGCACCACGAACAACAGCACCAGCGGTCTCGCTAATAATGCAGCTAACGGTTCAGGCCAACAAAGTAGTAGCAGCAGCAGCAGCAGCAGCAGCAGCAGTAGCAGCAGCAGCAGCAGTAGCAGCTGCAGCAGTAACAACAACCACAGTGGCTGTAGTACTGTCAACAGCAGCAACCACCCAGGCGTTGGTGTCGGTGCCGTCGGCAGCAACAGTAAAACGACGACGACGACGGGTAGTGCCGCCGGTGGTGGAGGAGCGGGTGGAGGAGCTGGAGGAGGCGGCATTGGCGGCACCGGAAGCGCGCCCGCCGCTGCTGGTCTCAGTAACGGCGGCGGCAGCAGCAACAGCAGCAGCAGCAGCAGCAGCAGCAGCGGTGCAGCAGCTGCAGTAGTGATCAACTGCCACTCGGACGACCATCGGCCGCTGGCGATCTGTGTGCGCAATCTGCCGGCCCGTTCCTCCGACACCTCGCTCAAGGATGGGCTGTTCCACGAGTACAAGAAGCACGGCAAGGTGACGTGGGTGAAGGTGGTAGGGCAGAGCACCGATCGGTACGCGCTCGTGTGCTTCAAGAAGCCGGAAGATGTCGACAAGGCGCTGGAGGTGTCGCACGATAAGCTCTTTTTCGGCTGCAAGATAGAGGTGGCCCCGTACGAGGGCTACTACGACGTGGAGGACAACGAGTTCCGGCCGTACGAGGCGGAGCTGGACGAGTACCACCCGAAGGCGACGCGCACGCTGTTCGTCGGCAACCTCGAGAAGGACATTACCGGGAGTGAGTTGCGCCGGCACTTCGAGTGCTTCGGCGAGATCATTGAGATAGACATTAAGAAGCAGGGCGCGAGTGCGTACGCGTTCTGCCAATATTCGGACATCGTGAGTGTAGTGAAAGCGATGCGTAAGATGGACGGTGAGCACCTGGGCAGCAATCGGGTGAAGCTCGGGTTCGGCAAGTCGATGCCCACGAACTGCGTCTGGATCGACGGGGTCGGGGAGGGCGTCAGTGAGCACTACCTGGCGGCACAGTTTAACCACTTCGGCCCAGTGTCGCAGGTGACGGTCGATCGCGAGCGCAAGCTGGCGCTCATCTACTACGAACAGGTGCAGCAGGCGCAGGCCGCTGTGAAGGAGATGCGCGGCGTGATGCTGCGCGGCCGAAAGCTACAGGTAGACTTTGCGTCCCGCGAGTGTCAGGAAGCGTTTTTCGATAAGCTAGAGAAGCAACAGCAGCAGCTGTTGGCATCCGCCGCGAGTATGGCGGGATCGACGGCGACGGCGGCGGCTCCGTCGTCTGCCCCCCCGTCAGGGGCATCTTCGTCGTCATTCGGATCACCCCGGTTCGGTGGCGTTACCGGAGGCGAATCCGGTGCTGCTACTAGTAGTGGTGGGGCCGGGAGTGTTAGTAGTAACAGTATCAACGCACCCTCCGCTGCTGCCGCACCTGCCACCTCCTCGACGAATCGGAATCGGACTTTGGGGGGCGCATCGTTCAGCCGGCCGGGAAACCCTCTCAGTGCTATGGGAGGCGGCGTGGTGGTGGGTGCAGCAGGCAACGGTGGTGGTGGTGCGAACAGTGGCAGCAGTTCGCCTCGTGTCGATCCGTTATCGGTAACCGGAGGTGGTGGTGGCAGCTCACGCGGGGGCGCTAATAGTGGTTCCGGTGCCGGTGCCGGTGGTGTGACTAGTGGCACGTCATCGACGTCCCGATCGAGGATCGTGCGCTATTCGAGCGACGATTACTACTCGGAGGGTGCGACGAGTGGTGGTGGTGGCGGTGTGAGTAGTGATCGGAGGTTTCGAAGCTACGACGAGTACAGTCAAGGCTCGGCTGCCAGCTCGTCCCACGAGGACGAACGGTACGACCATGAGACGTCGAGCAGCAGCAGCAATCGCAACAACGCCGCGTCCCTCTCCGATCGGCTGGCTCCTGCTGCCACCCTGTCTGAATCGTCACCCGGCGTTTTGGGCTCCTCCAACCCACAGTCTGGCAACGGACACTCGACCTCGATCCAGTCACGCCTGGCTGGCGGCGGCGCCGATGTCGATCATTCGCCATCGGCGACGACGACCACTGGGTGCAGCAGTTTACGGAAGCGGAGCGACAAAGGCTCAGGTACAGGCGATCGCTTTGCTAGTGTACTACCTAGCATAGTAAAAGAATCGATTTTCAACACTAACACTTTGCCTTTCTCCCCGACAACACAGGTGGACAGGATAGCAACAACATTCGCTACCTTCAGAAGGAGCGTGTACATATACTAGAACAGCTTGAGGAATGCCCGTCCAGTGGCGATGAGCTGGTGAGCCCAAAGAAGCGTATCAAATACAACTCGGACGGCCACCATCACCATTACCATCAGCAGCAGCAGCAGCCGCATCATCAAGCGAGTGATCCCGATCACAGCCTCCACCGTCACCACTATCATCATCATCCGCATCATCACCAAGCGAACGACGTGGGGGCCAGTGGGCGATCCCGCGATCCATCGCCGGCACCAAGTGTCTCGGCGGCGGGAGGTGGTGCGGTCGGTGGAAGCAGTACAACAACTGCCTGCGGCAACGTCAACAGCAATATGCACCATCATTACAACAGCAACAGCAGCAGCCACCACCATCCACACCACCACCATCATCATCACCATCACAATAGCAACAACAGTAGCGACAGTGGAGGGCACGGGAGTGCTGGAGGTAGCGGGGGAGTGGTAGTGTTTAGTAGCGGCAGTGGCATTCAGTCATCGTCGTCCGCGCTCACCCACCGCAAATCGATGGAGGTTCGCCGGCTCTCGGAATGTAACCTGCTGCAGTCGAAGCAGCAACAATCGCTGGCTAGCAGCGGTAGTGGTTCCTCGGCAAGCAACGCCAACAACAGCCGCCGACCGTCCATCGAGACCACGTCGTTGCGCGATCTGCGACACTCCAGCAGCAGTAGCGCCGGCAACGGCAGCAGTGCTGCAGCGAGCGCGCATCAGTCCCATCATCTGGAAGGAAGTGGCGCGAACAGTAGCAGCAGCAACCATTCCGCGCACTACACACACCACCTGAGCAAGCGGCGAAAAGTGATCTCTAACGAAGGAGGAGCGTCCGGCACTGGCAGCAGCAGTCTGGCGGCCAGCAGCGCTGCTGGTGCTTCGTCGTCGGCGGCGACGGCGTCGAGTACGGCGAGCGGTGGCACTGTGGGAGGCGCCGCTGGAAGCAGCAGCACCGGCAGCGGCACGGGGTTGTCATCGTCTAACGAGCATCACCATTCGTCGCGCGGCCGTGGCCATCAACTGCACTCACTCCATTCGCACGAAGCCAGCGGAGGCGAGAGTGCGGACGGCTCCCGTCCCGGGACCCCGCTGTGCGATGAGCGACCCGAGAATTTGCTACTCCCGAGCGAACCGCGCCGAATACCGACCGGTCGGTCGTACAATCAGGAACCGCTAGTATTGCCGCTGCCACGGTTTGCGATACAAGTGTTTGCCCAAAATCGGCTCAATGCGTTGCAACAGCAGCAGAGTGCGTCGGGATCGCCCACGGTCACTTTGACGTCCTCGACGTCGACGTCGGCAGTGGATCGTCATTCGGCTAGTGGCACCGCAGGAGGAAGCGGAACTACGACCACGGCCTCGTCCGTCGGGAGTGTCGTTTCTTCTGCGGCACAGCAAAACCTTTCGTCGCTTACGTCGAATTCTAGTCTCCCGGGCGGCCCACACCACAGTAGCAGCAGTAGCAGTAGTAGCAGCAGCAGTAGCTGTAGCAGCAGTAACAGCAGCAGCAGTGGTAGTCGCGCACTTTCTAGCCCACCGCCACCAACTTCGGCACCGGCAACTTCCTCCTCCGCGTCGAAACTAACGCTCTACATACCTTCACCTGCAGTGCCGGGCATTAGTGGCAGTTCCAGTACAGGGTCCGCTGCGCCCCACCACCACCACCCGGCGTTAGAAGCGGTACCGGCCAGTCCGCCACCTCGAGCTCCCTCCGTCAGCTCGACGTCAAGCGACTCGAGCGACCTTGGGTTCGGTCCCTCGGTATCACCCTCGCTAGAGGAACGTATCAAGACGCTCGACGAGATGTACGAACGATGGTCGGGCAGCAGCCAAGCGGCGGCCGTTGGTCGGCTGGGCGTTGCTGGCACCCCCGGAGCCATGGGCGGGAGCGCAACTCCGACAAGCCTTCTGACCATTGCTGGCGGTCACAGTGCAACCAGCAACAACTCCAGTGATCACTTCCTGCCCACCGATCGGCACCACCAGCACTACCAGCATGGTGGTGGAAGTGCGGGTGCCGTGGGTAGCAAGGGTAGCTACGTGAACAGTAACCACCACTCGCTTCATGGGCATCACTCTCAGCATCATCATCTGCCGGCCACTGGCGGCGCTTCTTCCTCGTATCATCAACAACAGACGTCACAGCGTCTGCAGCACTTCAACAATCACCTCGCTGGCGTGGAGAGCAACGTCCTCCTTCATCATCACCACCATCACAGTCGCCAAGCTTCACCGTCGTCCATCAACACCCCTACCGGCGGCAGCACCCCTTCGTCATCGTTTCGCAACAAACTGCTCGATCTCGACGTACACGAGGTTCCACCCTCGGACATCGTCAAATCAGTGCTCTCAAAGAAGTCCATCTTCGATGAGGATCTCAAGCGGTTGGAAAACATTGGCGACAAGTATGAGCCGCGCGATTTTGCCAACTACTCGAAAGCTAGTTCCACGCTGGTCGTCGCAACCGGTGGTCCACCCACGACTCCCGTGCCTGGGTGCAGCAGCATCATGGGGTTAACTACTACTCCATCACCATCCCTTAACGCCGCCACGCAATCGCCAGTCCATTTGGGGGTGTGCAACAAAACAACAGTTCCATCTCCAGCCAGCAGCAGTGCAGGCCTGGTTCCTCTGTTGCCGGTGATAACGTCGGTGGCAGTCACCGGTACAGTGACGGCTGCTGTTGCCGCAACAACAGCTTCCACTGCGAACGCACAGCGAGTTAGTAGCAGTACCTCTGTTTCTCCGCTAAACAGTCCTCAACCCTACAACAGTCCCAACCCTTCAGTCAAGTCCGGTTTGCAGTACCCGTTCCCCAGTCACCCAACGTCACTGGCGGCCGGGGCAAAATCGACGTCATCATCGCCCTCCATTGTTGGTAGTTCAGCAGCGGGCACAGTGATAGCTGCTGCCACTGTAGCTGGTGCCAGCGACACCACATCTACGACGACAACGACGACGGCAACAGTCGATGCGACGCTACCAACAACGCCGTTGCTGTTGGCTGGCAAAGGTAGCGGCCACACCACCACAACAACCAGCAGCAGCAACCACACCGCACCAACGACGACTTCAGCTCAGTCGTTCCCGTCCGTTAATAGTAGTAATAGTAATAATAGTACGCATAGCATTAATACGAATAGTGCTGTGACAGCGGTATGCAGTGCTACTATTGCATCGACAATACTACCCTCGACTGCTGCTGCTGGTGGTGGTGGCGGCGGCGGCGGCGGGATTGCTGCTCCTACTACCGTTAGCTCGTTGACGACGTCGTCTTCATCGTCAACATCCACGCCGACGCCGTCAATCAGTAAACCAAAGACCAATGTTTTAAATAAAAGTATTAGTTTAACGGAAAAAACAAGTACAAAACCTAGCGGTAACAACAGTAATAATTTAATCAACAATAGTAATAGTAAAACTAGTGGTAGCAGCCACAACAGCATCGGCACCATCAGCAGTAGCAGCAGCGCCAGCGCCAGCAACAATAGTAGTTCTTCTAGTGTCAATCACCAACCGTCTTCATCAGCTTCTGCGACTCTCGGTGCTGGTGTGCCGCCGACAGGAACGGCAACAAATAATGGCGCAAGTAGTGAAGCCCTGCCTCCCAAGCTGCTGTCTGCGCCAGCAACAACGATAGCCTCACCCGGCAGTACAAATGTGGGAACCTTGAAGAGTGCCGGAATGACGCCCGATGAGCAGTCTCATTCCAGCAACACCGCTGCTGGTGGTAGCGAACCAGCGAAAGAAGAAGCTACTGGAAGTAGCGGCAAGTCTGGCAATAGTTGCAGCAGCAGCAGCAGCAAACATCATAAAGATCGTCGGAAACTGTCAACGGCCTCATCCTCGTCGTCGTCAACATCATCGTCGAGTTTTGCGTCCTCGCCGGTTGGCGGGGGCCAAAGTGGTAACCCGCTGGCCGTAGCTGAGGAGGCGGAGCGCGAGGAGTTAGCAAAGCCACCGCCTGGAAAGCATGCCACCAAGTCGAGTAAATCGAATTCCTCGCATCACCACCATCGTGACGGCGGCAGCGGACACCATCATCGTGATGGGAGCGACGGAAACCATCATCATCGCAGTCACCACAGCAGCCACCGGCACCATAGCGACAGTGTCAGCAGTAATAGTAGCAATGGCAGCAACAGTGGAAGTGGCTTGAAGAACAGCACCTACAAAGACGCCGAGCGTAATCACGTGGCCGCTGCGAGTGGTGAGGGAACGATCGGTATCGGCAGCGGCTGTCGTGATGAGTTTGACCGCTTGAAACAGGAAGCGGCAGCGGCGGCAGCAGCAGGAGGTGGATCGATTGCCAATGCAACGACGGCAGCAGTGTCGTCGGGAAGCTCCAATTCGAAGCGCAAAGACAAGACCGAACGAGAAGATCGCCATAGCAACGACGACGATCATCGCCACCGGAAGAAGGAGGAAGGATCGAGCGAACAGCGGTCGAATCATGCAAGCGATCGTGAAAAAGATCGTAACCCGGCGTCGGAATCGGGAAGGGACCGAAAGGAGCAGCGACAACAGCAGCAGCGTGGTGATGAGCAGGAAAAAGGGCTCGAGAAAGATGGTCGCTGTTCGTTCACTAAGAGTGTGGCGAATGATTCGGACGCGAAGAGCGCGCATCACAACGCTAGTGATGAGTGCACGCCAGCGGTGCACCATCATCATCAGCACCTGCCGCATCATCATCACCGGGACAAGGACCGTCGGGATCGTGTCAACTCGACCGGTAGTGGGTCGCCTGTGAGAAGCTCAAAACGCCGTCTCAGTTCACAGGACAGCAACGAGTCGACGCTGGAAGATGCGGGAACACTGAAAAAGGTGCGATCGTCGGGTACCCAGGACGCTGCTGCAACGGGCACTAGCGTTGCTGGCAGTGGCAATGGATCGAAAATCAACGAACGACGGGATTCGGGCAAAGAAAGTCGAAAGGAAAACAGTAAGCACCATCATAAAAGCAACAGCAACAGTAGTTGTGGTCACAACAACCATCGTTCCACCGACAAACTTCCATCGTCGTCGTCATCGTCTTCGGCCTCGAAATCCGCCTCTGGGACGCCGGCGTCGATCGTCAACAACAGCACCACCTCCTCGGAGAAAGGTGCGCCGACAAAGTATCACGAAAATTACACTGACACCAACCACAAGCAACAGCAACAAACAGCGACGGCAGCGCAACAACAACAACAGTACCTCCTCGAAGAGCGCCGCAAGGAGATCGTATTTTCGAGCGAAAATAACCCAACGGAAGCCGATCGTAGCGTCAGTTCCTCCAGTGTGAGTGGTAGCACACCGCATCACCATCATCACAAGCACAAGGAGCGCTATCACGAGAAGCACAAGTCCAAGAAGAGCCGCGAATCTTCCCGGGACAAGGAAAACGCTCAGACGGCGGCCAACTTTCCCGGTGACAGCAGTTACGCGGAAAATCGTTCGACCAGCGACGAAGAGGAACAGAACCGACGGATACGGTACAAGAAGGAGCGCAAAGAGTTGCAGGAGTTTGCGAAACAACGATTTCACCACGGTTCGGCTGCCGGAAGCACGGGTCGGCTGGCGTCGGAGAGCACTACCGGTGTAACCGATTACAACAAAGCGCCCACCACCAGCAGCAGCGGCAGTCTGGGTGGAGTGAAGCTGCCCAACGCCGGTGCTGGTAGAGAGCGGAACCGTTCCTCGCAGCCAGTCAGTCGTGCCGAATCGTCCGCCGAGGAGGGTGGCCGGATGGACAAGGCTGGAGGAATGGTATATGTGGGGGTGAAAAAGTGTCGCTCGAACAGCAGCCGAGGGCGCGGGGCGGCCAACACCGGCTCCGAGACGGACGACTCGGACGAGCCCACGAAGAAGCACTCGATCTTCGACATTCCTGACGATGGGCCAAACATTTCCATGTACGACAAGGTGAAGGCCCGGTCCTGCAAGAACATGCAAAAGCAGGAAGAGGAGAAAAAGATCAAGGCTAAGTTCTCGCAGCTGAAGCAATGCCGGGCGAAGCGGGAGGAGGGCAAGAACCGGTCCAAGAGCTGGGGCGAAGACGGCGAGGACGATTCCGATTCGGATGCGATGCACTCGGACGTGACAATCATCAGTGGCAGCAAGTACAACCACAAGGAGCACAACAAGAGCGGCATGGTGACGACGACAACCACCGACGACGAGGAGGATCACGGCCATCCGGCGACACCACGCCACGCGCGTCGAAGAAGTCACCCGAAGGGTTCGTCGTTGGCTTCGGATTCGGAGGAAGAGTCTGCCGCCGGCGATGGCAGTGGCAGCCAGAGTCAGCATCACCACGGCCACCATCACCACGGTCGGCACGACGGTTATCAGCAGCAGCAGCAGCAGCAGCAGCATCAGAAGCACCGGATACTGTTCAATCGGGACCGATTGAACGACCTCTGTGATGACGAGAGCAGCGAAGGTGGCGGCGGTGCAAGGGAACAGCGGCGTACCGGCCACCGGCACCAAGATAAGCTGAACTGTCGACGTAGCGGCAGCGGCGCCATAACATCCCTGAGCGGCGAGGAGAAGCGAGCGGCGCGCAAGATGTCCCGCTCGACACGCATCCAATCGGATACGGAAACCGACGACGAATCGGTGGCACGGGGCGAGACAATGCGCAAGAAGTCACAGCCACCGCATCAACCTGCCTCTGCCGAAGGAACCAGGATATCGGACGCGGAATTCGATCGCATCAACGACAAGATAGGACGCATGTTTGCCGAACCGACGGAGGCTGGCGGACAGCCGTTGCTGGATTCGGTTAAAATCAAAAAGGAAGTCAAAAGCGAAGACGATGAAGCCTTGGCAGCGGTGCAAGAGGACCGGAAACCAGCGACCGTGAAAACCATGCCCGGCGTATTGCCGGACGGGTGCGCGTCAGTTGCGGCCTCGCTTGCAGAGCAAAAGGTGACGTCGTTCGCCCTGATCGCAAGCGACATCTCCGACGACGATGTGGTGAAAACAGTGATCAAATCGGAACATCCAAAACCGACAGCCACCGCCGGTCTCACAGCAATGGTAAAACAGGAACCAGCGTCCGATCCGTCGTCGTACAAATCGTCCGGCTACAACAAAGAGCAACGTAGTTCGTCCATGCGTGGCGACCTGGACAGTACCACCACCGCCAGTAGTGTACCCACGACTAAACTGGAGCCGCCTGGCCACTCGGATTCGAAAAAGAAACATAAACGAAAGCAGAAACGCAACAAATCGCTGGAAGGCGCTGCTACGGCGGGTAACAGCAACTACGAGCTGTTGGAGAAAGATGGCGGCGTGGTCACGAGTGTCACGAGCGCGGGAGGCACTGTAGCGATCCCCTTAGCGACGATGCCCGTCGAAGGTGCAAGTAGCGGCGATGCTC
This sequence comes from Anopheles bellator, assembly GCF_943735745.2. Taxonomy (NCBI): domain Eukaryota; kingdom Metazoa; phylum Arthropoda; class Insecta; order Diptera; family Culicidae; genus Anopheles; species Anopheles bellator. Next base: position 50,262,800 of record NC_071286.1, read on the forward strand.
AACCATCGCCATCCATCGTATCAGCTGCGATCCCACAAACCTTGTTGTGCAATCCGGTACCGGTGCCGGTACCGGCCGCGGTACACACCTCGAGCGGAGCAGCGTCGTACGAGGAGACGAAATCGAAAGCAGTCGCCGACGCCGACGCCCCAACAGCTTCGTTGTCTTCGTCATCGTACAATCGGAAGAAACACAGCGGGAAGAAGGATAAGCGGCGTGATCGGTCGAAGGAGGACTACGAGAAGTCTTCCTCGTCCAACAATAGCAGTCGATCGAAGAAACCGAAAAACCGTTACAAAGATGGCAACGTTGGCAGCAGCAGCACCGCCGGCGGCACCAACAACGGTGGCGGTGGCAATAGTAGCAGCGTCAACAGTAAGTTCCTCGACATGGAGCTGTTTGGGCCGATATCGGATGAAGACGAATCACAGCACTCTTCCGTGGAGACCGAAGTGTCCAGCATCAGTGGTGGTGGTGGCGGCGGCGGCGGCAGGGCGAAACCGCAAGGCTCGTTGGAATCGACGGATGATCACCCGAAGGAAGAGATGGCGGGCGATGGTTTGTCGAGGAAGCGGTCTTCAATTGATCAGTCGGACGGTGTGAAAGGAGGATCTTTTGCGAAAACCGTTTCCTCCGTCAACCATTCGTTGACCGATGCGGTGGCGAAGGGAATAACGCCCGCAAAGGCTGCCGTGAGTGGGGGTGCGCACGCAACCAGTGAACATCACCAGCTGTACGCGGGCGTGGTCAGCGTTAGCCAGGAACCGTCTGTACCGATCGGCACGAGTGGCGATCTGACGGAGAAGGAGCGCACGAAGGATGAGTCTTCGTCGTCGTCGTCGTCACGCAAGCGCAAAGAGCGGAAGCGGCGCGATCGGGAGAAGCTTCGAGCCTCGATGGCGCTGGCACTGAAGGAGGACGAAAACAGCGTCGATCTGGATGAGGCGGGCCGTGCGCTCGAGGCGCAGCTGATGAGCGATACCGACCAGAAGGGAGAGGAGGTGTCTCCAGTGTCTTCGGCCATCGCAAGCGGCGGCCCCGCCTCTTCGCTCCTCAGCGGCAAACGGACGTCGGTGGATATGTTGGACTTGTTCCGGTACACCGACGGGGACGATAGCCTGGAAACGGCAACAACTCCGACGGCGTACGCGAGTGAAAAACGCGAACCATCCACTTCATCCGACCACAACCGAAAGGAGAAGAAAAAGAAAAAGAAGCGTGGCAAGGAAGAGAAACATAAGCACTACCATGGCAGCAGCAACACCACCCCAAGCGTAACTGACAACAGTGCCCTTCTTCCAGGTGCTGCACCCGCACCAACTTCTTTGTCATCTGCTTCTTCAGCAGGCCTCGCTGGCACCGGCACCGGCACCGGTCACAGCACCGGAAGCGAGGTGAAGAGTGGTCAAGCAAACAGCCAACAGCAACCGCCAACCACGACGCCAGTTACTCCGTCGATCAATAAGCTGTCGCTGGACATCATATCCGCCCAGCAGGAAGATTCAAAGCACAGCCTCAGCAAACCGTCGCCAAGCTTGCCGTGCCTGCTGGACGAAAGTCCACCTCCGTCGAACAAGCAGCAACTGACGGCACAGACCAACGCAGTCCCATCCGCCGAAAGCTCTCCTCCGTCGCCCATACCGATGAACGCAACCGCGAACCGTGAGCTCACCTGCTCGACACCAACCTACGAGTTTGGAGAGGTTAATAGCAACAACATCAGTCTAGAGGACGCGCCAGCGGTGATCACCTCAACCAATCCCACGAAAGGCAAGCGCAAGTCGGACAAAGTGATTCCCGGCTTCGGGCTAGATCTGGACGAGCAGATCCACGAGAAAGCGGTAATGTCCATTTCCGGAGAGTTTGGCGGGGAAAACTTTGGCAAGGATCTCGAACTACAAGCGCCGTCGTCCAAATCTAAGCCTACCGACAAGAGCCATCAGCAGTTGTTGAAGGAAAAGATCGACGAAGCGACAAAGACCCTCGGTGGCGGCAGCCTCGAGGAAAAGTCGCGCGTAGTCATTTCACAGGAGGAAACGGAGGACGCGGTTGCTGCGCTGTTGGGCGAGAGTTTCGGTACTTCCAATACGCCCGACTTTTCCGACATGATGTACAGCGATCCGGCCGAGGAAGAGCAGCTGTCGGCCAAACTGCATCAGGAAGAATCGCCGCAGATCCCGGAAGAGGACGATGAGGAGATGAAAAAGGCGATCATGAGCCTAAACGCAGAGGAGCTGGATATTAAAGCAGACACCCCGCAGTCAGAGCACGATCTACAGATAGACACTGACACGGACGATGCCAACGACGACGAGCAGCTGCAACATCCAAGCAATCTGCTAAGGTTCGACAATCCACCCAAGACACCCGACGTCGATCTTAGTCAAATCGGAAAGCCGCTCATCACCACCGCGGTGGCGGCCGGTGATAAACTCGAGACGAGTCCCTTGACGCCGACACAGGTAATCACCTCCTCGGGATCGTCGGCCAAAAAGGACAGCCTCAGACAGGAATTACCCAACACCCCCGGTAAACACGTCATTCCGCTACCGAGCGAGGACCCGTTGAACGTTGCCGAAGGAAAATCTGCTGCGCTGAAAAAGCCCGCTAGCAATCCGGACGGTGATGCGCATCAGCCCCCGGTCGTGGGTCATAAGATCGCCACCACCACATCAACGATTAGCAGCACCATTCTCAAAGAGCAACTACGCGCCACAACTGCAATGACAACACAAACTACGACGACGACTGCCACAGTTGCCGCAATAACAATCGCTTACCCGTCAGTGGCTGTAAAAGCGCCCATTTCTTCGCCAAATGCCGGACCAAGACTAGGAGTCCCCTCGTCCCAACAACAGACATCGGGCACCATCCGACATTCGGCGTACATGGGACAAGCGCCACCGACGATCACGATCCCGGAACAGCAACCGATCATCTATCACCACCAACACCACTCTGCTGCTGGGCCCCAGTCGGACACGAACACGGTACAATCACCCCGTGGGCTTGGCCTTCAGTCGCCCAAGATGCAAATGGCTTCACCATTTGCTCGCACGTCCTCACCCAACACTGCGCTGCGTACTTCAGCGGGTGGTGCTGGTAGCAACCGTCAATCACCGCAGCTCAGCCCGGTATTCCTCCCGCAACAGGCGACCGGAGGAGGAAGTCCCCAGACGACGGTGTCGGCAACAACGCCAACAACCGCTTCGACGATGATCATTCACCCAAGCGGACACCATCACGTCGTGATGCATTCACCGAAGCATGGTGGCCAAACGATAACGACAACAGCATCAGGGCTTAGCCAACAACCTCCCTACCAACACCTGCAAGCCATTCCCGCAGTGAGCATTGGAGGATCGCGATTATCGGCAGTGAAATCACCTTCCACTGTCTTGTTGCCATCGAAGATCAACGAAGGGTCGACAATTAAGGCAGTTTCATACGGTCCCGTCGTCCCCGGAGGAGCCGGTCCAGTGACAATGACCCGAATCGTTACAACCGCTACGGCCGGACCACACGCAACTCAGACGACACCGACAACTGTCGGCGCACAGCCATCGTCGTCAGCCTCAGCGCTTGAATCTGTTTCAACTAAAGCGGTCAACATCGTAACCACCGGCACTCCGACGAGTGTGGTAAAAACGATTCCAACAACGGTAACAGTTCCACCATCGTCATCATCGTTATCGATGATCGGTGCCACATCGGCATTACTGAAGCCGAATACCGCCAACCTGGCACAGTCGCAGCAGCCGAACATGTCCGTCACGACGGTTGTGTACGCCGCGAATTTGACGCCGGCAACAACAGTCAGCAACACTCGACAATCGACGGTGACAACACAGGCGCATGCAAGTGTTGCAAGTGCGTCGGTCATAACCAAGCCAAGCGAAGTCGGAAACAACAATCTGGTACTGGGCGCAACCAAAGGCAAACCAGACAATAAACTGTCGGCCAATGCTCCTGTAAATAACACCATTTCGACGATCATGTCCAACCCGAACCATCAACCATCGTATGTCCCGAAACCGCCAGCGCATGTGGACGTGCTAGCCAAGCCTCCTTCTGTGGTGGTGGCGGATGACGTGTCAGGGACGAGACCGACGACCCTGGTCAAGGAACAACTGCCTGCAGACATCGACGCGAGCAAGTTGGGCGGCAGTCCGGCCAACCGTAACAAAGTGGTATCTCGCACGGGCACAGTGGAAGACCAGGAAACGGACTCGAAGGAGGACAGTGACTGTTGGTCGACGAAGGAGATCAACATTGATTCCGTGATCAAGAAGGTTGACGCGCTCTGCTCCGAGGATGAGTCGGTTACGTCACAGCAACAACAGTCATCATTGCTCACCACCGAGCCGTTGATTGACAAGGAAGCCTCAACGATTGAAATGGTCGCTAAGGGTGGAGATCGTTCGGATCAGGACGTAAAGAAGGACGAGCAAGCGGCACGGAACCAATGTTCTGCGGAAGAACAAAAGCATCGCACGGTGACAGACATTGCTGAAGACGAAGAAGCGGATGAACTGACAGCTAGTAGCAACGAGTTGCTGGAGAAGGAACACGGTAGCGCTGGTAGCGGTCGTGGCATAGGTAAACGAGGAGCGGGCGTAGGTGGACGACGTGGTGGCGGCACCGGACGCAAGCTCTCCGAAAGCAGCCATCCAACGGGCGGCAGTGTGTCGGTCAACGATAAAGCCAGCGAACAACAGGTAGCTACAAACGCTACGCTGGTGGACTCTGTAACAGGTATCCAAACGCGCACGCGTGGAGGAAAAGCCGGAGGGTCAGCCAAACGGGGCCGTGGAGGCCGAGGGGGTACTGCTGGCGCTGGTCGTGGAAGTGCTGTACCGGTTGGAGTCGGTGTAATCAGTGGCCAACAGTTGCCTATCACATCCGGATTGCAGCAGTTACCGTCGGCGGTACTATCCGCGGCAGCAGGACCAGGAGCCGCCAAACCTAGGCTAGGAATGAACGTCGGTTCTTCCGATGTCTACGAGTTCCACGATGACTCGGGCGAAGATGTGTCCAACGTTGACAAGTTGCAGTCGGCCGATGGTCCCCGTCCGCGGCTGATACTGACCATCAAAAATCAGTCGTCTGCCATGACCACGGCCCCAGCCTCTGTTATGTCCAATGTTGCTCCTATAACGGCCATAGCAACATCGAGCTCGACCAACTTGACCGCTGTCGTTAACACTGTGTCGACCGTTGCGACGAGTTCCACAGATTCCAACAACCTATCGACTGTTGCGTCACTGCCAGTACCAGTAACCGCTTCATCACAGCAGCAACAACCAATTGGAAGCGATGCCCTGGTAGCTCTATCTTCATCTAACAACAACCATCAACTGCTGGATGGTGGAAAGGAAGAAACGCCACTGCTCCCGAACGTACATACTGGAGCAGTTTCGGCAGCGAGTGCCGCGGCATCTGCGGCCGCAAACACCAGGAAGTCGCGTCGATTGCTGGAGAAAGATTTCCGCAGTACCGTGGATGACATCATCGAGGACGTCATCCGCAACGGACCATCGCCCAAAGTTTGCGGTGGTGTGGCTCCGGTTGCTCAACAGCAACCGCAGCAACACCAGCAAATGTCAACAGTTGTCCAACCAAATTCTGGCCTCAGTTTCACAACAACGGTGCAGCAACAGCAGGCTACGCAACAATCGACCTTGCAATCAACGATAGTTGCGATGAACCAGGATACTGGAAGCGGAGCGTTGCTACAGCAGGGGCAAGTGGTTTCTGCAGGCATACAGCAACAACCACCGGTTTCCAACAACGGTGCGGCTACCGAGCAACAACAACAGCACGGAGGTCAACCGGCGCGACGCACAACCAGACAGAATGCAACAACGCTGAACGGTAGGTTTCGAATGTTTCCATGTAAAAACTCACATGTTCAAAGTTTTAATGGTTTTTTTTCTCGTTTCGTGTAGCCACCGGTGCAGTGGGAGACATTCATCGCAAATCGCCCCGGAGTACACGCAAGGCCAAAGATCGGAAGACGAGCGAAACGTCAACGGATAGTAGCGACGAAAAGCCTCCACAGCCGACGGTGATTGGAACGGCGAGCGGCAACAGTGCTGCAACGGTGACTATCAAGTCGCAGATCGATGGAAAGTCCGACGATAAGCAAGTCGTCGGAAATACACTGAACGCGACCACTCCCGTGACACCCAGCATTCCGGTAACACGCCCGAACGAAACCGCCTCACTGGCTGACAAAACAAAGGAGAAATCCCTGGTCGTCAAATCGACGGCGGCGGCGTTAGTCGACGAAGCAAAGGCACCGACGGAATTCCTGGGCAACATTGGTACCCAGCACCAACAGCAGCAAGCCCCTCAGACGCTAATCGATCCAAAGACCGGCGAGATGACGGTGGTGCGCCACAATAAGGAAAGTGGCCAGTACGTACCGATGCCACCGAATGCCCCGCAGCCGCTGAAGAAGGTTATTGCCGCCGCAGCAGCCGCAGAGCAGCTCAAGGGCTCCTCGCCTACACCATCGGCACCAGCGACGCTGTTGATCGGTAGCAACCCTTCTCCCAGTGGCAATCGAACTCCTACACCGAGTTCCTCGACGGTAGCCACGGCCACGACCAAGACCGTGGTGGTTGCAGCTGTAGGAACTGCCTCTTCTGCAGTTGCTGGTGGTGGAATGGTCGTTCAACAACCGCCCGCGGTAGTCACGAAACCTCATCCTCTAAAGGCGCACGTACTAAATTCACAGCAAGTTCTGCAGCAACAGCCTCAGATTGTAGTTAAACCTGGCCAACAACAGTCAGGCATCATTACGTCACAGCAACAACAACAACCCTTCGTTACTAGTTGCCCAATAGTGCATGCTTCGGCAGTTGGACCTTCAAGCAAGTCAAACCTTCACCCCACAGCGACTACGACCGTTTCCATGGCTGCTGCTGGATCGGCATCTACGCCACATAAGCTGGCAGCGATACAACCCATCATAACAACTGCCCTAGGCCAGCAACATCCACAGCCGCCACAAATAATCATTCAGAATGCAATGCAAGCACAGCCCGCTACGATGGTGATCGGAAGCAAACAACAGCAACAACAGACAACCATCGTCGGGGGCAAGTCCGTAAGCAGCAACACTGGCATCCAGCTGCATCCACACCAACCGGGCACCGGTAATCTGTTGATCAACATTCCGTCAAACATGCATCCGGCAACTGCGGTGCAAATGTCACCTCGTCTTCATCAGCAGCAAGTGGTGATCACCAGCGCAAAACCGGCACAACCTCTGCAACAGCAACAAACGGCATCGGCGCAGATTCTTCACAAGCAGTCGCAGTCTCAGGTATCGTTTGGTAGTGCTATTGGATCTACTGCGACCGGAACTCCGCAGCAGATAATCATACACCGTGGCAAGGCGGGCGACGTGTCCGTTGGGCCACCGCTCCATCAGCAGCTTCCGGCTGGATATGCGACTGTTTTGCAAAGTGGAGGCAAAATCATCCAACAGCAGCAAGCGCAGCCACCGGGAGGAGGTGGACCGGTGATCGGTAACACGATGGTATCACAGCAACAGCCACAAATCATTGGTAAACATCCTGCGTCGGGACAAACGATTCAAATAGCCGCCAACGCGACCAGCCTTCCGGTACACTATCAAACCGGAGGAGGTGGACCGCAAGCTCCGACCACGATCGTCCACAAGGGCTCTATCACAACGGTACAGCACAAGCTGACACATGGCCAGCAGCAACAGCACAAATTGATCAACGATGTTGGTGGTTCGCCCGTGTCGCTGCATATGGTCGGTGCTAAAGGACCGATCATACATCAGGTCCCGTCGGTCGCCGGAAAGATCTTGCAAGTTCAGGCCGCACCATCAGCCACTCAAACACTGCAAACGACGTCAGCAGCTACAAGCCCTCCCGCGGGAAGTCAGCACCAGCAACAACCTCCGCAACCAGTTAGTCTCACTAAACTTGCTAATCATCATGGCTCCACGCCTTCGTCGCCATCGGCGGTAACGCAACAGCATCAGCAACAGCAACCTTCAAAGGGCGTTTCTCCGCATCTCCACCAAGCTCCCCAGATCCTGACAGGAGCCGTGGCAAGCCCACCGCTAAAACAGTCACATCTGCAGGGTCAGCAACCTATTGTGACGGGTAAGTGTCCAAGTATTTCACACTCGACACACTCTTACTTTGGTATTTCGACTATGTTTAACCATTTTACTGTTCTTCCACAGGTGCGAGCAGTACGCGTGTTGCATTGCCCACGATGAGCCCCCAGGGACAGGCGGGCCACTTGGGACCTCAGGCCGGTCTTCAACGGCACATTCTCTCACAGCAGGGTGCCGTGTACGAAGCTACCTCCAACTTGGTGAGTGTTCGCTTGTTATTTCCAACGATGGGTTCGAATAGGCGTGTCGAAGAGTATTTATAATCGATTCTTTTTAATACGTTTTGTGTCCATCGCCCGTCTTATTCTCCAATTTTGGACGCTGCTCCGCTTTTGAACAACTACTAACTCGTTCCCATATTGCGCGACCGCTCTTCGTTGCGCTAGCGCGGGGAACTGACGGGATACCTAAGCCGTGGGCAGAGTCCCCCACCGGCACACCAGCAAATGTCGCCTATAACACCGGTTCATGTACGACAATCTTTGACGTTTCTTCACAGTTTTATTTTGCTGTATTTTAATGTATTTTCGATTAAAGTGTTTTTCCGACAATCAAAACATTGTTGAACTCTGCGATTTTCATTTCATTAGGTCTTATGTTCTGTCTCTATCTCTCTCTCGTTCTTCAGGGCCCCGATGGTGGATTCCGTGGCGGAATGCCGAGGGACTACGTGAAGTACATGTACCGTAGCAACATTCCTATTCCGAGGTATGGCACGTTGCAGCACCAGCGATTAATGGTTGCCGATGGGCAATACAAAAGCTGCGATGGTGGTTCTATCGATCTTTCTGTTGTATCCCACAGCAGGTCACCTATAAGAGAACTGTCGGAGATGGAAGAAACGGTAGCCGCTAGCCCGCCGTTAGAACTACGACGGCCCGCCAGTGGTCCCCGTACGACGGCCGTGCCACTCAGCCTACAAAGCCCAGGTGACCGTGTGACGGGTAAGTAACGAAAGACGATCTTATAGTTGCGCTTCCAAAGTTTCATATTCAATTAATTTGTTTTAAATTAAATTGTCTGAATTTAATTTTAAATTAATTTCTTGGAAAACCGCCTCACCTTCTAGGGAAAAACTTTCTTTTGCATTTGTTTTGATGACAAAATACTCTCTACATCGCTAATGTTTGACCACCTTTCGCAACAGATTCTCCACAAGGAGCTCAGGTGTACATGGGCAGCGCAAGAATACCACATCCATACCCGGAATCCCTAAACGCTAGGTACTACGAACCATCGTTAAGCGGACCGACGGGAGGATCGCGGGCGATCAGTGCCGAACCACCACCAGCCCATAGGCCGCACAACCTGTCCACTTCGGCATACGCTTCCGGTACTCCATACTCAGTAACACCCAGCCCCACACCTCCACCATCTGCTTCGCCGGCCTCAACTATGTTGCAGATGCAGCGCGAACGTGAACAACAGCAACAACAGAGTGGTGGTAGCATCGTGCAGTCATCGGTAGCCACCGGACCACCACGGCTAATCGGAGACCGTGCCGCGGTTATTCCTGGCGGAGCGATCGTCGGAGCAGGAGGACCACAGGCACCAGGAGGTAGCAGCTACTACTACCGTAGCGAAGTCGAGCACGACTTAACCGACCAACAACTTCATCCAGTTGCCCTAGGTCACGGAACGTCGGTTGTTCCTTCCACCCCGTTGCCGGCGCACACGGGAGGCAGCGGTCTCATCCAAGTGATGACTCCACAGTCCATGAGCATTGGTCGCAGCGGCAACGTGCAGGTTACTGCACCGCCGACGACGATACCGGTGGCGGTTGGACCAGTGCAGACAGACTCGTTAGAAGCGCTTCTGCAACGCTATCCGGTAATGTGGCAGGGATTGTTGGCACTGAAGAACGATCAAGCCGCGGTGCAGATGCACTTTGTCTACGGCAATCCTAACGTAGCTGGCAGTTCACTGCCTAGCAATAGTGACGGCACGACGCCACCGTTGCGCATCGCCCAGCGTATGCGGCTCGAGCCGGCGCAGATTGATGGTGTTGCTAGAAAGATGCAGGTAGGTTGCAAGCTCTATTAACTTTAATAAATATTTTTTGTAAAATATTTACATTCCCATCGTACACTGTCATCTCTGAGAAAAGATTAAACATATCGGGAAGCTACGCATCTTTCAATATATAAATGCAACCCGGGGCAGAGGGAATTGAGTTTTTCTGTCGTTTCTACCAAACTTTGGATCTAGCTAAACATTTTCAAACATTGCAATTCGTTCCCCTTTTTAATTTCAGATGGTCAACGAACACTGTATGTTGTTAGCATTGCCATGTGGTCGCGATCGCATGGATGTACTGCAGCAACAAAACAATTTGCAGACCGGATTCATTACTTACCTGCAGCAGAAGCAAGCGGCCGGTATTGTCAACATTGCTGCTCCCGGTAGTGCTCAGGCCGCATATGTCGTGCATATCTTCCCGTCCTGTGAATTTGCTAACGAAAACCTAGCCCGCATTGCACCGGACCTCATGCAGAGGGTAGCAAACATACAGTACCTGCTGATAGTTATCGCTACCGTGTAGGCGAGTAAATTGTTTGTTGCTAGTGAACGAATGGCGGCAGTAAGTTGTAACAATGCATTGACAATAATGAAATCGTAGCCGAGCAATACGCACCTAACAACGCGTGTGGCAACAATCTCTCTCTCTGGCATGCAAATAAAACTTGTTGTCGTTTGTCTGATTTGAATCGCTGAGTCGCGGTAAGAACTAAGAACTGGTAAAGGAAAAAGTGAGCGACACACATTATTTATTCAACAATATTTTTCACGCCCTGCTGTCATTAGAAAAATGGTTTTATGAGGCTTCCGTGATGAGCATCGAAAAGTGGAACCTAGACTATTAAATTAAAGCACGTTACTCTACACATCATTATGGTGAGTTTGAGCAAAAGCTAATTGAATTGATAAATGTATGGTTTTAAGTCTAGTAAAAGTTTATGATATGCCAACTCATCAACAGTATGATTTCACATTTCACCAGAAATTGAGCCCAGCCGTAACTTTATCACATGTTGGAATGAAAACTTCGACAATGCATCATTTCTACTCAATATGACTTCCGGTTTACTTACAGCACAATTCAGAACATATTATACTTTTACTATTCTGAAATGCATTTATCATCAATTCAATTTTCTTCAATAAGACACAACGTAATGCTGCAAACTTAACAGTCATTAAAAATAAAATGGTGAGAACTGTGATTTACCAAAAATTTCACAAGTATTGCCTATTGTTGCAATAGGGAATGAGTTAGAATGCAAAGCAACGCATATTTAAAAAGGAGCCCAAAGGTGTAACAACCAAACCATTAAGCGTTGCGATGATTTTTTCCGGTTTCGGCAGTTTCACAATTTTAAAACATCTATTTTGTGTTCAGTGGCTAGAAAACGACTAAAGGAGGTCTCCGTTCTTCTGCCTTCACGCTCTTGCACATTGTGTTTTATCACTCTTGTGAATACGCATTCAATGCGCAATGTTATTGACTGTCGCTTCTCTTGTAAATGTTGGTTTTAAAATATAAATGCAAGCGTGCAAAAACAGCAAAATACAAAGCAAACCACCAATGGCTGTAGAATGATAGAAAAGCAATCGATCCCATCGTGTAAGTGTTGCGCAGTTGCAATGGTGGTAAGAAAAGACGAACGTCTTTACAGTAACTAGAACCATCTCGAACATATTCCCTTGTCTTGTGCTGTGGGACTGTGGGAGGACTAAGTTTTAAATCTGGCTACACAATCCCGCAAACAAAACATTACTAGTTATCAACCGAAACGAGACGACGAGCAGGAGTACTACTACAATACATGCACTAGAACGGAGCAGTGATGTACTGTGATTTCGGAAAGTCTGCCTTCACCGGCAAAATAGTACAGTCCAAGTTCATTCGGGGCTCATGCTCGGTAATTGCGTGAAAATGAAAGCATGTCAAAAGTAGCCGAACCGTCGGACGTTGCACACCCGGCACTCAGCTGCAGTATAAGAAAACAATGTTTAAACTGTGCTGTAAAAATTATGTGCGCAAATCGTAAATGCATTGGTAGAGTCCTAGTGTTTAAGATTCCCGATATAATGATGTTGTGTATCGTTAGATTGTGAGAAGTAGAGGAAGCAAAAGCGACCGAGTGAGAGATGGAAATAAGCCGAGCGAAAGAAAAAAGAACAATGGCGTGGAACTGAACGCGCGATCCTTATCGTTCGTAGGAACGATAGTGGAAGCTTGTCCACGAACTTGAAAATATTAGTAATATAATTATATATATACAGATATACATACAGATATGATAAACTACTAAAGCAGTACGGTCAGATTTAAAACACATGTTCAATAATACATAGATACATGATTATTATTATACGTGGTTAAGCAGATTCATAGTAATGAATAAAAACCGCCACACGCAGTGCGTAAAGTGTGGTGATATCTGCTGGAAGAGAACTGAATGTAGGTTCAAAATGGCGTAAATATTTGCTAATGATAACTGATAGATTGTAGGCCTTAAGTAAGAGGAAAATTGCGGCGTTAACGCAATGCACGCATAACAATAAACTGTTATGGAGCGATCGATAAAATTACACCTCTTTATAAGTTTCCAGGTACACTTGTAGTAATTGTTTTGTTCCATTACCACGCAAGTGCACACTATATCATCCTATTTTCTTCTTGTACTGTAGTACTCTTGTTATTATTTTTCTTTGTTTTCGCGTAAACGGCAGGTCCTTTTATAAGGTCAAACTGTGTACATATTAAACCTTAAGAAAACGAGATAAATAAAATAAAACACACAAAATAAAGTAATAGTAGTAACGATAGTATGGCGTGTGATATTGGTGCTAGCACACACTTATCGGCTGAAAGAAAGTTTATGTGGATGAGAAAACAGTGTTAGATCACAGCGAAAGAATAATGAAAGCTGTGCTGGAGCTGGAACACTGTTTAATTTTTCCGAGACGAAGTTGGTGTTTTTAGTGAATAAAACAAAACTAAAACCCATGCAAATTTATCCCCAAAGCACATTCTTGCAGTCCATGATACCGGAAGCCAAAAGAAACATGTAAACGAAAGGTCCGTTCTGTTCGCATCGCTAACAAAAATCAACATGTATACAAACACAAATGTGACTAATACTTTAACGTACATAAACAATCATGCTACTCAAAATTACCAGAAGTAACGGAAGGTTAAAGATGGTGAAAGCATTGTTGACGAACATTGTTCTAATACAAACTAGATTTTGGAGCTATCGATTACTTACGCAGTGCAATGGATAATTGCAAATAGCCATCTATGGTTATTTTAAATAATTTGGTTTTTGTTTCCGAATTTGTGGATTGACTAATCCACGATATAGCACGTTGAGTCCTTGGAAATTGGTTGAAGAAGTACTTAACCAATAATTATGCAACTGGTTGATATCGACTTATACCGATAAACAGTGCGTATTTCGCACATCTTAACAACCAACAATTGTATCCGGTTGCGGATACTGGTTTTCTTCGTTTAAAAACACTCAGGTATCAGGAACATCTTGTCAATGTTATATTTTTTACTTACCCAAATGACAATGAAGATGAACAGCCGCCTGTGACGGGGCACATCGTTTCTTTGTAGTCAATGTAAAGAAAGGCGGTATTTTAGATAGCAAAATTATGACACCTATATGTAGTACTGCGACAATGTCCAAAGAATGCCAGCGAATAGGATTCTCGTTGATTGAAAGGATATTTATTTTCTCGATTATCCTACATAAGTTGTATTCGCATACATTCCTTTTTAACACGATTTGAGTGGTGATGATGAGCTTTGTAAGTTCAGTGTAAAGCAAAATGTATCGGAAGTTTTACATAACTTCACTGAAAATTGAAACTAACTACATTGTTTTTGCAAGCATTTTCAAGCAGCAACAAACATAAATAAAGAAGCAGCATACAAAAGTGAAAGAGAACATGGTTCTTTACAAAAATGAAAGTTCCTTTAACGTGGCTACTCCGCGGCTAAGTGGACTTTCAGTTTTTGAAGCAAAACTTTCATACAACGACAAAATTATTAAACCATAATGCATCCCGTAATAAATGCCACGAGTGTTACAAATGAAACTAGACATTCGAATAATTTCACCCATATTTGAATGAGTTGTTGTTGCTTCTGATTATAGAGACATTGACCTGCAATAGTTGCCATTCGCCTCTTATCTTTGAATGAGTGTTTCGAATTTCAAAAACGAAAACTATAATACCTATCCCCAAAGATTTGGCGATGTGGCGGTTGCTAATCATCGACAAAGAAAACACGAAGCACACACATACCGACACACCACACAGAAAACTACTCGTCTTCAACCGTAGAGCATGAAATAATAAAATTACTAACTAATTGTGATCATAAAAAAATAAAAGAAAATATGTACCTTTTCTTGTAAATAGTGTAAAAAGAACGATAAACAGGAAATAGAAGTATCCGTCGAAAGAGCAACGCATAATCGCAGAACGCATTGACTAATGCAATGAACACGACGCGTTGGGCGAGGTCGACAAACACCCTCGAAATAAGATGCTGTATGAACAGCAAAGAATAAATGGTGGAACTACAAAAAACCGATTGATTACTAATTAATCATATAGACTCTAAGGTAATTGAAGAAAATAAAATTAATACATTAAAAAATACTAACCCGTAGTCTGCTGGACACACTTTGGATGATGACCTATACATGGATACACGAAACCTATAAATCTAGGGAATCGATCCGATGGATAGTATCGTGGATTATTGGGAAAAAGCCACGAAAGCATTTCTTCCTCCTATTAGAATCGGGGTCACGTGTTCTCTGACATAACTCTCTGCTGGAGCACGCAACCCTGATGCGATACGTTTTCCCGATTGCTGCAGAGAGTTTTAGTTTTGAGTTCTACCACGTTTTCTTTCGTGAGACCAACCGACCATACGAAGCAGCAAAATCAATAATGTCCAGAACTTGTAAGGTATCTCCGGTTGCGATTGAGTGCGACGAGGAAGCGACACAATAGAATGACGCTTTCAGTTGTCCAGCGTCAATTGACGATGCGGTTTCAGTGCACAACCATAAAAGCCAAATACCAAGGGCCTAGTAAGAACATATCAGTTTACCGTAAAATGTGCCATTTGCAAAGTTTGTTACAGCTCCTGCTGATATCATCAAACCTTTGTTGGTTTTCGACTGAAGTAAGTGCCAATACCGTGGGGTTACTTTCCAACTGTTTCCGAGCCTTTATTGTTTTATCTATTGCAGGTCCAGGGGGCAACGTTTAAAGTTACTTCGCAGGTGTACATGGACGTTTCCATCGATGGCGAAATGATCGGTAGAGTTATAATTGGAATGTTTGGGGAAGAGGCCCCGAAAACGGTGGCAAATTTCCGAAAACTTTGCACCGATCATGTAGATGAGTTTACGTACAGAGGGAGCCGATTCCATCGAGTGATCCCCAAGTTTATGGTTCAGGGTATGCTTCCGGTTTGCGGCACGATTTCCAATTTACACAACAACATGAATTGATGCCTTTTTCTAGGAGGTGACGTCGTTTCTGGTGATGGTCACGGAGCTATCAGCATCTACGGCAAGTACTTTGATGATGAAAATCTCAACATCAACCACTCCTGCTCGGGCTTGATAGCGATGGCCAACCGGGGTCCAAACACCAACGGTTGCCAATTTTACATCACCACCATGCCGGCCCCTTGGCTAGACGGAAAACACACCGTCTTTGGCAAGGTTTTGGACGGGCAGGGCATAGTGCATAAAGTGGAACAAGTTAAAACAGACACAGACGACTACCCGGTGAAGCAGGTGATCATCGAAGACTGTGGCGACCATCCAATGAACGCAGAGTTCACCGTTTCCGACGACCCGTACGAGTAAGCATTTTTGGGGCTGTTTTTGTGCTATGTACGATGGAAAGTGATTATTTTCTTTTTGTACCATTTCACCAGTCTGTGGGCGTGGATCAAGGCTGCTTACTTGCCTTTGGGAATGTCTTTCTCCATCTTAGCCTTCTTCCAGTACATTATCCGAAAGCTGGATGGATACACAACTCGAGAAATGTTACGCAACGAAAAAGTCGTCGTCAAGACACCAGTAAAAACCGACTAAGTTTAATCTTTCTAGCAAAAGTATGACCGAATACCATTTTTTTAATAAACAAAGTTCGAAAAATCAAATCAAGAAAACCAAAATACCGTCTTTCAACTTTTACTTTATACTTTACCATTGAACTGAAAGTTTGAAAATTCCCTTTGAACGATCGCAGCGCCCCCGAGCTGCATTTCTCGTGTCAAAACAGCAGAAGAAATTTGGACGTTCTGAAAAAAGCCATATTTTTTCACATGAGAAAAAGCCATATTTTCTCACATGATCAGAAAACGTCATATTTTCGAGTTCGTCGAGAGAGTCGTCGTCAAAGAGTGCTCAAAAATAATTGTTTTCTTAAAAATAAAATCATGGCCAATTTAATGATGAATGGTAAGTAAATGAACCCACCGCTGTGCGCTTATCTGCTTATCAAACATCTACTACGGTTCTTCCGCAGGCCTGCTGCAATCGCGGAATCCGATGATCGCGTTTCGCCGGTTCCGCGGCAAGATAAACATTCAGCGGCCAAGGCAACCACATTATGAAAGGGCTCGCGTGCTCGAGATCGTCAAACCGTTCTACAAGAAACCGGAATTCAATGCACCGTGCTTAGAGGCTCAACGAACTATTGAACACAAAAAGATAGACAACCCCTATGAAGTTATAATTGCGCGTGAAGCCCGCAACTGGTTCGAGCAAAGTCGCTTGGTTGCCTTTCTGCACATCAATTCGATCCGGCAAGAAGACATGTTTAAAATGCAGGTTGCGTTGCATCGCCACAACGTTACGGTGAAGGTGTACGGCAAGTCAATCATCCGGAAAGCGGTCCTGGGGACAAAGTTCGAGGCAATACTACCACTATTCGAGGCGAAAACCGCCCTCGTATTCTGTTCGGACGAGAGGAAAATTAACCAGGTGCTGAGTGTGCTGAAAAAAACGCCTCAAGTCGTGTTGCTAGCCGGCATCGTCGAGGGACGGTTTCTCAGCCGAAACGAATTTGTAGCGTACGCTGGCATGCCGGATCTGACGACAGTTCGGGCCCAGCTGGCAGCGGTTTTGCACGGTGCCGGTAGTAAACTCGTAGGCGATCTACAGTGCCACCAGCAGCAACTGGTGCAACTTTTGGAAGCATACACCAGAAGTGAGGAAAGTAGACCCTCGAGTGCCGGGCCAACCTGTGATAAAGAGTCCAGCTGAACCATAGTGAATTCCTGTAGTACTTCATCGGAAAAATAATTATGCGAATTGCAATATCAGTTTCAAAGTGTCAACACATTCTTTGACGGAGTGATGATCATCCATAAATTAACGACTTAGCATCAAGGCCCCTACTTTTTCGCATATTCTTCGATAGATATTCGAGACAAATAGCTGAGTGCATTTATAACTTGAATTCTTTATTTGTTGGTCAGTCATCCTTCTTCGTGTTTCGACGCCATTGTTTTCGTACTATGGGACTAGGAAAACTGGTGATCGAACTCTTCCTTTGACCACCGGTCTTAAGCCTAGGCGCAGAATTTCGTTCGACAATTATTTGCCAAGTGCGTTAGTGCTTCCGCCGCATCGATTTCGTCCTTCTGGTGGCTCAACAGTACGATGCTTTCCGTCACGGATGTGGCCACCGGTGTCTGACACGAAGCCAAGTCACAGTGCGTTTTGGTAGCTGATTGTTTGCTGCGAGTAAGTAAAGTCCATTCCAAACGGTCTTAGATTTAATCAAATTCGTTGGGCCACCTTCAAAACCAAACTGTAATGTATCGTCAGTAGCACTTACCCAGACTTGTCCCAATCCCCAATGTAGTTGTGCTTGGAAGGCGTAAACTTGGCGGTACTTTCGAGCCATTTCGATAGCGACGGTGGCGGCCCACGTATTTCGTTCGTATCACAGCCTAATCGCCCTTCGGTGCTCAGTGATGTTGTTCTCTGTGGAAAATGTTCATCCGCAGCCGGCTGGTGATGATGGCGGTGCAGAAGGTGGTGATGATGATGATGATGATGATGATGGAAGCCTCGTTGAAACGGAATTGTCGCCATGATGACTGAAAGACCGCCGTCGGTAGCATTAGGTTTGTGTGCTGGTTCAAGCTCGCCGAGATCACGTAGATACTTTTCCATTATGCTGCTCTTGTATTTACTCGACCGGATTTGTCCGTTTGATTTAGGAAGCGTAGATGGGGTCACCGAGGGAGGTGTCGTTGGTGGTGACAGACTAGCGGGTGGCGCAAGAAAGAGAGTGGCACTTCCTCCTGCGTCGTGGACGCGATCGTATGCCCCAAATGCCGTCGCTCCCGTCGCTAAAATCAGTGGTTCCAGTCTGACGCTACTTTCTTGTCCGTATTTATCAGCAATCTGTTTCACCTGCAAATGAATGAATGTTGCTCAATGTTCGTTCGTGCTACGAAGTTCCTCCACCGTACGGATTACTTTGTAACATCTTGTGTCCTCCGGAATGCCAAATACCGTTTCGTAGTTGCGCGGGGTGTAGCAATGATCGAAGCAATACGTCGTAGCAGCAGGATAACTGTCGCGAATCATACCATCGTAGGGTGGGTGCTCGTCCACACGTTCACCTGCGCCGTTCATCCCCGGATGTCTCAGGTAGTCGGCATACTTTCGACCGTTGCTATTACTGCTATTGTTATTGCGACCCGAACTAATGTTGTTGTTAACCGTAGGATGAGCGTGACCGAATCCATCGTATTTGCTTCTGCTGTGGCTGGTCGAAAACTTCACGTACGCCATGGTACCAAGGACGTGTTCCGGTGGACGTGGGCTGTGGCGAAGCGAATCCTGCGAATCTTCACCCTCGGCCACGCTCCAAATGCTGTCGCTTGAGCAAATGCTAAACTGCTCCACGTTACCGCGCGCGTTTGTGTTGTAGTGGCGGATTAGATTGCCCCACGTTTTTCGTACCGGATCATTGCCAGAGTTTTTCAGCTTCCGGCGCCAGTTGGCGAACCAATTGCAAATTTGCGTGTACGTCAGGCCAGTCTCAACCGCCAGCAGTTTCTTCTCTTCCCGGTTCGGGTACGGATTTTCCCTTCGTCGAACCAACCAATCTTTCAGCAAACGCTTGATTTCCGGTGTAAAAAGTCGCTTGACCGGCCGGTGCGTGTCGCCCGGTGACCAAGCTTTTCTGAAACGGCGCACAACGGCAAGAAACGTATTGTTTTAAAAGCCACTTCCAGCTACTTATTTGGTAGTAAAGGTTAACAAAAGAAAACACAGAGAGGATCTTAAAAACACGTGCAGAGCTTGTTAGTTTACTGCGTAGGACGGTTCAAAAATCAACTGTTTACTTGCCAGAACGTCCAATATTCCGCCTTCAAACAGTTGCATAGATAGCCTTTCGAACAGAATTAAAATTCTATCACACATCGTGCGCTATGTCGCTTTCTATCTGCCATTCTCTTTTTTCTCTCTGTTTCTTTTACCGATCGTGTGTAAAACAATCGTCAACGAAGATCAAGATGGCATCATGAGATTATTAGTATACTGTAAGTGTGAAATTAAACTCTCAGCGTGTCTTAGCCGCAGGGTGGTTTTAGCCTGAAGCGCCATGTGGACCAGGATGATGAAAGAAAATATGTATTCGAAGATCGGGACATGGGATAGAAGTATAAAAACCATTCTCACTTTTCGCCAAACTGCGCACAACATTCTCAACACACTTTCGTCATAACGAACCTACTACGCTTACGATTTCGCACTGGCCGCGATGGTTTGTCCATGTTTGTCTTTTAGTTTTCTTTTTTCGAGCAAGTCCTGTACTGGCACAGTGGCCGCTGCTGCTATAAGGACCGGTGCCGGAAGGTGATCCGGGCTCTGCGACGGTTCACTGGCTATCTTTCGATTGTAAGTAGAGGAAAGGAAGAAATGGAACGAAAACATAAGTTTGTGGTCTGTTGTACACTGCCGTTGTTTTCGGTACTACTATGTTTTGGAGATTATGTACCAAAGCGGCCGATGGCGCGAGTCGGAACCGAAACGCTCACTCCATTCAACATTTCCTATGTTGTCAAAATTGCATTATTTTGGGCTTCTGCGGTTCCAACGGTCATACTCCATTGGCGCTGAAAATGGTATTTTTAGCATAAAGAAACTTCTGTGATTTAACTTTACGCTTTTCTTTTTTTGCTATAACAAAATCGTTCATGTTTCGAAGTCATAGTTATTTCTCTGTCAGTGATTTTAAGAAAGGCGTTGTTAGCCATAGTTATTTAGTTAATCCTTTGTTCCACCAAACAATGAACCACTTCTGATGACATAACGATATGACGAACGAAGTAAAAACACATCAGTAACTGCAGGTTTTCAATCACAATGTAAAGACTACTTCCCTAAATGATCATCACGGATCGGATCACGAAGCTAACGGAGCTTCGTTTCCAACTCCACATCTTGAGAACTATCTTAGTGCTTAGAATTTACTATCTAATACTACTACTATATATATATGTTTACATCCTCCATCCTCTCGTTCGCTGGGAACAAGAAAACATGATCGGTCGTATGGTATGGTTTATTTTTGTTTTAAGGATAAAGACACATTCCTCCGCCGTCACTGGTGAAGGTATATCCTCGGAAACCTGGCCTTACGGCTATTGAGTGTGCCCTCTTGGGACCGAGAAAACATTACATCGGCAGGCCCGACCGACCTGGTGTGATTCAAGATTTCTATTTCATTTCTGTTGCTATCTATCACTTCACCACCTTGCACTACATTGGGTTTTCTTTGTTATTTCCGTCCCGCGAAGACAACCACCCGAAACGGAAAATCGACATGGTACCGCTAACTGTTCCGCCCCCCGAAAATCGCGATTCATTGTAGGATCATTGTTACGGCATTAGAACCGCGCAAAGGCATGGTACCTCTTGGAGCTAGCCTGTTTTGAAGTGGACACCAGCAAGGAAGGTAATTTTAAAAAGTAACAACAGGAGAACCAAACGATTCTTATTTTTAGCCCATCGTCGTGCGCATCAAAAACCGTGGCACAAGAAGGTACGCGGGTACGAAAAAACATGATCTTGTAAAAGGCCACATGCGCAAAAAGGACGCGGTTATTTTCGCGATGTTTCACTGCTACTTCAAGCATTGTTACGCACGTTGGAAAATGAAGGAAACTTTAAAACCAAGAAAAAAAAACTAACGAATCCTGACCTCACGTCACTAGCGCGCCAGATACTTTTCATTTGCGTCGTTGTCCTGATGGTGGTTGAAAAAAAGAAAACATTCCTTTTTCGGGCGAAACGAGGTTTAGTTTTCGTGAATCGCTTGCCAAACAGAGCACACTACCCTTACACTAACACGGCCCTGCTGCTGCTGCTCTCAAGCGGAACATGATAAAAATAGTCGTTCCCACATTTATCCACCCTCCAATCACCATTGGCACTGTCCTTTGAGCATCACAAATCTGGAGTTACGACAGCTTCCACAAGAAGCTGATCCGTGCCAGATCTCTGGAGTAGTGATCTCTGTTCGCGGTTTACGTTGAACTTAAAAATTGATTGATTAGTTTATTGGCACGTACCGCACGCAGCCACACTAGGAGCAGGACAAAGACACGTTTGGAACGGAGGCAATCGACACGGGCACAGGAGCGATGGAAGAAAAGATCACAGACGTGTGGTGTGAACCTGTTCACGATCGTGAATTATCTGAACAGTTTCTGACGGCCAGCTGGTCACCCAAAAAAAAATCAGAGCGGTACACACCATCTTCGATCACAAATATCTCTGCCAAGAGAATTCGCGCCTCCCTCGGCGGCCACTTGTTTGCTGATGCTCCCGCGCAGACTGTGGTCGCGCTTGTTCGTGTGGGTTCACTACAAAACATGATGTTATGACCACTGTGCTTTCGAACGATATTTCCGATCCGCGTGGTGTTTTGGGAAGCCGCTTAAATGGTCAGCTGTTCGTCAGAGACAGAGAGAGAGAGAGGGCAAGAGAGTAAGAAAAGGGTAAGAAAAATATAGAGAGAAAGACGGTGACAGAGAGAGAGAGAAAATGTAAGGTTGAGCTGAAAGTGAGAGTCTCAAGGAAAAGCGACCGAACAAAGAATGTTCGCAGAGCCACTACTAAATCCCATCAACCGCTTGAAATCGGCTTGAACCTTAACCATGATTCGACTGTCATTTGGCTCGGCGGACTCTGTTGAGAAGGACTTTCGTTCATCGAAACACACCGGCCACACGCAAAGTCCAACAGCTGTAGAAAAGCTTGAACTTGCAACACATGTTGGGCACATGCGCAACGGGCACTAAACGGTAAGAAGAGAAATAGTGAGCCGCGGTTAGTGGACATCTTCCCAACCTTCTCCTACGAGGGACCTTCATGTGGCAGTGTCGTTTTTCGTTTCGTCGTTTCGTAGTAGCATTCTCTCATTTCGAATTTTAGAGTATTTTGAAACCAGTTAGATTCAGGGGTGTGAATTGAATTTTCCCACCAACGGAGGGCGGTGAGCAGCATAAACTGCAGAACAGTAACCCCCGTCCATATCGTGCCGTTCCACGCAAATTTGCATAATTGATATATTGCCTCACAACCGTTTTTTAAATTTATTTACAGGCTTCAGCAATTCCTTCTTAGTATTCACACATGTGTTGGATAATGTTGCTCCACGATGCCCATGAACATTGAGGCGACAGAGCTCCACCTATACGATGGGGGATACTCACGAAAAAACCCTTGTCAGCCATTGTCATTGCTCGATTGATGATCCCTAGATTGCTGACATCCAGATTTCTGGAGATAAGCCTGTCGTATCAGTACGCATTCCGATGGCGAATGATTAAGTCGCCGTTCGTGGTCAACGCCTCTAGCGCTGAACTCAGATCGCCAACCAAGATCCCCTCGGTTTTGTGCTGAGCAACGGATTAGCGTCATCCATTCATCCAATACGTCTGTCACCGGTAACATAACGAACTGTCTTATATTCTAATCGTGTAATAAATTCCTACGGCTACAGCTTGTGAATGAATATTGGCCACGCCAACACTCTAAATTCCAACACAAATTCAAATACATTTGTGCATTCGCTGAATGAAGGAATTTGAACTCGAATTCTGCTCGAATTTTAGACCGATTTCTTACCAGTGAAAATATCTGTTTAGCTAAGCGACAATGTTGTAGTACACTCCTTTCTTTATAATTCATGTTTTTTTGCACATTTCGCAAAGTGAGACGCCGAGCCACTTTCATGCTACCTTTCTTAGCTTCAAACACAATTTGATGTTGATCTTCAAGAATCGTTCGAAAGCTGACGAAAGCTATTGCAACTGCATTAACCATCGTGCCGTGCCCGTGGCGTATACTATAATCGTAATCTAATCTAATATATCTATCTAAACAACCTAATCATAATCTAATCTATAAAGTTCCCGTAATTAAAAGCATGCCTCACGTCTAGTTTTTACTGGTTTAATTGGCGTCTGCCAAAAACGAAAGCACGAATACACAAACTATTGTTTCCATGTACTTTGTCTTAGTCTCATCCTTCTCTACTCATCAAAAATATAATACGTGTGTGCTTGTAAAAAAACGATTCAGAATCTGTGCTGACGCCTCGAGATAAATCTGAAAAACAAGAGTAAAACAATGGATTAATGTAAAAAAGAGCGCAGAAACATCTTGCGAACGACGCCGCATTAAGCCAAAACCCTTTGCTTCATCTTTGAGCACGGCGAAGACAAAGTCACGCTTTGCGTGCATCGCAAATCAATCGGCCACGATTAATTTATCTGCTTCTCTCGTTCACTTCCTATCGCGGCCTTGGCCAGAAGCGCCAATCTCACGCCCGATTCCGCCCGAGATGAGCAGCTCACTTTAGAAAACTCGCTACCCGGTTCGTTACCGTTCAAACAACCCTACAGAAGTAACGACAAGAGCGCGTTCGAGGCGTCACTCAATTGACCTAGTCGCGTTTATTTCGGTCGTTTTGTCCCACGCACGGTAGAGTCATTGCTCGTCCGCCTCGGAGCAGAGCGACTAACATTACGCCATGAACCACGAGTCACAAAGAGTTTACACAGCTGACAGGATTTACTTACCAGCTCTGTTGCTCGGTGAAAAGTGACCGCTTAAAATCCGAAACTTGAAATCTGAATTTTCGGCGTTGATTCTGAAAATTGATTTGTGTCAAAAGAGTTAGTAAAATTGCTCCTGATAACCGACTTTTACTGACTACCTGAAGGCGATCTGAAAGCGTCTCCGAACGCAAAAGCTGCCGCACGTTGCCGAGAGAGGCCACGACGGCGCACCAGCAGCACCAGTGCCGGTTTTTTCGGTTTCCGAACCGGAACGTGTCGTTCTAGGTTCCTTTTATTCCGCGGGTCGCATGCGAGCGCGGAGGTAGCGGCGAATTGCTAGGCCGGCTAGCACGGCACCAACGAGGCAATCCAACAACACACAACAGCAAAGCCGGCAGTCGACATGGCGATTCCGCACAATCACCGAGGTTGCGAGTTCGCGGGCAAATTGACTCGTGATCAATTTCAGTTTTGCACTCCACCAAGAGCGCAGCAAGTTCCGCAGGCTGCTGCGATATTCCCAGCGTGGCAACGTTTCGTTAGCTTTCTCTCCCGCTCGCTCGCTCGGGGTGTCTCGCTTGCTCTACAGCGTGGACGGTGCTTTCGCCATGAACGAGTCGCAGCAGATCACCACGGGGCCACTCACACCAGCGCAACTCTGCCGACGTGCGGCGTATCCGTGCGCGGTTCCGGTTTTCTGGTTTTCTGGTGCCTGGCGGTTCGAGATTTATGCGGGAGTTCCGCGAGACCGTACTTTCAAAACTTTTCCTTTACCACCAGGAACGAAGCACGCCGCGGCAGGTTCGACGGGCACTTTTGGCTGGCCGTGTCTGTTGGGCCTGAGCTGAACGCGGGCAGCGACAAATGTGTGCCTTTTCTGATCTGACTCTTTTTATCGCTACCAGGCCGCCATGCCAGCAGCAAGGTGCTTCAAGTCTGCTGCTGCTGCCGAACATTCGAACGAACTATAGTTCACGAGGGATCCTGCTTCTGGTTAAAAATTTCTCTTTCGTACCCGGGAACATTGAAAGTTGTGGGTTTCTGCGGATGCAGTATGCGCTTTTGATTCACCGTATCGCTACCTAAATGCACTCCGCACACAAATTGTCTATGGAAAGGCAAGAAAAGAAGTTAAAGCTTGGTGCAGATAAAATTATGTCCAGTGCTAGTTCAAGCGAAAACCTCTTGCCCGTTGTGGGGCATACTGATGTTGCTGTGTGTGCAGGTCGATCGAACGCGCCCGTGCGCAGAAGCGAATAGGCACGAGAGAGCGAGAGAGAGCAGTGGGGATTGTTTTTGCCGCCCGCAGAGTTTGTTTGCCGCACACATGCACACAGCGGTTTGACGTTTTGAAGAACGCTTGCCAAACACACGGAATGGCGACAGTTTTTTTGTATTTTCATCAGGCGCCTAGGATCGCCGGAGATAGCTCCTTCGACTGAACCGGAATCGCCACGGCGAACTGGCTCTGTTTTGTTGGCTCCGGTCGACTCCGGCGCCGATTGGTGATCTCCATAGACACGCGTAGACGGAAAATGGTTTCGATTACCGATCAGGAGCGCAGCCTCGGCGGGAGCCAGCACTCGCTTACATACGGTGTGTGCGCGGCTTCGTCGAAGTGTCGACCTTGTTTTTGGGCGGGAACCCAGCTGTCGAGCGTTGCTCGTTCGTCAAACCGGTTTTCACCGCGACATCCGGCCGCGAGAGACACTTGTTTTGTCGGTCGGTTTCTCTCGTCGGGTCGTTCATTTTCGACCGCACCGGCTTCGACAGGATTGCTTCACACGCCGTCAAAATCGGGACAATGGGACGAATTGTATCGGGAGCACAGGCTCTCAGCAGGCCACGCTCGCGCATGGCACAACAAGCGAAGCGGCACAAGTGTTCGCCGTTGCGCGCTGAGTTGGGGCAAGAGCTTCGCGAGACGTTTCTCAATGGCCAGCCGCTACCGAGAATGAATGAAAGCGATGTTGAATATGATTTATGATTGACAATTTCACGATCCGTACTGAGAATTTGATTCGATTCGAATTGATCCGATTGAGACGTTTGGCTGGAAATACATTCAATTGCAACGTTCTAATTGGTCATCTATCGGTTTTCTATTTTCA
Organism: Anopheles bellator; assembly: GCF_943735745.2. Classification (NCBI taxonomy): domain Eukaryota; kingdom Metazoa; phylum Arthropoda; class Insecta; order Diptera; family Culicidae; genus Anopheles; species Anopheles bellator. The sequence continues at coordinate 50,289,231 of NC_071286.1, forward strand.
TAAATGCTATGGATTTGACAAATTCAGAAGCACATCGAATTGTCGTGATATAAATTATTTCTTGAAATCCCTTTCAAACGTTCAAAGGTGCTTTGGAAAATTTAAAATTCAAAGATATTCAAACGTTACACGTTACAATTCACGAGCAAATAAAGCATTGCGTGCATCTCGTGCGAAACGTAAATATTACGTTACAGTCCTACATACTCCAACCACAAAACATTTTGGCCGCTGCCGCTGCTGTCCACGGATCCCTTCGAGGAGGAACTTAGTGTCCTGAAAGACATAGTTGCCATCACGAAGGACGGGTCGCCGGTACAGCAGCTCTGCTAGTGCCGGAATGTGCCCGTGCACAGACTCGGACTGATGATAATTATCCCGTAAAATATCCCGAAGGACGCAAACATTTTCTTTTGAAAGCCTCTGCCGATCCAGACAGCTCGTTTTTAGCACCGTCCTCGGATCAGGACGATACTGTGAGCCGCGGCATAGTGGTAACTTTGATTCAGTTAAAACGGGTGAGCCTTTAGTGGGTGCACGGGAAAACCCTAACCGAACAACGCAGGAGTGGGAAACATTATTTCGAAAAGCCAATAGGGCTGGACGAATGGACAACCGAAGACAAAAAGGATCTCCAAGAGGCAAAAGAATATCGTCTGAAGGACACGATAGCAAAGCTGTGTCGGGATGCCGATATATGCAGGCTTCACTCCTCTGCCGGAATCATTTGAGTAGTTAGGCATGTTAATTGGGGTGGGAATTCCCATTTTAAAATACAAAACACTTTGCCAACCATTAAACAATACCGTGAGCAAATTTCCGTTGCCATTTAGAAGTGAACAAAGTGATTGAAATAAATGAGTGAAAATACAAAATACAAATAAAATGTTGAATTCCATCAAAACACATGCAAACAAACCAAAAACGTTGAAATAGGTCAGTAGATTCTTCCTAAAACCAACATGTCCGCTTATCTCATACAAATTTTCTACAGTGGCCGGCCGGGGCGAAAGTATGGGCAGCACTTGCTGTTTCCACGCGGTAACACTAGTTCTGCGAAATAAAAGTGAAACAAGCAATGTCTGCCGTTCGGAACGGGCGCCCATGTCGACTGCAGGTGACGCTTGTGAGCCGGGAAATTGGGCCACCGGCCTCGTTTTCGGAGTGAATTTAGTTTTCTGCATCATATTACCGATATTTGCAGCAGGATCGCACGCCGTTAGCAGGTAGCGCGCGACGCCAACCGTCGCAATCGGGCCAAAGTGCCAAAGTGTGTGCTTTGCAGGTTCGGAGCGCTCTCGCACGCACACATTCAAGGGCGACTGATGTTTACAAGATACGGACACACATTCAACACAACGAACGAGCGAAGGAGAGAGACTGAGAGAAATATAATATGCTGTGCGAGAAGGAGAAACCGATGTGCGGGCTGGAGCAATAATTCGTGCGAAAGTGAAAGCGAAGAAAGTGGCGCATTTCCCGCTCGATAATCGCTAATGATTGGAGAGAGAAGGATAGAAGCAAAGCATACCTTTCGTTCAAACGTACGGTCGAAGGGGAAATGGTTCGCACGAAGGCGTGTGTGTGCGTGTGCAAATGATCGTATGTTTGGCCTTCTCGAAGCGGTGTTATACATCTATCCCGCTCGTCCGAAGTACTGCGAACAACCTTTTGATTGATTGGTGGATTTATGAATGAAACGGCTGTTACGTCTAAGTGTATTGTGTATTGTGTGCATCGTTACTGCGGGGACACACGAAGCGTGAAAACTAGCGTAAAATTAATTTGTAACGTCAAAACGTTTACGCTTCGTGTGGCAGCTAAAATATAAAAACGAAACGTGAAACGTGTTTACGTTCGTGTTTTTGGTCCAAGAAAATAGAAATAGAAGAGAAATTAATTGATTTCTGAATTTTTTTATCTGTTTTTTCCGATTTTGTTGCTATACCAGCAAATAAAAACATAAATTATTCTCTGTTTGTAAGCAAAGCGTATGAAAAAAATAATTACGCTCGGGTTTACGGCTCGCGCGAGGCGTAAACGTTTTGACAGAGGCGCAGCAGTTTGGCATTAATCGTTAACGTCAAACTTGTTACGTTACGCATCGTGTGTCCCCGCAGTTAGAGCTCTGAACCCAAACGCTGATCAGCTACACTGCTGGCCAATAAAATAGGTAATTGTGTGTAAAGCTGGTACAATTTGAACTCTACTCTAATCACTACTTAAACAAAGATCGCCCAACTGATACTGCACCTCGATACACGATATGATACTTTTTTTTGCTATGTTGGTGGCATTTTACCGCCTATTTTGACAGCAGTTTGATATGGCCGTTTGAGCAGTTTGATTGTAATTTGTAATAATTTGTTCTTCTTTTGTAATAATAAGCGAATTTCAAATTTTTTTTCACTTCTTTTGGATTATCTTTGTCTTATTTACTATTCTTGTGCTATCATTGTAATAACAGTGAATGCAATAGGTTTTGGTAAATTATCAAATAATGCAGCTTAAATACTTTTACCTATTTCATTGGCCAGCAGTGTATGTGCCAGATCAAAACCATTTCTAGCTATCAAAACCATTTATAGCTACGAAATAGGATGAATTAAAGACAATAGAATTTTACCTTTCGATTGCAAAACTCGACAATGAAGAACGCCAACGAGAGGCTGGTTTCAGATAAATAGTTCGCCACTCACTCCGGCGAATCGTTCCTCGTTTTCGGACATGCTTTGAATGAGGTTCTCCACACAGAGACCATCTTCAACCCTCAGTCTCAGGATATGTCGAACCTGGGCCACGCAAACAGGACGTGCTCCGGCGACTCCACGGTGCCCTCACAGGTCGGACATTGCGGCGACGGAGTCCTTCCGATCCGGTGGAGATCAAAGGATATTACAATATTTAGTTTATTAGTCATTAATAGGGAAACAAAGATACTAACGGTTGGTATGTTGTTCCTCACAATGTCAATCAATGGGATGTGATTTAGGTCAACAATTGCGTAAGTCACACAGAACTCTTCGTTCCTCAGAACACGTACAGGAAACACGCGAACATCAGAGTAACTAGGGCCACGGTGATGAAAGCCCAGCCAAGAAACGGATTACGTGCTCCGAGCACGGAACTGGAGCTGATGATGACAGACTTCCTGCCGAAGAAGGACTTCACTGTGTAGCTGTAGTTGATGTGAAGTGTGTAGTTGCCGTCTGGGAGTCCCCTCTCAAAGGTTTTTCCCAAATGGTCGACCCTCCGGAAGAGCTTTCGAAAGTGTGGCAAAGCAGCCGGCCGCATCCACACGATAAAGTCCTCATTCTCTAGTCCGTTGTTATCCGGGTTGTCCGGATCCAATTCCCACAGCTCCCGAGACCAGGCCGGGGGCCGAGCGTACCTGGACAGCAACAGACGAAGATCACCTTGAGGGTTACGAAATTTAAGGCCCCGCTCATGTGGCCAAAGTGCTCCATCGCCTGCCAGCGGGACTGGAGTGCGCAACTGTGGGGATGTCAGGATCGTTAGAGTGAACGAATCGTTGAAGAGCGAATTGGCAAGAGCTCCGCAAGGTAGAATCGGTCGCAGTTCCTCGCCGCGTTTAGCAAAGTCAAACGGGCGACATCTTTCGGATGGCGTCTCCGATAAAACTCCCTGGAGTTGGCCGTCGTCGCGCGAAACGGTGTACCGCCGATGATTTTGGTAGAAGTTCGTCAGGGCGTAGTAGAGATAAACTGGCGGCGGAAAAAAACGATCTAGCGTAAAGTTGATGCTGCAACTGCACACCGTCCCTGGACTGTGATCGATGATTTCTGCACAGCTTCTGCGTGATGGATCTTCGATGGACTGACAGTCGGTGTAATCCAGCACATGTTCAGGTGTGTTGTACGAAACGTATAGTAGTGGCAATCCAATCGAAAGGAAAACAGTGGCGACGGCCATCATGATGGGCCAGATAGCTCTCGGCGTCCAAACTGGTTCCCAGGTGGCTAAACGTTGCTGATGGAAGGCAGTATTCGGAGGTCTGAGTACGGCAATGGAATTGGTAGTTTCTTGGCTGCACCGTACGTTGGGCATTTCTTTAGTAGACTTCTTCGTGGAGGAAAATGGAATTATGGCTGCCACACAACAATTAGTGAATCAAAACTGTAACTTATGTCAACGTCAGCGATTGCTACGATGAAAAGAAATATGGGATGAAAGGTATATTGATAGTTTTTTTATCTTCGAAGTTGGCCTATTAATGTACCACTGCGACCAAAAAGTAATGGGAAACAGTTTTCTTTGATTATCGTGGTGTGGTGCATCACGAATGACCAAAATATCAATAAACAATACTATTTCTGACTGCGTCAAAAAATATCGGTATTGTGGAGAAACAATTCTAACGAAACAATAGGAATCCGATCCGACAGTAATGCGAGGGTTTTTCTACTAAATGACTTTTCGGCTAAGTAATTGATAAAGGTTGAAAAACACTGGGAAACACTGGATGCGATTAGTTTGTCGAGTAACCAATAAACGAACTGCTTGCACGTGACAAGGAGCAAAGTTTTACCTCATAAATAAATTAATCTTGCCCTCTAAATGTCATTCGCCGATCCACTTCCGGTAGGACGCGGTCAAAAGGAAGTCGTCTGCTGAGATATGAGTAAATATTTTAGGCAATTCATTCATGATTCGTTCGCAGTCCTGCGGTCATGCGGTGCAGGAAATGCGCAATTCTCTACTGCTGTGAAATGAAAAAGTAAATACGGTGCACGGAACGTTCTCTGCAGCAAGATTCGTAAAGTAAAAAACGCGTTTACATTGATGCGCCAAGTGTAATTGTTACATTGTAGCTACAAAGTGGCTCTGGGTGTGCCTATGGGTCCTTGTGCTTGAGGTTCCCATCCTCTCATCGTCGACGCGCCAACTGGTCGATCGGAATCCGGAATGGCTCGGAACGGCACGGCTAGCATCCGGAACGGTATGCACAGCCAGCCGGAACCGCCGGATCAGGTTTGGGGGCTTCGGGACGCATCTGCGACATACCGCAATGGGCAGACGTTTCAGGGTGAAGATTGAATTTTCTTCCGCACAATAAAACGAGGTACCAGACTGAAAATGGCGCTACGCCACAGCCGGTCGCCCTGTAAAGGAGTTCGACAACGACGAAGAAGATCTCCTGGCGGATTGCAGTTGCTTTCGAACTCTCATTCTGTTCACAGTCGGGTGGCACTGAGATTCGGCGCGAATTTAAGCGAAGCGTCGCCGAAGAAACAATGGTTGTTGACTTTGACGACTGCCTAATAGCATGCAAGAGTGTCTGATATGGACACGATGAGCATCTCTCCTTGTATTGGCAACCAGAAGCCGACGAATGCAATAAATTAACACCTGCACACTCTATTCAAGTAGTAGTGCTTTATATTTAATTATTGTATATCTGAATTACAACGCTGCATTTAATGCAACCAATACTGAACGTACATTAGACAAAAAAGTACATGTAACATTGCGGTTAGCCAAAACCGACAACAACGTATTTAAAGGAACTAATCATTTAAATATGCTGATAAAGGAGGAAAAGCTTACATACTTTTTATGTTGAAGATAAAATATTTAAAAACAATTTTGGAAAACTAAGAACATCGGAAGCTGAATCAAACGAATGTGATATACTTGTTCATAAGTTTGATAAGATAAAATAAGCAAATTTTATTTATAAAAACGACGGCCTTGAAAATTGTTAGTAAATTTGAAACTATCCTCTGAAACACACATCGTGGCGATAGTCGTTCCGTTTGATTGAGAGCCTGCATAAAGGCAATAAAGTAGCGAAGCTGAGGCAACGACCATCGTGGTTAATGTTGATGCTGGCTAGTTGCTACAACACCATTCGTTCTGATGATTGGGGTTTTGATAAAGTGCGCATGTGTTTCATTTGCGTAAAGTAATAATACAAGAAAAATGGTCATATTAAAGGAACTGTTGGCACTGCAATTTTGCTGTGAGTGTTTCGTGCTTCAGTATGACTTGTATGCATTTTCACTATTCGTGCAAGATTGTCTCTGATCTACCGTTTAATTTTTTAAGCTCTGTTCACATAGCAGTAGTTCTTTACATGTTAGCGATATGAATTACTTTGTATCTTATCCTTTTTAATCACTATAGCTTTGTTTGCCCTCATTGATATTGCACTAATTGTATTTGCGACTGGAGAATTTTGAGTAGGAAAAACATAAAGAGTCGAAAAAAAATCATAAAGTATTACGTTCTACAAATTTATTTCCCATCAAACTTAAAAGCATAAGCTTAAATCTAAACCTAAATATGTACAATTTATCAACCTACGTTCGCACGTTCCTTTATTTGAACAACGTGACGTGTCCGAACTGCATTGCTCTTTGTAGCTCTTTGTAACATAGCTTGATGAAGTGGATGTCTAGTATTATAGCTCCACTTTACTTATTACGTAGATTTCTGTTGTAGTGCTGCCAGGGATGTATGTTTATCATTTTTGGAACATGTTCTTCTTTATTTGTAGTTTCTTTGCATGTTATCAGCATATAATTGTGTAAGTTAAACTGATATTAAAGGAGTTGCTGCTATCTTTGCAGTTTGCAGATACTGCAAACTTCTAGCCCAATGCAACGTATAAATGTAAATTGAGGTGTTTGTCACATTAAGCGGAAAGTGTTGGTTTACTGTTTTCAGAACTACGACAAATATGCCAAAAGATTCCGTTTGCAGCGCGCTCTATAAATAATCTTCCTTAAGTACACTTTTCATCCCATTCGGATGGTTGATTGGAGCACCCGCTGACAGATTGGCCCTTGTAGACGTCTGCCTATTAAGAAACATTATTTTCATTTCGTACTGTGAGCTTTGAGCAAGCCATATAAAAAAAATGTATTGTATTTCAAACATAGTATGCTGCGCTTTGCCAATCGCAAAAACAAGCCATTTTAACTAAATCGGGAAGAGCGCAATCGACGCGGCTCTGGTTCCGACCTGTGGCGACCAAAAGTTGAAGTATTTAAGAATTGAGATTGAAAATATCACCGTTACCATTTCAGTTGCGGCGGGTGTCCTCCCGAGTGCTGGTTGTGCGTGAAAAATGGGTGAGTTTTCCTTCCTCATCAACAGTGACTAAGTGTTTCGGTGTGCTTGGTCATCTGGGTTGAAATGTGAGCGAAAACAGAACGAAGTCAAAAAAGAGGCCATGCCAAACTGTCAAGCAAACTGATCCGCTGTTTATCGAAATAACTTAGCGGCGTTCCCCTAGGCGTATTGTCCCGTTTGTTTCCCACTGAGACTGTTCCTCAGGAAACAGTTCATTCGAATTTTTCGCGCTTGGATTAAAGGCAATAGTTGAACCATTCCGGTCATGTTTATGCAACTATTTGATATCCACGGTTTGATGCTCTTCGGATATTGTAGGAATATGTCCCAACCGGTGTTAATTGTATCGGCGCGATCAAGTGTGCGACGATGTTAAATAGGTCACCGTTGCCGTGAAAGAAGGTGGTAACGTTTCTGGTAACGAGCAATTTGCAATATCGTTTGATCTGATTAATTTGCAGTCAACCGATGCGGCTCACGGTTTCGGGGAAAGTGTTTCGACATCTTTCGACCGAGCGGTACTGAATTACACACAATTCTCGGAATGTTTGATCATTTGCGCGTTTGCTGCGAATGTTTTTTTTTTACTTTTGAGATGCTGATTGTGGTATTTAAGGGGCTTTCTACGAAAGTGCTGTTTCGATGATAGAGTGAAGAATTTTTGAAACTTTTTATTTGCGGTGCTTGTTACTTGATTTAGTTTAGCTCCTTATAGGACCTACTTGAAGAAATAATGTTACAGTATAGGTAAAGAATGTTATGTTAGTTTACTTATAATTATATAATTTTTGTTTTTATTATTATATTATTATTTCTCTTTTATACAGTACACGTAATTTCACGATCGGATAGTTTGTTTTGTTATTTATGTTACATCATATTATACTATATAATATTTCGTTGAAGATTTTTTAATGAAATAAACATCGAAAAATTAAATATAGATATAACAAAAAACAATTAAATATAAATATTGCAAAAATTTGTGGACGGTGAAAATTTCATGAAACTATTGTTTCGAAACGTTATTTTACAGCTTGTGTAAGAAGCAACCGAGTTGTAATGACTTTTGGGCGGTATTGATGATACCCATGAAATTTGTGATTTTTGCACCAGATAAAAGAGCCTGGCAAGATGGTCTGCACCGGACCGGAGAAGGTAGTTATAAATTATACAGTTTGAGCATTTAAGGAGGGTTGAGGATATATTTCTTATCTATTTGATATTCACTTAAAATAGACAGGTTAACTATGACCGATCCAAATTGTTTGTCTTTTGATCCGGATTTCTGCGGATTTGGCTACGGATTTTTTAACAAATACTTCAATGTTGCGGTTTCTGCAGTGTTTGTTAATTGTTTCATGTAGACTGACTTTTAGGAAATGGAGGGTTACTAAAGAGTACACGGCGGAGTATGAAAATAAGAGACCGAAAATTCGTCCAGACCTATGTGATGAGTCAGAGGGGTTCTACAACGGTCAGGATCTTTGGGATTAAGCACATCGGGAAAAGTTGGTCGTCGAATATTTTTAAATCCTGAGCTTGCAAGCACTACTTTTAATGTAGATAAAAGGAAATGTTTGGGAATATCTTGATAACCACTAGCTCCCAGAAAGGAACTAATGCTGTAGAATTGGACACATACTGTAAAGAAACATCTCAAAGACTTTTAATGCATTATAATAAAGTGCCTGTTAAATATACTACTGCAGACCCCTGTGCTATTAGGTTGTTTAGGAGAAGAAGCTAAGGAAAAGTGGCATACATATTTAGGAAAGATAGGAAAACACACACAAGGAAATCTTCTAGAGAGAATAATTTAGAAGATATTGTATTCGGGAGCTATATAGCAGCGCTAAGTACGACTGCTCTATGTTATTAACGGCGTAAAATAAAAAAAGTTTGATTTCTTATGCTTATAGTTACAGATTTTTAAACATTTACAAGGACATCTCGATTGATCACGTGTTTAGCGAATAATAATAATAATAGCGATATGAGTTTCGGTAAAGAAATGAATTAGTTCCTTTGTATTTTTACACTCGTACTCGTCAGGCTCCGGTGCGTTGGTCATGTCATGAGAATAGCGTACAACGAACCAGCCCACAAAGTCTCCTTAAGGCATCCAAGCTCCATGGATATGGATTAATGCAGATAACAGGCTGGCAGAACTAAGCTACGGAAAAACTGAACCGATGTTTGTCATTCACACCAGTTATGACGAGCATTTTATTCTAACATCACGACAATAAATAAGGGCTCGTTACGAATGTTGAAAAAATGCGACCGAGGAGAACTTGGCAGGTTGTCTCGGTTGGTTTTTTTGGGGTCGTCTTAGCATGCTGCTGCTGCTACTTTATCATGCCTAATTACAGCTACACCTCGAACGGCCGAACCAAACGCCAAAAGCCCTCGCTTCCTTGTGGTGCACCGCACCTTGCGCAAGCGCACAAAGAGATCGCACAGCCGGAGCTGGACCTCGTCCCTCAGCCGGTTCCAGGGGTTTTTAGAATATGGCTCGATCTTAGGACGATGCCTATGGCGATAAGAGGCAAGACGTTGGCCCTAATTTCGCCCTAATGCGATGCGCTTTCGATCCGCCCGATGATGGGCGAGACAGGTGAGACACCGAAGACATCGGTTACTAAAACGAGTAAAAAATGCCAAACCATACATACCATTCGATGCACTCCACACACGCGTTTGATCGGAAGTGTCCAAAAGGCGAAATATTGAAGGAGAGGCGGAAAATAATTGCATACCAAGCTCATCGGGCGAGCGGCACATTTCAAGTGTGCAATCGGCCGCGAACACCTTTCGGGTTCGGTCCTGACGCGCGGCTCGAAAGTGGATCATAAAATGGCCAACAAAAAGGCGTGACATGCAAGTGCAATTTCATGCATTTCAAGAGCAGATCCCACCGCAACACACGCCGCCCCGCCCGCAGCCGGTGCTCTCGTGTCGTGATGGTAAAAGTGAATTTTTCATCAGGTCAGGTCTGCCGCCCATGGACCAGGTGGAGGATTCGCGGCCAGGACACACACGGTCCCCTACAGGAGGTTTCCCTTTCGATAACCTAATAATTACTGGTGGCTGGTGTGTGCTGCAGTTAGCAGCCTAACGCAGCAGAACGGTTCCAGAACACGACGCCTGGACCGGCAGGATCGATCAGCCGGCCCCCGAACCATCCTCGCAGGGTAATTGTTGGTGGCGGTGACTTAGCCGATGCGCACTCGACGCCAGCCACTACAATTTAGGACGTGGCTCTAATGCTCCGCTGTGGGGCGCGTCGTTTGCGTGTCACAGGCGTACCTCTCTAATGAACGGAGCTCAGGGTAATTGAAACGTTGCGCTCCCGACCTCGGAATAATTTTTGCAACCGGATGCCGTCCCCGCGTGGTGCAGGAAGCATTACTAATGCCCCAGAGCGCACGTGCCTTCGGACCACGCGGTGTCTTAGGCGCGGAGCCTTTGCATTTTGGGCCCGAGCAATTTGTTAACAGATAATGATAATCATTACCCCACGAGGCACCCCACCGGGTCTACCGGTGGTGGTAGAAAAAATTGACTCCCTTGTTCCTTGCACGTTCCTTCGCGAAACATTATGATACACAATTGCACACAGTTGTGCCCCAAAACGGGTGCAATTTCAACTGAGCTCGGTGGCTAAGTGTTTTTAATGAGCTGAGGCGTGCGGTAGAGTCGAGGCCGTTGTGAAGAGGTAAACAGGTGACAAACCGGATGATCGCTTGACGTATCGAGGCGTATGCTGGATGGATATGCCCCGCTCGTAAAAGCCAGCTGGGCAGCAATTGGGGAACCGATGATGCCCGTCTAATGAAGGCTGCTATGGGCAATTAAAACGATACTTTCGGCACGGACCGGCCGGTTGGCCGGTGTACAGCACGTGTGTTTTACGACGTCGCCGAGGAAATTGATCTCATTTTTTCGCCATTCCGCCATCTTTCCCAGCCGGTTGCCCCGAAAATGAATAACGACGAAGCAGCATTAAAGCAGCACGCCGGGGGGAACATTAACTAGTGAGAGGAAAAAAGGGGCCCCAAGGGTGCGTTGGGGACAATGGCAACAAAAAAAAGAAAATGCCAAAACCATTTTCGGCGATTATCTATCATGAAAAACTCACGCAGAATCGTTTATTCGAGCCATTGAGCTCGTGTTTTGCTCTCGCGACACACCAGCGGATGCGTCGTAATGAGCCTTACACTGTACGCGGTTCATGAAGTGAGCTCCTTGAACAACAGAACTACTGCAGAGCAATTCAAAAAGAGCATACAGACATAAAAATGTAAATAATTAAAGGTCAAAAGTAGTAGAATTGATACCACTGACAAACAGAACCACGTAGTGCCGTCGAATCGGGGAACGTGCCTGATAAGTTAATCCTTACTGCAACAATAGGTTTAAAATACGAAATCGGATTATTTCGAAGAAATCAGATGTTTGTTGCATTGAAATGAAAAAAATCTATTTTATTCAAAGTATGTGCCATCGCTAGCTATACATTTCTCCCATCGCTCTGGTAATTCGTGGATTTCACGTCGAAAAAAATCGTTGTCTTTTGAAGCAAACCAATTCGTCATTCAATTTTCGACTTCCTCGTAGGATTGAGCCAATGCGTATCCCATCGATGAAAATGAATGATAATAGGAAGTGGTCAAATTGGGTTAATAAAGCGAGGGGGATATCAGCCAAGTGCTTTGATTGAATCTTGAACCAGTTTTGCTTTGTGTCAAGACGCACTGTCATGGAGTAAAGTTACCTAACCGTGTCTTCTGGCCCATTCTGGTCGTTTTCCGATTAATGTATGGTTCAAATTGATCATTGTTGGTCTGTAGCGATCTCTACTAACCGGGTTTCACCGGGTCTTAGGAGCTTGTGGTACACCACACCTTTCTGATCCCATCAGACTCACAGCATTGTCGTTTTGCCGAATCGATATAGTTTTGTAGTCGAAGTTTATGGTTTTGCCGACCCACGATTGTTTCTTTTTATGATTCTCAAAATAACTCCACTTTCCATCCCCAAACACGATCTGACTTCCTTTTGTAGCTGTCGAGCAGAATTGCACAATTGGTTTTTCGGTTTTCCTGCTATTCGGTTCATGTGGCACCCGTTTTCCAATCTTCTTGATCTTCCAGGGTCTTCAAACGTAGGGATATGGCGTGCTTGAACACATTTAGTTGATCCGCGAATTGTTGTAGCGTTTGCGCGTCATTTTCGTTCAAAAGTCTTTGCAGTTCAGCGTCCACGAACTTTTTTGGGGTCCTCTGAGGCTCTTTGTTCGTCAAAATCGCCATTTAGACATTTTTGAAACTGCTTAAAGCACTGCGATCTTCCAAAAACAAGCTTCGACAAGCATTTGATGCGATTCTGTTCTTTCTTCAGCAGGTAGCAGAAAACCAAGGATGTTCGCATTTCGTACTTTTCATGCACAAAGGTAGGGATGTTCAAACGCCCTCAAACGTAAGTTGCCAACTACAACATGTTTCGTTTTAAATTAAAATGACCTTTGCCAGATGTCAAAACAAGAGGACCAAATTGACAGCTATCTCCGGCATAATCCGGTTTTCGACTTTTAGACCTGTTGTGTGAGATTTGGCGGGAAATTGAAAGGCAATGTTTAATAAAACAATAAAACAAATTGTTCTAAGATTGTAGTCAAGGTTTTTTTTTTAAATTTATACAAGCGATAGCAAAGTGGAAAAGGTGTCTAAGTGACTCTTTATATTAAAATAGTAATCATAGCAAACTGAATAAACTAAGTTTATGGTTAAACCGGAACGCATCATGGAATCTCTTGGAAATGAGAAAAATAAAGTTTTTAAAAAGGATTGTTTCTGATTCATGGGAAATGTTTCCCAATTCCTAGTGATAAAGCACTCATGTTTTAATGTTTCGTACAATTTCAAATTCATTCGTTTATTGTTGTTCGATTTGAAACGATGAAACTTATTAATATTTCTTACCAACCAAGGAAAACTAGCAAGAGAGCATGCCAACAAAGGGCCAGATTTTTTTAATGCTTTATTGCATAGTTTTTGGCTTCTTTTGTTAGCTGAAAGTTTTCACTGATTACGAACGACTGTGACTGCGCCTGAATGTAGGCAATTTGTCGATCATCAGCCCACCGACAATCGAATCTTTCGATAGTTACCCCAATGGCAGCGCTAGAATTTAGTTTCGAGTACTTTCGGCTGACTGTTCATCTTAAATCAGCATCGTTACGAAATAAAAGGTAGTTCCGTCCCGTGTTTAGGTAGTTCCACGAAGAGCAAAACGTGGGGTCCGGCGGGTGACAGAGCATTTAACACCTTGTCCATCAGTGACGCCGGGTGATGTGGTTGTTTCGACCTACTTCGATCGCTGCGTCCACCCACCTTCTTCCGGAAGGGCGGTCCACCACCGAGGCCGAGTGTCGGGTTACCTTGTGCCGGAATGCACACGGAATGACAGAATGCCAGCGAAGGTGGTCAGGAATGGACAGGAAGGGCGCACGAGACGGAGACGGACGGATGTTGACGGGTCGTTACGCGGCTGGTAGTAACACGTTCTAGGACTTGACGATTGGCGGATGGTTCCGACGTGTCCCAGCGTTCCTATTCACACCTCGCTGCGCTGGCCATCATTGCGCGATGTCCGTTACGCTACGAGACGTTGCGTGAGCGGAAGCAATAGCTGCTGACAAACGCACCGATTCCGAGCACCGCTCGGGAACGTAAAGTGTAGCTAAACTGCGCACGATGACAGTCAACGACCGACCAACGCAGGGTGATGCAAAAATGACTTATCATTCGCGCAGAAGGCCGCTTTCTGCGACTGTCCTCGCCTCGGTAGACACAATACGACACGACGCAAGAGCCGTTGCGTCGTACTTGCGTTCTTGGTTTGGGTCTGGCATCGGGAAAAGGGGAACAGGAGGTCTTGGCCGCAAGCATTCAGTGATTCAGTAAATTAAATTTTCATTCGGAACGAAAATAAAATTTTTCACAGATGTTTAACGGCGGCGGCCCGAAGTCAGCTGCCGGTCAGGTTTCGCCTTCGCCATGTGGGTGGTGGGTGGATGTGGGCGGGATGATGGTCTAACGACCATCGACGGCGCTGACCAAGCTGAGGAGCAAGAGAAGTGCTCCGAACAGCGGCCGCGGCTGCGTGGCCTTAATTCCTGAGGAAGTCCGCCGAGCGTTGGGCGTGCTGTTTTAGAGGACGTGTGCTAATATGAGGCGCTTCTACCAAGGATATGTTTATTGGCCACTTTGGACTAATTTATTGGCGGAACAAAATCATTTACGGTGCACCAGTTATGGTTTGTTATAATTGTTTATTTTTGTGGATGCAGTTCGTGAAGAGGATGCAGTTCGTTTCTTTTTCGGCCTTTGCGTGAAGTGGATTAGCGCATTTAGGGAATTGTTTCTGTGTTTTTGGAGTTTAACGGAAATCGATGAACGAATGTTTCCAACGCTTATTACTTCTTCATTACAACATTGAATAAAAAAAGCCATTCCTTTAGCGACGTTTTGTGAATGATTTTATTATATTTCCGAAAAAAAAATTTCGAACTTTTTCGACTCCAATTCCATGCCATGTGAAAGAGAACAGTTCTAAACAGTTCAAACCGAAAAATAATTGGTGCTCCTACTACGACTACTAATTTACTAATTGAGAGAACATTGCTAGTAAATTGTATGAGAATTACAGAAAGTTTACGAAAAATATGTGTGTTTATAAAAAAATGATTCTATTATGGACCATTTACACTGAACACTACACTGGACAAAAGGTATCGGGAATTCGCTTCCAACTCCAAAATTCGTTGTTTTTTCTTCTAAATCTATGTCGTCACCATTTAAATAATTACCTACTCTATGCAATACACTTGTTTCTACATTTTTGTTCCAATTTTTGGGACGGTTGGAACAGTTCTTTGTAGACACATTCTTTGGCTCGGCTCCTATCTCAACTAAACATGACTGTAAAAATTGACTGTAAAAGGTCGCCTGCGGATCGGTCTCATAAGTTCAACGAACGAACCGAGTCGAGTCGAAATGATCACGAAATGATCGCGAAAATGTGAGACACCGAATTACGCAAACGAAGTAAAAATAGTATACTTTGTTGCCAGTTTGGCCGGTTGGAAAAGAATATTTGTTGTAAATCAACGTACAGAAGCCCGTCAATTCCCGATTCGTCAATTAATCAAGTTAATTAATTCGATTCATAAATAATTTAATCTTTAAACAAACTTTGTCCAGTTTTATAGGCAAGTCAGGAGGAGTTTAGTTCTCGTTCTCGGGTCCTCGGGTTGAGCATGATACCCGGTTCTGTGCGGCTTGCAAAATGCGTCACAAAGTAATGCGCACCACCCCATTCCGGCACAGCCAGGTTCCTTCCGAAAAGGGTCTCGAGGCTGGTTCACGATGCACTTTGCACGATGCCGTGCCGCGATCCGCGGGACCGTGAGGGCTCACTTCACGGCTCGGCGATTTCGTAAGTAGGCTAATAAGAGCAGTGAGAAGCCATTAAAGTGTCGCGCTGTTGTATTTTCGCGGCACTCGCTCCCGGTTGGTGTCTGCTTCCTGGGTAGCGCCAGCATGTGGTGCTCTTGTGCCTGTCCGCCGAAGACGGGTACGTTCCCTTCCATCTCGGGGTGAGGTACGGGACTGCTCAGAATTCCGCCATAAAAAATCGAATCCACCACGCGAAACGCCAAATGTTGTTGAAAATAAACATACGCCGGTGTTTTTCGGGGGGATCTCGTCGGTCGCTGCTGCGCCAACGCGCCCAATAAAACCGCCAGCAGCCACGTCATCATAATAATTGACGCGACGATTGTTGTCACTTTCACTGACGAGCCGGCAGAAAAAAAATGCACGGGCGACCGCGGCCATTGCCCGAAACCCGAAACTGCTTTCGCAACACACGCAGCGCACGGATTCGTGATTCGAGCTTTTTTTCGATAAATTAAGCGAATTTTAATCACCGCCGACAGGATGAGTAACGATCGTCGTAAAAGATGGCGCGCCGAACGCCGCTGGCTTGGACCCTGACCGCAGCTAGGATGGATCGCCTGGGAGCTGGGAGTGATGTGGGTGCGAGTTTTTCGCGGGGCGAAAGTCAAGGTTAAGCGTTTCGTCCTTATGCTCCACTCTGGCCCCCGAGCGCCATAAATTATCGGTTTGCAACACGCTCAAACGGTGGTTTAATTATTCACCCGTAACACGTAAATACCGAAAGCGGTCAGCATAGCCATTGCACAAATTGCAACTCTTAAAACACCATCAATTCACGTACGCGCAAAAGATGCAGCGACATCAAGCAAATGGGATTTGGAGATGAATTAAATACCAGGGCTAAAAGTTAAAAAAAAATCGGATTGTATAAACAGATGGCTCTACCTGTCAATTTGGTCCTCCTCATTATGCTTTTCTGCGAACAATTAGTAAATTCAAACTGCAACTTATGTTTGAAGAGGTTAGATCATCCCTTCTTTGGAGCTTGAAAAGTACGAAATGTGAACATCGTTGGTTTTCTGCTACCTTCTGAAGAAAACTGCTTAAGAATCGCATCTCGACGAAGCTTGTTTTTGGAAGATCGCAGTGCTTTAAGCAGTTTCAAAAATTTATAAATGGCGATTTTGACTTGACAAACTAAGAGCGTCGGAGGACTCCAAAAAAGGAATTTCTGACGCGACCAAAAAGTCTGGGCTATTACAAGCTGCTAAAATCTGGTGAAACCTTTAATATAGATTGCTATCGACAACAAATGATCAATTTGAACCATTCCTTGAACGAAAGACGGTCAGAATGGGCCAAAAGACACAGTAAGGTAACTTTGCTCCATAACAGTGCCTCTTGACACAAAGCAATACTGGTTCAAGATTCAATCAAAGCACTTGGCTGATATCCTCCTCGCTTTATTAACCAAATTTGACCACTTCCTATTATCATTCACTTTCATCGATGGGACACGCATTGGCTGAGGTCTTCGAGTCCTACGAGGGAGTTAAAATCCATACATTTGACGAATTCTTTCGAAGTGGAATCCACGAATTACCAGAGATTACGATGGGAGAAATGTATGGCTAGCGATGGCACATACTGGGTTGTTCAATAAGTTCTTAGCCTCTACTTATTTTTATGTTCTATTGGTACACTCTTCATATGAACGTATGTGAAGTTTCATTTGAATCGGTCGCTTATTTTTTCGCTTTTTAAAAGTCATTTAGTAACGACATGTCGCAGTATTTTTTACATTGGAAAAATCAAGTATCGTGCAGTGAATGATTTTTTGTTGAAGGTTTAAAAGCAAAAGAAAATTATGAACGAATGTTAAAAGTGTAAAAGGACTCTTCGTCTTCAATTCGGGGGGTTTAAAGAAGGGTTTCTGATTTTAAATGTAGTCGCTCTAGCCTTCAAGCCAATCCACGTCGAAAACGTAAAAAAACATGTTCAATATCTAGACTACTAACTTATTGAGCAGCCTAGTACTTTGGCGGTCTGCAAAGTGCTTCGCCGTGCAAAGGGACCCCCTGGAATAAGAGAAACAATAGGTCCGGCAAGGCGGACGACGTAAATCATGCAACGACGGCATTAATTCTTACAGCACCATGACCACAGAAAAACAAAAAAAAAGGGAATAGAACCAAACCGGAACCGGAAGCAGGGCCAGCTAGTCCGGCTACTGTAATGTCGGTAATGTCTCGCACCCGAGACAGACTGTCTGTAATGGAGAGCTCCGTGTGCGTTGCCGAGTGTCTCATTAAGGACATAAAGGAGGAGCGTGTAAGACTGGGGGAAAAAAAAGGTCAACTTTCTATTTGAACCGTACATTACTTTTTATATCTTCCCGGGTGCATTTTACGATGCATTCTACGGTAGCGCGTGCCTCTCTGTCTTCGTTTTCGGTTCCCAACTTCGTCGTCCGGTCCAGCCGGGCTCCATAAGGAACGACGTCGAACATTTCAATCGACGATCCCGCGGTCCGGTCGACGGGGGAATCCCAAGTGTGGCGGAACAGTGCTCAGCGGAACAGGTCCACAGGGTCGTCTCGTCTGGCTGAGAGTGTCGCAGTGCACCAAAGAGGGCACCCCACCGGGTTATGGACGGAACCGGCGCGGTATATAAATACGTATATATTTCTGTCGTTACATTTATTACACAACCTCCAACGATTACCGATGTTCCCGATGGCTTAAACGCCTTTCTTTCGCGCCGGTCGCCCGCCGAATGCACCCTTCTGGAGTTCCTCGTCCGGGTCCGCTGACGCATCCGCCGAGAGCGAACGGAAGTGTGGCCCGTTTGTGCTTCATCCGCCAGGGTGTGTCCCGTGTAGACCTGTCGACCGGCATCTCGGGCCGGGGTACGTTCCTGCCGCGTGCTGTTTTCATTCATCTTAATCCTCGGAAACGATCCATACGGGGCCATCGGAGAAGAGACCGTCTGGAGTCATTGCCACCATTACGCCCCTCCGGCCCATCTGTGTTCCCGGATTTCGTAGAGCTCTCCCCGAAGTCCTATTCTGTTTGGAAATATCCATCATCAAGGTGTACCAGACAGCCGACGCCGACGACGACGCGGTGCGCCAGCCCGTGATGGATTTATATTTATCTGCTTTTACTCCAAATACGGAACTCTGGTGCTGTGGTCGGTATGGGCGGTCTTGGGCCGGACGAATGCAACCAGTTTCGGAGACGCTGGTCTCCGGGCGTGGCGGTCCACCACCGGGTTGTCTGTTCATTAAAATCTATTAAAAGTTCGGGCGAAGGCACCAGAGGGACCAGACCAGAAATTGGCACCAGCAAACAAGCTGAATGAACGGACCCAAAGCCACCACAATCTAATTATGAGCAGCGCGGATGATCCGAGAAGGGAGTGCCTCAATGTGGGGCACTTAGACAATACTCCACAAACGCTAGGAACTCGCGGGGTTCAAGTGCTAACTCCGACAGGAAGTCTGCTGTCTGAACGTTTTCCTTCTGCTGTCAGGCGTTTCAAGCCCGAGAAGCCTGGGCTCCAGGGACCGGGGACTGGGCCACCGTTCCGTTGCGTATCTGGCGCGACGATCATAATCCTAACGGCCGTCGCAATATGTGCGGTGCATCTGCCCGCGCAGTTCTTCGGCGATCTAACCTTAGAACCCTTTGCTCGGGGCCTCGTCGTCGGCGGCGGCGTGGTCGTCGTCAGGCGTGTCAAGAAGGGCCCGAAGGGGAAGGGTTTTCCGTCTGGGCGGAAAAGAGTGACGGAACCTAGCCCCGGAACGTCCCTCCTCCCCCGAGCGATTCTCTAGTCGGGGCCGTCCGGTTCGTTAGCTACGCTACGCATGTCCTGTGTGGTCGCGAGTCGAAGACCGGAGCTGCACGTGGCGACAGACACACCGACTTCTCCGCCGAGCCATCTGCCAGACCCGCGTTGGTTTACCGATTCCGGTGAGCGCAATGTTTCGAAACTGTGAACCCATAAAAATAGTGCGGTTCGCCTAAGTGCATATCCAGCCCCAGGACGGACGGCGTGGCGGTGAAATGTTTAACAGATGTTTCCCGTAGAGCCCGCTTCTTCGATCGGGTTCCGAGATTTTCCGCGTTTCGAAGCGCCCTGCACATGGCGGGCGGGCCGCCCTCTGTAACGATGTCTCACAGGATCGATTACCCTATTCGTCAGAGAATTTCCACAGCGGGCGGGCGTTATTTTCCGACCGCGCCGATCATCATCCGGCCGGACGGGGATCGCTTTTCTCGGTTCATTTTTCAGCTTTTCAGCGCGGGACGAACGCGGGCGTTAATTGGTCCGTAACAAAGCGCCTGGAATGTGTACTCTCGGCTCTCGGCACGGTGATGAATGAATTCCAATTACCGCTTGTAAACTTGTAAGACCTGCTCCTGGCCGCGGCTCCGGCGGCGGCCGAGTTACTTCTGGCGAGAGGTGCCAAAAAGAAACACTCGTAATAAGTTTTATATTTATCTCCCGCCCGCCGACACCGTTCATCAGCACCCCGTTTGCAGATGGTTTTTGTCTCAACGAGGCGCGCGGCTTCGGAACAACAATTCTCACGCACGTGCAACACCACGGCGCAAGTGGACATCTGTTTCGTGCATATGCCCCGAGTTCTATTCGGTTTCGTGGGAGACTATCCGTAATCCACGGTGTTGTAGCTCTTAAGCTTGTAGCTCGTAAGCTTGTAGCGCTGCTCACATCTGCCGAACCACGTCAAGTCTGGACCCCGACCGGATCGGAGAATGTAGAATGGCTATAAAGAATCCCTTGACATAACGCCACCGATGGCTCCAAAAAGTGGAAGGCCCCGATGATGCAAGTGCAGGATGCAGGATGGT
Organism: Anopheles bellator; assembly: GCF_943735745.2. NCBI lineage: Eukaryota > Metazoa > Arthropoda > Insecta > Diptera > Culicidae > Anopheles > Anopheles bellator. Next base: position 50,309,674 of record NC_071286.1, read on the forward strand.
GAAACGTAACTAAGATAGCTAGTAATTCGTACAACAAACTTTTTTTTTCCAAAATCGGGTAAAATATGTCCCATTGCTTATGAATTTGATGATGATTTGATTGCCCCATGATTTTATAAATTTAGGGAATTCTTTTATAATTAGTCGTTTGGTTTTTGTACCTGAAATTGTGGCAGACAAGTCTTACAAATAGCTGGTGTTTAATTTGACAATTAATTGAAAGCCAAATGCCGAGTTGTCTGCCAGTTGCAGTAGAGCGAAATGTACGAGGGTTGTTCAAAAATTTCTGTGATATTGTATTTCGGAAGGATCCGTACATTCGATTTTCGATTGTTTTGTGGCGTTATGTTGCTACACATTGAGTGACTTATGGTGAAAAGTTCGGCCATTTTTAATAATCAGTCAATTTTTGACAGCTGTTTTGCTTGGACGTGTTTTGGCTCATCGTCGATTTTTCTTTATAGCAAAAAATGGATGGCGCAGAGCCTTCATCAAATTTTGTGTGAAAACGAAATTAAGAGATCGGACGCAATAGCAATGTTGACTGTTGATTATGGTGAAGCTATTAAGACCAAAAGCAGCGTTTATGGATGGTTCAAAATGTTCTCCGAAAGGGCCGAAAAGATGTGAACGACGAAGAGCTCAGTCTATACAGGATTTTCCTGTTTTTTTAAAGCTTCAAGCAGATGTCAGAAAATTACCGACTGTTTAACGAACTATTCGGGACATTTGGATGCTATTTTACAAGTGATCGAAACAAAGGGAAAACCTCTATACACTGAGTTTAACCCGTTAGGACGCTGGAATTTTTAACACATTCATCGAATGACAAAAATAAGCATTCATCAAAACTTTTATCAACCGATACTGCTTTCTCATTAAGCAACTCAGTTAAACTTAAATACACTTATTCAAACTCATTTGATCAAAATGCCATTATTGTGCCTTATTATTAGGAAAATCGATAATTTCAATGATCGAATATTTCTCCGTCTAATTATGTGCGTTCAAAATGAGTTTAACATTGAAAGACTTTACAAGTTAGGTAGTGCAGCTGGCCCAAATTGATGGTCTATCTAATGAATTAAGTAGTATAATAATTTAACAATGAATTATGCACTACAAGAACATTGGCGCATAATTAATGGAGCGCAAAATTGAAATTAGTCGTAAATGATATGCCCCGTACCGGACCGGTGGACATTTTCATTGATTTGGGTTGCGTAGTTATTTTTTTTTTCCATGGAAAGGACCAGAAGCGAAAGACGCACGTCGCGTTAATCGATTCACTTTGCTAAGCATTCTGCGCGAATAATTCTAACGTCATGCACCTTGCATCGTGGCCGAAACGCGGAACCCAACAGCGTGTCATGGATATTGGCCCTTCAATAATCGATTCTCTCAACGGTGCTGCTGCCTCGACTGTGATGAGCCGAGCCTGCCGATGATCGTAAACTTTCGATAATAAAGCCTATAAAAAATTGGGCAAACCTGACTGGAAATTCACGTCCCTACAGCATGTTGGTTGGTTAATGTCCTGCCTTTTTTTTCTTTCCCTCTGCTACCGCTCGCGCACAAGCGGTTCATGATTTTACGATGCTCAACTTGCTGGCCAGCGTGGATCCTGCCCAGGTGGCGCAAAGGACCGTAGCCACTAGTTTCTGTCAGTTTTTTTTTCTCTTTTCTACTTCGCCAAAATTACTACGAAAAAGTCCGGACCACAGCAGCAGATTGGGCAGCTCGCGGCACGATGAAGAATACCGCAAGGAAAACGAAAACGCAAGTGACGAACGACGTACACGTTTATGGTTATTATTGCGTGGCGTAAAGTTTTATAACATGCCCAAGCGAGGGTCTGGAACGTTTGACGTTACGCCTCATTGTTCTGGCGGAGAAGCGGAGCGGCATCTCCGGAAGTGAAGGAAGTCCGGGCCGGGAAGGTCGGGAGAACAACGAAGCGCAATGGAATGTGCACCGTGGCGTGTAGGGGAGAACGTATCGAACGGCGTGGTGACGAAGATGTATGCGCCATCGTTCGGCGCAGGCGATAAAATCGCCAGCCAGCCCTGTGGTCAGCCGGCGGGGCCATCCTCTGCAGCCCATCTTTCAAGCTGTCCACCACTTAGGACTGTAATTAGCGGTGCGTGAGCTTCTGTGTCCAGGCCGGGAGTCGAAACAATCTGCGTGATCGCATCGGAAGTAGGCGCATGAAGGACAGATGAAAGCCGTCGTCGTTTGGCCAGCTTGATCCTTCCCCGTCCGTTCTAGAGCCGCGGGCGCGTCCGTTGAATTCATTGTGGATCCGTTCCGTCTGGTGGTTGTTGTTCCATTTTGAGTCGTTTTGCTCTGAACACTGGGCCTTAGAAGTAGAGTGAGGCTAATAATTAATAATACTATACCCTGTTCGGAGACGGCAAATTACAGGATGCAGACGCCACGCGCAGTTTGATTAGTTTGACTGTAAATCAAGTTTCGGCCCAAAATGCTGCATTTTTACCCGACAACCATTGCCGACGTCGTCCATTAGCACTGTTCTGATGATGGTGCGAAGATAGTCATTATGGTGCAAAGCCAAATTCCTCCGGAGTGGTACGGATTGCTTGCAAGTACCAAGCAATGCCGTCTCCGAGATAAAGGGCTGCATTGTGACAGCTGTTCCGTTTTGAATGTTGGCATCTTCGAAAAAGAATCACGCCGAATAAAAGCATTAAGATGCGTAGGGTTTTTGGCAAGTTAGTCATAATCAGCATAAGATTAGTAACATATTTTGAACTACAATTGTATGTAGCTCCTAGGCTTTTATACTGTTTTAAATGTGGTTGTGATGGATACTAGACGTGTGATTACGTTCATGCTGGGACGTTCTTATGTCGATTGCAAAATTGGCCATTGCCCATTGGTCCTAAGGGCCCATAGGAGCGATTGGAGATGAATATAGACTAAAGTCAGTTGAAGTAGGTTGAGAAGTTTGTGTTCACATTTTAGCGTAGAACAAATACAAGTTTAATTTATTTATGTTTTAGCTTTTCCAATTTAGTTCATTTTGTAGATGTTTCAACTAACTCTAGGTTATTCAGAAGGTTCGAAAGAACTTGGTTGGTCCTGTTTAAGAAGACTCGACAGCATCGATAGTGATGCAAAAATCGATCGATTGAAGGTATAGAAAATGTAACGAAGCATGTCCATTTTAATTCATTTCTCGGTTGGAAGAGGAGCGCAAACTGTTCCTAAACTATTGAGAGGTTGAAGAGCGATCATACTCGATATTCTGAAAGTTAGCATAAGGTAGTTAAAGGCAATCCAAGACTGACACTTAACCGATGCTGTGTCTTACAATTAATTTATGATAACTTGTTTTTCTTCTTTTTAATTGGAACTTTATTCAACATAAATGCGTGATTAAGAGTACAGAGATATTCCGCTTTGGGATTGCAGCTATTTAATAAGTCTAAGGTATCAAAATGTTTCGATTGAAATCTATTTTAATTATATGTTATGCCACGTGTCATTGAGTCATTTTATCCTTTTATTATACTTTAAAGAACTTCAGATAATTAGCGCTCGAATTGTTGGGTGGATAGAATCATTGCTTCTCTTGATAAGAACTTCTTTTAGTTTGAATTTAAGAAAACTTATCGAAACTTATCGATTGGTTTGTGTTCAAAGCCAACGCTAGCAGCTGAATCGAGAATCCACTCTCAATTAATTCTTGCACTGTTTCTTCTAGCTGCCAAACAGCAGGCCCACAAAGTTCTCCAAGTGCGTGCCTCTGAAGTGACATTTACAATTTATCCAATGGTCGTAATTATGAACAGAAAAATATACACTCGCGGGTGTACATCGACAGCTGCCTGGGCGTCGAGGAATTCGAGGAAGAGACTTTGAAGTGTTGAACGTGTTGTGCCAACTGTAAAAACGGCCCTGTACGAGCCCGCTACTAGCCAGGCCGAGGCCAAGCCAAACGTACCACAGACCCATTTTTGGTTCTTTGGAAGTCGAGCAAGGGGCTGAAATATTGACGAGCACTTTTTTCTAGCCCTTCGGGTCCTAGCAACCCCGGGTCCACCGCTACCCCTGACCGGGTTTGTTCCGAAGTTTGTTTATTTTTACAGTTGGATCTTGGCAAAGTCTCCCGTCACCTTTCGGCGTTCGGTTCGCGTTACGATTTTCTCCGTTCGGAGTGTCCAGAGCACTGTGGCTCGAGGAGACCCGGCCGCCGCCGGGAGGTGGAGCTAAGCATAAAACAAAATTAGTATCACCCGGCCCGGTGCCCAGTGCAGCCCCCGGTCCCAACATTCATTCATGTGGCGCAGTGCACAAGCCCCACGAGATGGCGTATGGCAAATTTCCACTCAAAATCCTTCACAACAGACTCTTTCCTGTCGTCGGCCGTCGCGCCAGCTGAGCGTCGCTCCGTTCCGCTTTCTTCGGGTTTTGTTTTGGTTTTCCCGACGGCTGCCCGAGTATGGCATATGGAAACGATTTTCTCGGCTGCGCGTTGAGAGGTCGGTGCTAAGCCTGGGCCAAGAGATCAGAGGCCGATGGCGTGAAACACCAATTAATCAAACTAGATCAAACAAACACCCGGGCTAGGGCCCCGCGATCGGGACGCCGTGGTTAACCCGGCCAAGCCGCGGACCTGGATAAACAGTCCGGTTCGGGGAAACAAAACCGGAGCGGAAGTAGTCTTGCGACTGCGATCGGTTGTCTGCTTTGGCCGAAACGCTCATCGCACAAATCATATCGAGAGGGTGTTTTTCCTCTTTTGCCACGGTATCGAGAGCACGTACAGGGCCAGCGGCCAGCGACTCGCGTCCGGTGCGGTTACTTTTATCTTGCATCTCAGAAGACATGGAAAAAACGATAAAATTTATCAAAATAACGATGTGCTGAATGGGTGCTGAGCTGTAAAGTCTATAAGTGAAGTGAACCTTTGAAAGGTGCTAATGTGGAATTTCCAGACGTGTAAAGCACTGGAAGTCGATTGGAAGCTGGGCGCTGACTATGCACACTTCAATACCAGCGTTGTTAACCTTCTTTTATACGGGTTATATATTTGGACTTTGAATTAATGCATGCAGTGTTTGTACGACATTTGCGGCCTAGTTACAACAACCAAACATCTGACTACGTTAAAGAAAGAATCGTCTGTTGTTAACTACTACTTTCTCCCATCTTTCAAGTAATTCCAGGATTCCGTGCCGATAGAAATCCTCATATTTAGAAGCGATCCAACCAAAGATCCAGTTTTCAATACTTTCATAACTTTCAACGTTACTCATGCAACGGAACAAATACTAGTCCGATAGAGCAACAAAGGAGAAAGGTTTTTGACCGATTCTGCGATGTGTGGTCGAGTATTTTCGTGTTGAAAATTGTGTTTATCATGTCCTTCATCACATTCTAGTCCTTTTATGGCTAAAGCTTGCTCAACCGCTTTAATTGTTGTCATTGGTGCTGTCCATTAATAATTTCATTTGGTTTTAAAAGCTCATAGTGCACCACACCTTTCACAACCGTTGCGCAGTGAATATTTCGCTTTAGTTGCGATGGGCCTGATTTGCCAGGCTGTACGCAGGACTTTTTGCGTTTAGAGTTCTCGTAATAACTCCGATTTTCATCACCTGTGACGATTCGGTACAAGAACCTTTTTCTTTTTTTCCGTGAAGGCAAATGATATTGCAAATGATTTTCCTTTTTCCAATGTCTCTTTCAATTTATGGCGAACCCAATTAGACATTTTCATAATCATTCCCATGGGACTTAGGCGATTGGTAACTGTCATCGTTTGATGATTTCCGATAGCACTTTTCTTCATACCGAAGTGCTGAAGAAGTACTCCCAGCAAAACACTTCAAAACCGCATAAATTAATTCAAAGTTCTAATAGTTTTATATAGTTTTTTGTTCGGCACCCATAATAATTTAGAACTGGAAGATACATTAATTTGAATGGAGTAAAGTATCCAATCGGTATTGGTGGAATGTTTCAGTGGCACGGTGGGGAATTGGTTGAAGGTTTTTCGTGTACCGTAGAGGAATTGTAGTTTGTCGAGGAAGCAATACGTTCGTTTAAATATAATGCTGTAATCCGATCGGTACGATGGCCATAAAACATGTCTGTTTGGAATTAACGTCCAAATAGTAGCGAAGTCTGTTTCGTAATTGAATGTCAGAGATCCTTTTTTTTGTCTGCATGTTTAAATTGGCAAAATTTATATAAACTTTAAAATTCAATTGATGGATTCATGATTCTCCACACGTACTAAGGAAACTTCGCTTGAAGCTATCAATTGCTTGTTAAAATTATCCCAAACCATTGCATACCGTAACCATTGGATCAAATGTCTTATTCACAATTTTCAATGCTCAAACTGCCGTCTAACACGATCTTGTTTCGAAACATATATAATGAGTCGCATCTCGTCACGTCGGTGGGATCCGCTGTTACTGTTTTCTGCTGAATGATTCGCATTCCTGCATTCCTCCTACAGCAGAGAACAATCCCCGAGACCACAATTGACGTCAACGGGTGTGTTCCCTGGTGGGCGATCTCTGTCTGTCCGACATGCACATGGCCACCATGTTGCACCCGGCGGCCCTTGTTCGTAGCCCAATTTCACGGTTACAACATCCTGCTCGAGCGGCGGGTTCATCGTCACAATACCCTTGACACAGGTGCTGCCGAGGGCCACGGTAGTGGCGATGTGGGGCCCAGAGTGTCCCGTGTGTCTTCCAGGAAATGGATTTGTTAAGGCGGGCAGAACATACGAATTGAACAGCTGGTAGTGTCGACTCGTACCAAACCACAAGCGGCGTTGAGCCATCGCTGACGACGCACTATCTAGCTGCTAGCAGAGGCGACCACGAATACCGAAAGAAAAAAAAGTATAATAAATTTATGGAGGTGGCTTGTAGCGGATGAAGACGAGAGCCGCGGGTGGAAGGAAGATGGTAAACCATTTCGCCAACATGGCTCGGTGCTGTCGCTTGTAATATGTTAGATGTCTTTATCCTTGAAACACCAGGCGACACGCGGCACGTGCATCTTTTTTCATGTTCATCTGTTGTCTTTTCTATTGGTATTGGTTCATTATTCTTTGCTGTAGAGTATCTGGACTTGTTTTCTCCTTCTGTGTTTACTATTTTCTGATGTCTTCAAAAATGAGGGTTTCTGTTTGATTTAATTTTGCCAATTGGCAGACATTTCATATTGGAGATTTTTTGGATGAATTTTATCGTATAGAAAGTGATTTTCAGCTGATCCAACATTCCAACAAAGAAGGGTTCCAAGAAAAGGATGCAGGAAGAAGTTCCTGCAATTCGCAACGAATACACAACCCGTTTGCGAGTCCATTGTGAGAATGCATTTGAGTGTATTACTTGTTAGCCTCAACCGCAACTTGCCGCGGAACGGTAGCCGAGGCAAATGAAGCATCGGTAATGGACGTTTTCTTCACTTTGTCTTGCGGGACTTGCGGCTTTGAGGCGCAAACAAGCCGCACGCCGCCACAAAACACGTTTCCGCGAGGCGTGTTCCTCGAGATATCCCATTTTAGCCGCCGCGTGTGTCAAGCGACGGCTACGAAGGTTATTTTTATATGAACAGGTGGCCCACAGAGAGCTATGTGCTGTTCTGTTGTTGTTTTTTTCTTTCTTAAAGCAATCGATTGTTTGATTGCCCGTTTCTTCCCAGTCCTTGCCGGCCGGTTTGTCCGTGTTTATAGTTGTCGCTCTGACTGCGGCTGCTGCTGCTGCTGTGGCTGGGGTTCCGATGCCTAAATACGGCGCCGGTTGTGTTCCGAAGACGCACGTAAATGTTAAATTTAGCACAACGCGCGGTTGGGAGGTTGAACCGCTCGACCAGCTGGACAAACACAGTATCCGTGCGGAAGACATTCGCCCGGGATGATGATGGGAACCAATCGCCCAGATCTCGCTAACGCTACATCGGCTTGTTTTTAATTAATTGAATGACGGCGATTGTAACGAGGTCTTAGAGGCTGACTTGCGGCTAACCTAGCTTAGGGCACCGACGCATTTGCATTTTTATTTAAATTGCTGAATTGTTTTTGCGTGAAATGGTTTTCTTGCCCTCGTCGACGTTCGCTTCTGTTCAGTCAATTTTGGGGCAATCGGGGATCGCTTAAAGCAGGTCCTAGAATTCCTTGTTTGACTCTTGCATTTATTAAACATAAAATATTAGTTATTGCTTGATAGTTCATGAACCTCTAAAAATCTGAACCACTGTGTGAACAAAATGTGAACCTCTGAAACACGAAAAATGAGTGCAACATTTATTAAACGCTGTTGTTGGGAAAGACGCAGGGTTTTTATACAGAAATACGATTTTTAACGTCTCGCTGGTTTCCGCATAGTTTATGGGATTCATCAAGGATCCGACGATGTGCAAAATGTCCATATCGTGAAATGAATGTTTCCTAAAGTGTTACTATCCGTAACTTTATCGTTTCCTGCGCCGTGGAGCCTCATCCTATCAGATTGAGCTGAGAGTCCATTAAGCTGAGTGAAACCATATGTACCCTAAGATCTTATTTACACTTCAACGAACTATCTCTCCACGCCATGGAACCGGTTACCTAAAAAGTTTCCACGACGTTTGCCTAACTTTTGCAACGTTTTCGTTAAACAATCACTTTTTGTAGTCATCTCGGTGAGTCTTTTATTTCATCACATTCTTATTGGTTTTGGGTGGAATTCCCATGGTGAGCTTCTGATTTGATCTCGTATAAGAAGATTTTGTTATTTTCCTGATTTAAATGCGAATCGAGCACTGTTAACAAACAAATTGGCAAACATTATGGGTTTGCGAATCAATTATTCATCGTAATTAATTCGTTTTTATTACAAAAAATCTATTCATTTTCTTTCATTACTTTTGTTTACACCAACGATGTTTAAACTCTTTTTGGCGCATTGTCTAAAGACGTATCCTTAAACTACCAAACGGACGGATCGATTGCTATAAGTAGACTAAACTAGCAAAAAAAGCTACCTATTTCTACTAAACACTAGTGCAGTACTAAAATCTAGCTGCGTGTACATATGATTACGTCATTATATACTATTTCAATGAACTGTAAAACGTTACAATAAACGTGGAATGACGACGAAAAAACGAACACAAAAGGACCAAAAAATAGATTGAGAATCTCACATTTCAACAACTCAATAAAACGAATGCTTGATCAAATTAATCAGCAACGTATTAATATTAAACAAATGACAGCACAAAGGACGAAAATAAAATAGTGCAACATTTTACAATAATCTTGAGTCGTGTCGACCCAACGTGTGGTTATAACCCCAACCTGTTGGCCACGCACACCCCAGAGAGAAACATTGTTCCGACTTAACGTAACGTTTCCGTCGATGCACTTGCCACACGGCCAAGGAAGCTGCGTTTATGGGAATAAAATCGGTGCTCCTCGAATGTTGATTGCTTCGCGCCGTACCGTGTGTAAGTCTTTTCATTAGTGCCACGGTGCCCCGGACTGTAACCGGGCCGACTCCGAGCAGGGGTTTGGCGCCCAGAACGGGCCACAGAATGCGCTCGAGGGTGTCACGATGATTTATCGCTCGGGTTTTATCTTCGAAACCTTCCAAAACTAGCCGCGTTGATTACTGGCCGGCCGGCCGGCCGCTACTTCTTGTTCTGGTCCAGCACGACCAGACTTTCCGAGGGGAAGGCCGCTTCGATCTGGCGTTTTCATTCAAGCGCAGGAATGTGCTGGCCATCGATGGCTGCATTTGCAAATTGTGGCCGGTTTTGGTTCCCACCGTCGTCGTCGTCGTCGTCATCGGCGTCACCGTAGCCATCTTGCTATCGCCGGCAAGTTGTGCAATTTTAATAATCGTTTTTGGGCGCTTTCGAGCGCGGCGCGTCGAGGCGAGCCGTCAGGAATACGGGCGGCGGCCGCTGTTCCCACCTGGATGGCGTGGAAGAGTTCATCACCAGCCTCCGGGGGCCCTCGGGATTGGCATCGGGAGAACCTCCACGGTTCTGGACACCATAAACACTCCCCCGCTGGCGATTCGGGTTGGTTCCCTTGGAAGGCGTTGCTCCGACCATAGAACCCGACGGTTAGCATAATGTATGCAGAGAATCTCGGGGAGTCCGTGGCGCTGCCGGCAACGACTTAAACGGAGATAACACACCGACGACCGTGAGTCGAAGAAATGCCCACCCGATGGCCCGCCGATTGATGATTAAGATAATTGCCCGATGGCGGCATATAGCCATGAAGCATGATAACTCATTATGGGTGCCTTTTTATTTGTCCTGATTGGCTGCCTCTCGGTGCGCTTTGTCCGTGGTTCGCAACCGTGTGTAGCCGGTACCTTCCCTGATGATTGGGACCCCCGAAAAGCCCCGAAAATAATACCAGACCAGACGATCCGATCTTCGGCTCCACACCTGACTTCTTTCGGGCCGTCGGGTTGGACGGCTGTCTCGGATGTCTGTGCGATGGCCCCACCAAATAACCATTACTGGTTTCGCGAAAAATAAAGCAAATAAATCAAAGCGGGCAGCTGTGGCGAGAGCTGGGTCAGCGCGGTCCACCGATTTATGGCCGATTTATGAGCCGACCGAACCCATTGCTGGGGCCGCCCCTGCGGTAACGATTCGATTTCCGTCTTTCGGTGCGGATTAGAGAAGCCCAGCCGATGGGTGGCCAGCCGTTTCTTGGTTCCTTTTTTGGGGTGTAGCGTGCCAATCAGTGGCGCCTGCCTGGATCGGTCGGTCGGTGAGCGAAACCGGAAAGTAGTTAACTGGATCGATCAATAAGCTCGCTTGGACCGCCGGGGACAGTGTGTTCGCGGGATCGCGAGTTTCCAATTTGGTAGCTAATGAAGTAGTAAAGCACGGCGAAAGGTCAAAAACTGGAAACGACGATGCGGCTGTGGCCTTGTGGCTAAGCCTCGGGAGGAACTAAAGAACTTTAATGGTTCCGTTATCAATACAAGACAAAATGGAAACAAGACAAGGAAAATAGTAAAACTGGAAGTGATAAAATGTTAACCAAACTGAAAAACGACACTACTGGCAGAAACTACTGGCAGAAAGTATTACAATGAAGAAAACTAACAAACCAATCGCAACAATTTTGCAAATATTCAGATATATTAACAAATAAACCCAAAACAGTTGCGGAAGCAAATGTAAAAAATGTACAAATAATATGGAAAACAATACAAAATGATAACATGAAAACGATAAGTTGGGAAAATTGTCGAACTTCACTCAAAATGATTATTTTTTGACATCCGTTCTCAGAAACATTAGCTTCTTAAGCCCGTTCGATCGTCGACCGAAATGGTCCTGGTGATAAACACGATGTTAAAAAGCGCAGAAAACAAACGGTACCGAACCTGGGGCCTGAACCGGCGGGCTGCACATTAAGCTGATTAGTGAAGATTAAATAAATAATTGGAAATAATCTACCGAAATGGGGAACGGGTTGTAGGGCGCTTCCCCGGTGCCGAACCATTCAATTATACGCCGAAGATCATTCATTTGCCGCCCAATGTTTTCGAGGCGGTCCGCACTGTGGTTCTGGTTGGCGAAAGTTCCGATGGATGCTGCGCCGTGTGATTACTCCGGTCCGGGCGACGGTGGATTCGATTGGGAGTCCGATGTCCGATAAACGAACCAAACGGTCGGCGGCGATCTCCGCCGCCGGTAGCTGTCCTCGCACAAATTAGTTCCATTCATTAAATCGATGTTTTCACATTATCGTTTTTTTTTGCGGGCTGCCACTAATAATGGCGTGCAAGATGCATGTTCGTCGGCCCTGTTCGAAATAATCTTGGGTATTGGCCAGGCTTCCAGTTCCTCGCCGCCCGAACACCCACACCGTGCTGGCCGTGGCGATGAGAATGATTCAATAATTTAATACGATTTAAATTACAGTGCAACACGATGCAAGGACCGGCGCCTAAATACAGGACGTTCGACTTCGAGCGCAGAGTCCGAATTAATAACTGGCCGACCACAACACGACACAGCGGGAGGCGCCAAATTGAGTCAAGTCTACGTTTAGGTGAAATCGGAGTGAGAAACCAAAACCCCCCCACCGGGGATGGGATCGGACTTAATTTAGTCTATTTTAGAGCCTAATTCTGGTTCAACCCCAAATCAGCGCGCGTATCTGGAACCTCTCAAGGCTGTTGGCCAACTTTTGGACTTTGGCTCCTCTGTCGGTGAGCCTCGTAATTAATTCCTTTATAATCGCAAGCTCTTCTGTGCAACTGAAGGTCAGGAGCGGGTCCCTGGAACGGATCCCCGGGCTGGATCATCCCCGTCAGGCCGGTTGCATCGGGCAGACATCATTATCGTCAGGCATTAGCAATCGCCCACGGACAATGATGGTGGTGGGCCGCAGAACTGAAATCCCGGTAGCCCGGTAGTGGTAGCGCAACAGGTTGCCGGCTGCGCTTACCGGTCTTCCCACAGACCGAAACGGTCACGAGTTCCCGTGGGCGATCTATTTCGTCATGTCGGTCGGTCGGTGCTGCCGATTCGGCCAAGTGATTCGCGATCTCGGCCAAATTGTTGCCGTCGTTGTTGCGCTTCTTTCGCAAGAACGCAGTGGCCAAATTGGTCTTTGATTGTGGGAAGATGCTGCGGTGGCTGCATCGCCCGAAGGGTTCTAGTTTCACTAGTCAGCAGCCGGACCGAGTCTCCGGCTGGCCTCCGGTTGCAGGCTAGGAAAATTGCATGTTTGCGTGCAATGCAACTCGGGGTCGGTGGGAACGGCGAGATTTTTGTTTCCCCTCTTGCCCGACACGTTTGTGGCCCGTTTATGCCCGGGCCCGATGCCTAGATTATTAACTCAGACACCGGGCGTCGATCAGACACCGACTGGAGCCGAGGAGGCGATCCTTGCTCTGAAACTGGACATCTCCAGAAACGGCGGTGGCCTTCGGGGTCGACATTTGGCTCAAATCTTCAACCCCGCAAACCCCAGCAAGGTTCCTTCATCCTTTTGCTTCGTTCGGGTGAGTGAGACTGATACGGAACGAAACCACATCCAAGAATCGTCAAGCGGTCAAGCCGGAGGGCCCATAATTTGGCACAAGTGGTAAGCAGATGCCGTTTTTCTCTCCCGTGGCGACCAGGGTGCATTTTTGCATACATTTTAGCTACATTTAAAGTACGATTAGACACTCGCGCGACGCAGCGACGGACGACACGGTACCCAACTGAAAGGGGCCATAAAAAAGCCCAAAAAGGGACGAACTTCTCAAATGATAGAAATTAGAGTGAAAAGCAACCCTAAATGAGGGACCTCTATAATGACGGACAGTCACGAACGATTGAAGGACAATAAATTCGTCCTCTTTTTCGGGAGAATCGGTTTATTTTTTGCCCCACGTTCGGAAGAACAGCAACGGGGAGCTAGTTGGTGGTTCGAGCCCTCAGCATCCTAAGGAACTAAGTCCAGTAAGTCCAACGCCGAGTGCCGAGTGTATGCCACCATCAGCGGTTTGCGACAGGACATTTGCATTTGATTATGGGAAATGGCGGCGATGGAGAATTTCGTGTGATTGCTGCGACAGCTTGATCGGAGCCGATACGATAATGGGTATCGGGTTTTGGGAATTCGAAAATTGATCCCAACATGCTCCATTGATAGATGTGATTCGGAAGGGAAAATTGTTCGCATTTGATTGATGGGTTTTCTGTTTGTCTGATTCATTTAATTCCATAATTCCCGGATGAAGATTTCATGCCAATTTGAGTTGGTATGTAAATTTTCGGTTTTTATCTGAGCGTATGATGCGAATTTTAACATATAGAAAATATTCAAAGATGTGAAATAGTAGCTCACTTAAAACTAGTTTAGTTTAGTTTAAAGTTTCTCGATTTGCTCGCGATTTTTAAACCTTTTCAGGGTTCAGTATAGAAAAATTTCCACATCAACAGATCGGCGAACAGGGTTTTAGTGAAGAATCAAGTGGTATGTCATTAGCCTTGAATAATGTAACAATCGCATTACTTACGTGATGTTAATATAAAAAATCCTTCTCCTTCAAAATTTCAGTCACGAAATGTAAAGCTGTGCAACCAATGCGTCTTGAGATAGTTGCCCTAAGGTGTCCTACCGAGCGCATCATTATGGTTAATTAGTATTGGGGGAAAAAAATGTTTACTCAAAAACATCTGCCTTGGCAAACCTTGGCCATTTTCTCGAAAACTCTTGCGGTATGCGTTTGGCTAACCAGAATAAAAAAAACCTTACGCAAATCCCGTTACAACTGTTTCTACAGCACACTTATTTGGTTGTGTAATTTTTTGCTTCGCCAAAAGGAATCGGCGTTCGAAATCGGCTGTTTATAACGGTATTGCGTCGGACCCGAGGCTCATCTTGAGGCCCGGTGCTTCCCACACTCGACGAGGCTTGTTCGGTAAGAACCATCTTCCAATATTTACTTCCCAGCCCGAGGGGCGCATTATCGTTAGTTTCTGTTATAAAAAAAAATGACTTTGGAGATCGGTGCCGCCGGCAAACTAAGCATCGTAAGGGCGCCTGCCTGCCAAACGCGGCTAGCCAAACACATATTTTCTAATTCTACGTTTCCAAGGTCCCAAGGAATCGATGCAGCACGAGAATCGCTATTCTGCGAGGCGATCGCGAATAGCCTTCCAGCGATGGATTCCTTGGCTTATCTCCTGAAAACCTTCGGTTTGGTCGACGTTTTCGGAGTTTCCTGCTTGTTGCAAATTTTCATTTCTTTCCAATGCTTCTACTTCTCTTATTAGGGAGGTTGATAGATTGACAGAACTCTTTCAGAACTCAGAATTTTTTGTGTTTGACCTTTGTCATCATTGCATGGTCACTCTCCATAGCCGAATGTTCCGGTATCCCGTTTGTGACTTCTTGTTGGCCAAAAACCCTCCCAGAGCCTGCGTTTGGCGCCGACTCAATTTATTTAAACCCGGTCCTTCGGGGAGTTTTGCGAAGGTCGTTCCGAACGGAGCCCTGCCAGGGCGAACAGATTTTTTTGCCGATTACTTACGGTGTTGCGCTTCCTTCTGCGCCGTTCGATTGAAAGCCTTCGTCTTGGCAAGAGTCGCTTCGGTTTTACGATCGCTGCCCCAAAACGCCCGGTATCCTTTTCGGTATCCGTTTCTTGTTCTTCCGTTACGCGCCCTTTGCCTATCGGACAGGATGCACCTTTTGCTGACTCCGTGGCCGTTTGCAATCTAATAAGTAGGTTAAAAAGTTAAGTGGCGATGTTCGCCTGTCGGGGTCCGCTGTGGGTCGTGCATTGTTTTTGCTTTCTCCGGCAGCCCTCCAGTCCTTTTTCTGGCTTGGCGGACATCGTCACCGTTTGATAGCATTTGTTTGAAGGCTGCCTCAGCAAACAGCCGGATCCGGTCCGATGAGGGTACGATAAGGAATGTTGGGCAAAAATGGGAAAAAATAGGATAACCTGTTGGGCCAGCGATGACGCAGCCGGCCGTGCTAAGGATGACCGGCCGGTGCTCCGATCTAACGGACCGGGATCGGTATCAGCTGGGGCAGGAGTTCAGCACGACCACCGCAAGCACAAACCGCCAAGGGATACGGGCAACATCTGTTGGACGAGGAATGAGACGCGTTGACTCCTTTGCAGGGCACCGACAAATGGCAGAGCCATTGGTAGACGGGGAGAAATGCGCAGAGCGACGGACCATGTTAAAGATTAGCGACAGGTTCGTATTTCGTTCGGTAAGGTCAAGACATGGAACATCAATCCAATCGGTTGCTCCTTGCACAGTGTCTGCTGGAGGCAGAGCAACCTAATGAAACAATCAATACTTAGCGCGTCACTGAAAATCCGTAAGCCATGGGAAACGTTAGGACCAGCACTTGACAGAGGT
Organism: Anopheles bellator; assembly: GCF_943735745.2. Classification (NCBI taxonomy): domain Eukaryota; kingdom Metazoa; phylum Arthropoda; class Insecta; order Diptera; family Culicidae; genus Anopheles; species Anopheles bellator. Next base: position 50,325,565 of record NC_071286.1, read on the forward strand.
AAAATATATTAGGGGCTTTGAATTTTTTTCTAATTGGAACTTTATTCGACATAAATGCTTGATTACATAAGAGTACAGCACACACACATTGGGATTGCACATTGGGCTCCACTCCACACATTGTACTCCACATTGGGATTGCAGCTATTTAATAAGTCTAAGGTATCCAAATTATTGAAGTGAAAATGTTTCGAATTAAATCTATTTAAATCATATGTTATGCCACGTCGCATTGAGTCATTTTATCCTACTTATAACTAATAACTAACAACATTTAAGGCTTTGAATTAATTCATGTGGTTTACCAATAAATCGCATTACTCACTAAATGAAAAAAGAGACGAATGACTCTACAGCTTAAAATCTCTATAATACATGAAAAACTAAATGTCAAAATATTGTATGTGAAATGAAATATGTGTTAAACTCTTTTTGTCATTACGCATCTAACGAAGTATAGGTGTTTTTTGTTAGATTGCAAACAACAATTTTTTTAAGCATCCAAAAATCCAAAATGTTAAGTTTTGTTCCTGGAAAGGGGTTTTGGCGGGAACTTCAATTCAATTCATTATTTCAATTAGCAGAGAACTCCTACCGGAAGTCATCAAACGATGACAGTTTCCAAACGCCTAAGTGCCATGGGAATGATTATGAAAATGTCTTATTGGATTTCACATGATTTGAAAGAAAGTAACATTGAAAGAAGGAAAACCATTTGCAAATTACTGCCTTCACGCAAGAAAAGAAAGAGGTTCTTGTACCGAATCGTCACTGGTAATGAAAAGTGGATTTATTACAAACATCCTAAACGCAAAAAGTCCTGGATACAGCCTGGTGAACCAGGTCCAACCCAACCAAAGCGAAATATTCGCTTTGCAACGGTTATGCATATGGTTGGATATCAATAATGTGGTGTACTATGAGCTTTTAAATCCAAATGAAATTTTTAATGGACAATCCCATCGAAAGCAATCAATGTATTTGAAACAAAGCTTTGACCTTAAAACGACGCACATGATTACCTGAATTACCTGAAAGATAGCACAAAGTTGTAGCTAACGACGGGCAATGCTTTCTTTAAAGTAGTCAGATGTTTGGTTGCTGCAACTAGGAGCAATTGTTTTTTAGGCGATAAAAAACGCAGGATTCAAATCAAAGGCCTAATAGGTAGACCTCATTTAAAAAACTATAGATTGAACCAAAACATTGAAGTAATGGTTGTATAAGTGATCGGAAAACATGAATTGAGATAAGCCATGTACTTCTTGAAGGTAGGTCCTTTTGACCGTTTAATGCCGATCAATCTCGAACCCCAACGAACCAACCTTGAGCGAAGAAGCATCCTTTGCACCGAAGAACCTTTCGATCGGAGAAGCTGCACACCGAGGCCACCGAGGTCTGCTGACACCATAAACGAGTGATTAGCGTTTTCCTTGACGAAAGCATGTCCCTCCCGAGAATCTGGTGCTGTAAATGTGCTAGGCAAACGCCACCGGACTAAGTTGTGCCGTGCCAGGCGTGGATCATGGCCCATTCGCATAAACGGGTAAAGCGCCAGCACTCAAACCAGAGGCCCTTCTCCAGTGAGAGAGAGAGAGAGACGGATGTGGCCCTGCAGCATCGAACTCCATAAATCAAGTCGAAGCGGCTCGAAAGCGCCGTACGGCGCCCGAAGGGGACTGCGAAAGGCCTCCACCCGCGGTGTCACTGGCGCCAAAATCAATTCCGATAACCAAATGAACCGTCTGGGTCCTTCTGGGCCGACGGGGTTGTTTCGCTTTCCTTTTTCTTTTACAGCCCCGCAGAGTCCCATTTGCCGGCGGACTTCGGCTTCCCCTGCCGGTTTGCGGAATCTCTACCGCGAACACCTTCGAGCCCTCCGCAGCGCACCCTTGGGCCCTTGTCTTCGGCCCATGACAGGGCCGAATCTCACGATCTTCGGCAGGCCGGCGTACAAGGAGAAAGAATGTTACAACCCTGCTCTCTCTCTCTCTCCCCCCCGCCAAAACATCTCTACCTCTCTTTCTATGTTGGGACTACCATAAACGTAAGTGCAACAAATTTCTTTACAATGCAGGCCTCTGCAACGCAGGACCGGGGACACAAGGAAGTCTGAAAATAAATTGCTCTTTTCTTGCTTTTCGGCCGTTGTCCTTCTTTGGGCGGGATACGGTAGACACGGACCGGCCCCGTTCGCAGATGCGTCTTAACGCCAGCGTCCTGCCGAGCCAGGCTCTCGGGCTCTTGGGACCGGACGTGCCACTTTTTCCCTGGGTTTGCTCCCGCTGTGGCAGTAGAGCGACCTCGACGTCGAAGCCTTTAGGGCCAACCCACCGGCACCAAATCCTTGCGGGGAGCGAGATAGGAAAACGGGGCAGTGACAATCGCTGCGCAGCGATCGCCACCGTCACGGCGATGGAAGAAGCCGCTCCGACTGTCCGAAAATGGCAAGGCCCAAAAATCTGCACACAAGGCGGGCATGGTCGAAAAGGTCAACCAACATCCGCCGCCGCCATCATGTTGCCTCCCTATGTCTCTCTCTCTGCCCGCACACAGCCCGACTTCGGACGGGAGCTGGTCCTGTCGCGCATTCCGCTCCGTTTCCGCAGTGGGACATTCCAGGAGTCAAAGCACGAAAAGTTCCCCGCCCGTTGCTGTCTGTCTGGGGTCGGCCTCTGGCCGTACTTCGTCCACGCACACTGGACACACTAGACTGGCGATTGAGATAAACAGGAAATCGGCGAAAATAGACGATTCAGTCCAATGGCAATGCGTAATTTATTCACCGGAAAGGATTGAGTACTCACTCTTCCCTGGAACTAATTTCTATTCCATCTGGCAAAGATGGACAACACATGGCCAGTGCCAGGCGCACTGGTCCGTGGGGTGGCCAACATTTGCCGTAGCTTTGAAGTCATCTGTCCAAACGAGAGGAAACGTGTTGGTCAAATGTGTTGACCAAACCTTGTTATTTTTGAACAACGTTTGATGGGTTACGAGGTGCTTGATAGTTACTTGAAAAGACGGTGTCTAATGAGGAGAGAAAATTACTCGCAGAACCTTAAAGCTTCAAATCTTGGTGTTCCTGTTTTATGGAACTTCCCTAGACTTCCTTCAGTAAAATAGGGCTTGATGCCTAGATCTAGATGATTCTTCATTCGCATCTAAAAATATAAGGCTGGGGATTAAGTAATCTATTATTTTTGGGTGAATTTTCAAAACTTTATTTAGGATGTTTTCCATGGTTCGATTTACGTCAAACATTCACCATTTTGTTGAAAAATTTCAAAGATTGCTTCATAGTGCTTAGAAGTCTTGAACGTTATTCGCGAAGAACTCGAGCAGTCCATTTTCACAATCCTTTCTTGATCTCAGTGTCTTATCACTAAGGGAGTTTTGCCATGCGCGAAAAAGATGTCAATCGCTTGGTGCAAGGTCCGGACTATACGGTGAAGGCATTAGAACTTCCCAACCTACGTGGCCATAAGTTCTGGTTTGACCACCGGTTAAGCTGCTTCAACACGATTTGTTTCACACAATATTGTCGTATGTATCCCATTTCTCATCCCCAGTACCCATCCGTTTAAGAAATGGGTCGATTTCATTCCATTTGGCCAAAACTTTGCAGATGCAGAATTCGATTCATGCTATTTTTGTTGTAAATTCGTGTGGCACCCGATCGTCGAGCATTTTTGCGCATCCAACTTTACGCAAATGGCTTTAAGCTGTTCGATGATCGATCTTTAGCTCCTGGCCAATGCTTTGATTAATAACATGCCGATCAACTTGGATTATTTCTGTGATCGACGTTCTCGATAACGGGTCTGCCTGTGCGAGGTCCATCTTTAACATCAAAATCAACTGAAACGTGTTGATAAAATCAAAATTTTACGCAACTTGTTTTTAGAGTATCGGCACCATAAACATTATGCAAAATTTCAACGGCCTATCTTGAATTTTCACCTTTTTCAAAGAAAAACTGTAAAATGTAGCGAATTTTATCTTTGTTGGCTTCCATCGTTAGGACGTGTTAACTCAAAACATTTTTTTAAGTGTAAAGTATCAGCTTAAAGCGAGCCTAAAGTTGAAACTATACGATTCACGTGATAACGATCACTAAAGTCATCTATCGAGAAAATAATTGTTTACTTTTTCCCCATTTTTTATATTATTGATGAAAAGTTCTCTTGAGGTTTAGTTCGTACAGTCAACGTCTTGTCAAAAATTTAAAAAGCCTTTGACTTTTGAAGCCTTTACAAAAGTTTTGGATGGGTTTCAAAAGAGTCCGAAGTTTTTTGCTAAATCGAATGAGAAAACCACACTCAATATCACAACCTAGATAATCTTACAAAAAATGTTACTTGGATTCTGTAGTGTTAGAGCTGGCTCTAGCCTGAACTACATTTGCATGCTTAGGTTACACCCTTAATTTTAAATTTACGTTGAGCTAAGAAATGGTTGAAGAATCGGTCGAAATTGGTTCTAGTTAGTATTAGAACTGTGAAAACTCTGAAGGAAGGATACTATCAGGAATTACTGTACCTGTAGTTGGAGTGAACAGTCAAAACGATAATACTGGCCGTACGTGCGATATTTTGGGAGTATGTTTAGTTATATTCAATCTGTACTTTGGATAATCAATAAAAAATGTGCAATACTTTCAATGGTTAACTGGTCTCAATTACAAGTACTCGTTAGCCCCAACAATGCACGACAGCATCCAAATTTTGCACGCGCCCTCAAGAACCCGCCACTTCCGGTCTCAATTCATCTCAGGACTTTCTTCCAACCTACCACGCCAAGCATCGGGCAAGCATCCTTCGAAACAAATTACATTATCCTTCGTTCGCGGAGGGCCATCTGTCTTCGATAACGAGCCCCCGGCATCTGGCATTGATGTGCAGGCGAGTGCGCCGTGGTCGCCGGCAATTGAAGAAGCCGTCGTCGTCAGAATGTTCCGAACGGCCACCGGACCGGACCGGTGCTTAGCTCTCTAGCGACGGTGTCTACTTAATTTGTAATTTAACTTAATTTCCCCCGGCCACCATGTGGTTTTGGCGCGACGACTGGAATCCAACCGAAAGCCACGGTACGGAGCTCCGGAAAAAGAAAGACTCACTCAGGGCTCAGGGGCCACATCTGGTGACACAGCCCGGAAGAAGTTGTTCCGGGGGACGATTTGTCGTCATCTGTACCATTTTTTTTCTTCATTCCTCCGACTCGATTCGGAAAGCGATCGGCGCGCAAACGGTGTGGAGGGTGAAAATATGAATAATGTAGTCATTACGGCCGCCTGCCGGTGTTCAGGGACGGCCCCAAAAAGTGCCGTTACTTAGTGCCGCCCAACGATCATCTGGAACTTGGCGCGCACTCGTGTGGTTAAACTTGGTCCCATTTTTGGCCGCGGTGTAGAAGTCCTTAGGAATTCATTAAGCACACTTGCGTCGCCCGAAACTGCCGCCGATAGCGCTGAAATGGGGTCCTTTCAAGGGTACGGTGCTTCCGACCGACCGGCTTCAGGACGCACGGAGGGTAACGGTTGTTTTATCCTGCCCCCTTTCGCCATAACTCTTTCGTTTGAGACAGGTTCTTCCTGGCTGGGAAGGCAGCGTGTGCGACCGACAATTTATGCAGTCTTAATTTGCCACACCACATTGTATCCCAGGCCTTTGTCAGTAGGTCCCAGAAAATGTGTCCCAGGCGCCCTCAGGTGTTGGGATGGCTCTGAGCATAGCTTTTCGATAATAATAAAAAGTCAGCACACACCGACAGCCGGTTTCAGGAAGCAGCTAGTTTGGCCACCTTCCAGCTCCACCGTGCGCCGTGACGCAGTTTCAGGCCCGATTAATTGACCACCTGTGCGCAACAGTTGCCCAACCCGTTAGCGTTCTGGGTCTGGCGAGAGGAACGCGCCCCTCCACATAGCACAGGGTGGGCCAAATTAATTATTCAGGCGTTTCTCGGCTCGACAGAAAAGGTCGCCGCCGCCTCAAGAAGATGGGTGCCAGAATTTGGCACTTTTTCTAGCCTTTCTAATTATTCTGGTCGCTTGTTGATCCGCCGATGAATAACGATAGATACTTAGCGCTCCGAGGACTTAGATTTTAAGGTCTATCTGTCATCGCGCGAAGAAACGATCCGAGTCCGGCAAAAATGTTGGCAAATATCTGCACTCCTCGAAGCTGAGCAGCTGCTCCCGTCGACGAGCAGGACGAGGGCCAATTTCTGGATGCCCGCTCTCCCCACCAAGTCTAGCGCCAATATCATAATTAAAAAGCGCGCCTAAACTACCATCAGCCACGGGGAAAACCTTCAATTAACCGCTGCACCGCTGCACTGCTCTAAAGTCACAGCTGGGTCGTCGAGAGGGACTTTTTGCCAACATTTCCTCCCACTTTGCGAGGGTGTAACGGGGGTGGCGGGCCCCTCACTATAAATGATGCATCCGTTTGCTACGCGCCTGTGAATGGTCTAATGGCCACTGCTTAGACGCACCATCAGCATCATCCTCATCATCGTCGCAGTCAACTTTCCGAACCGAACCGAACAGATGCTGGTGGTCAGTTGACCTTTCGCTCGTCCGAAGGATGCGCAACCGTTTCGGGCGGCTTGCTGGGCGAGAGCAGCTAGTTAGCCAACCGACCACCAAGTCACTCAACCGACCGCGGCTCCTTAAGGAGATCCACGGGGCGTCGGCCGCACGTTCCGTGCCCGCCGTGGAATGGAGACAAATTGTTCATCGAAACCAAATTAGCGTGCGGTTGTGATGATGAATGTCGGGCCAACAGGTTAGCGCGTGCAGTGGACGGCGCAGTTCCGTATGAAGGGCACGAAAATATGCTCCATTTTGTGAAAATGTTTTGCGCAAACTTGAAACTTTCTCTATGGATACTCTTCGTTCCACTAAACACGGTAACTACATAATATCTCAATATAAGTTTTCCTAAAGAGAAATTAATTACTTTAAAACTTTCTTTAAGATGTTTTCGATGGTCCGATATGTGATTAACATGCACCGTTTTGTTGCATAATTTGTTGCCATTTTAAAGGAAGCTGCATAATGCCTCTATAGAAGAGCCTTTTATGAAAGTCTTTGTCCTTATTGGCGAAAAACTCTTGATCCCAGTTTGTTATCACCCAGGAAGTTTTGCCATGCGTGAAAAGGCGGTAATCGCTTGGTATGAGGTCCGAACATGAATTTAGATTTAGAATATAAGTAGAAACCTGAGTTTAGTGTTTGGCCACACGAAAGCAACTCATAACAAATAATTCATTTCAAGTCCCACCAGATTTACAGTTAGTTTGCTCCTCAAAGCGACTCATTTCTCATCCCCAATATCCATATTAACACGAAAACTAAACGCAACAAACAAAAAACGGCAACTTCATTTTGTTTTGAAGTAACCTTGACAACGAGCATAAAGTTGAAGTTGGTTGATCACTAAAGTCCTCTATCGAGAAAATAATGAATTTCTTTGTGGCCAAACTCATATATTTAATAATGTTGTGCAGGTAATTTTATTAGCACTGGATACAACCATTTTCAATTGGGGGAGGGTGAATCATATATGATACATTTTTTTACTTGATTACAAAAAACAAACGGCTTAAAGTTGTCGATAATGGAACTTTTATTTGAAAGGTTCATTCAAGACTTTTTTTGTGAAAAATAATTTTGGTTAAATGTCCACCACGGCTGGTTTAGCAGAAGCCCAATTTTTTAGCTTGGAACTTTGGAACTAGACATAAATGCTTGATTACATAAGAGTACAGAGATATCCGCTTTCGGATTGCAGCTATTTAATAAGTCTAAGGTATAAAAAATGATTGAAGTGAAAATGTTTCGAATTTAATCTATTTAAATTATATGTTATGCCAAGTGGCATTGAGTCATTTTATCCTACTTATAAGTAATAACTAACAATATCTTAGAACTAGTTAACTTTTAAGAACTTCCTCTAGGAGCCTTTTTGATCAACCTATTTTTGGGTACGTTTTCCACTGTCTGTGGTCCTATCTCAGCAATAGCTATTCGATTTTGGGTCTTGAGGTGATCGCTTTGACCAGCTTTTGGTTTTTTCTCGTAATTAACTATTACGTAATTATTAACATAACCACCATGACATTCAATGGAATGAGATTTTCAAATATCGTATCGCCTGCGTTGAAGATCTACCGCTTCGGAAAAAAGGTTTTTCATATTTTCCAGTTTTCTGCAATCAAAATTGTACTTTATACAAAAATGTCTTGAACGAACCATAAAAATAAAAGTTCGAGCATCGTAAAATATTTAGCCGTTTGTTTTTTATAACCAAATAAAAAAATGTATCAGATATGGCTCACCCTTGTGCCAGACTGGTGAAAATAATCGGTGTAGCATATTTAGTGTTAAAAAGATCAATTTTGAATGGGCGCTGTCTGGATCCCTTTCCATCTGCTAATCATCAGCCAATCATCATTAAGTAATCATCAGCGAGGTCAAAAGTCACGCAACTGTTACAAAAATATGTTACGCGCAATTTTGCATACAATTTAATGCACATAAATAAATAAATAAATTGGAGTTTCTGTAAAATACCGATTCAATCATTCAGATTATTTCGGTCTTTGTTTGAGATACAACACTAAAGTGTAGTTTATTTGACTTTTTAACTACAATCTCGCATTGCGGTCACAGCTTCTATGTAAAGTTTCTGGGTTAGGAGTGTTTATGTTAGGGCTTGCGTTTTTAATAACCGATTGCCCGATTTGTTGGGTAAACACGACACGAGATAAAAAGACACACCTACAAGGATCTCCGTAGCAGCAGTTTTTCGGCGAAACCATTTAAAACCGTCGCCACCAATCGACGCGCGCGATCATCAATGAAAAATTCCAGCGAAACATTTCGTAATACAGCCATAAAGATGTGCCACCTGCTAACCTGGCTAATGCCTTTCGGACACCTTTAGCTCGTGTGTCTCGGTTTCCACCCTTCCACAACGCCGCCGACGGCTGCCAACTATTGCGCATTTTCTTGTCCCTCTGCCGCAACCCTACTAATCGCTCCAAGTCGCCAAGTCCAAAGGTGCAATCGGCCGGTTTATGGACCTAGAGCTAGGGAATGTTGGTCCTAGCTGCGTCAGCCTGGTCAGCCCGTCTAGGCTGGTCCGTCCGTCTCCAACGATCGCATTAAGCGTTGTGCCTGCTGCGTCCTGGATTTGCACGTGTGGCCCTCAACCTCTTGCGCGTGAGGAGTCCGAGGCAAGGTGAAATAGCTCGGTTAGCGCCTTTGAAAAAAGGGAAACAGCGATGGCACCATAAAGATGCCGCTGGATGCCGCGAAGAAACGTGTGGCGAGCGATATACAGAGGGGAAAAAAATGCTGGCCGCCGAAAAGGTGCATCGCTGCCAGCCACCTGACCCACGAAAGGTGGCCGAGTTTTCGAGTTTCTGCTCCTCGCGTTTCGTTGTTGCGTCGACTGCGATTGCCGCCTCCGGTTAGTCGGACTTCCCGGCCAGCCTTTCGGATTAATAGAAAATTGAATCGTCCTGCCCAAATGGAGCTGTGTTGAAAGGTGGCTTCGAATGGCGCCCCATTAGCCGGCTCTTGCGTTTGCGATTTTAGAGCAATCCAAGAAAGGATGTGATGGCGTTAGTATTTTCGGTTGTTCGATCCCATTGTCGGTTACTAACGGCCGACCTATTCTACAACCAATTAACAGTTGCTGATGATGGGTTTGCAAAATTGAGAACTTTCGGTCTTCGAATAAGTTTTTATTTCTATGTAGTTCACCACGCGTGACGTCATGTTTTATACCGATTTCTATTAATATTTTAGGTTTCATATTTATAGTTTCATCAGCACCGAGCAGAAGCGGAATGGAAATGTAAAACAGACTGACGAACGCGTGCGACTGACGACGTACGGCCGCACTAAATATCGAACATCAAACATCGATTGAGGCGACCTCCAGATGCTTTCCGGATCAAACATCAAAGACCGAGTAGCGAAAGTGTTCGTTCTTTTTTTCTTTGGTTGCCGGAAGGTCGTCCATCGTAAATATGTATTTATACATTTATCTATACGCTGCCCTCGGGTGTCCAGGTGACAAATACGCTTCCGGACTAGTTTCCTTCCCTCGCACGGCGCCGAACCCGCCCGTCGGCTGCGACGGGAGCGTACCCCTGCCTGGGAGCATAAAAAAGTCAAACATATAAATTAATATATTTATGGACGGCAAAACAGATGTCATCGATGCGTGCGCGTGAAGAGCACGAGGCGTCCCGACGATGCCCTAGGAGACGATAATATCTGGAAGGTTCTTGGTTTTCGTTGGCTCCTCGAGCGCGATGCTATGAGGCAAATGGGTACGTTTGATGGATGATCGGGTCTATGTGGCGTTATGCTGCAGGCATGTTGCAGCTGAAAAAAAGGGTAGCAAAGTGCTGCTTCTTCAGAATTCGTTCGCGCCGCACTTCTTGTTGTTGTTCATTATTTCAAAGGAAGTGAAGTTTCGTGTGTTTTTTTGGGCAATGTTTTTTACTGGTCAGGATAGGAATAGTTTTTTTTTCCAACAACTCATACCGAAAATCGTTGTTTGAAAAGCCATTCGAAATTACTTTTTGAATATGTTTGAGAATAATGGCCAACATGAATAGTTTAATAAATAAATAAAACGTATTATATTTTTACAAAGAAGGTAACTCACTGGGCACTCGATCCCAGTTTAAACTTTGTGCTCAGTACATGAACAATGTTATTTTAGCAAATTGTACACCTATTTATATTGTACAAATCAAAGGGGAAATAGTTAAATTTAAGTGTGCCCGTTTTGATTATAAATCCTGAAAAAATTATTCATCATCACATCGAACCCTATCGAACTTTACAGTTAACAATTGTTCAATTGTGAAGAATTATTAAAGAATGCTTTATGTTTTTAGGGACAGTTTTGCACTTTTTTGGCATTTAATTTATCGCGCATTATGTGGAGCAGCCAACATAATTATTTTCTCGGTTTTCGTGAAATATATTATTGAATTATCACATGTTTTCACAAAAATTTAAGCTTTCAAGGAGCCCTAGAAACATCCCAAGCGCACCTATAATCCTAGTTCAAATCCAAAGCGCCACGGTACCAACGACTGGTGGAAGGCACGCGAATCCTCGTCTTTTAACAACTCAATCACTCACAACTAATGAACAATTTCCTTTCGCTATTCCGCCGGGTTGGACACGTAATTTCTTTTATCCGACGCATCTGCACGCCGAAAGGCCGCGCAGAGTGTGCGACTCTTGTCGTCCAATTGGGCAATCTGTCGGCGAAGGCTTGAGACGAAGACCCCAGCATCGCCGAGGAATAATGGGTGGAAATAAATAAACAAACAGCCACTGATCCTGGCCCGAAACTTGCGCGGTCCGATGCTCTGACCTACGATGCGCATTTGTTGCGATAATTAATTTTAACGACAGACGTGCTCTTCGAGATTGGGCCAGGGGATCTTGGTGTGGCGCTGGGGCGATCGTTTGACCACCGTCATGCAGCGGCGGTCTGGAATTCAGTCTGCCAAAGTCATTATCTTGTTCAAGTTGTTGGAAAGACACTGCATTCCACCCGTCCCCGGCGGTGCTACTGCCCGGCTGGTAATGTTTCTTCATTTTTTGGCAAAGACAACATGTTTGCCTTATTTTCAGACGATAGGGGCTTATGTGAGATGCTAAACGTAGACGGACGGCTGAAGGAGTAATGTTTTGCTCCATTCACCTCCGCAGGGTGCGGAGGATTGATTCTTGCGATTCCAGCACCTCGCGAACGCGATTAACACCTGCGGCAGATTCCTCCGAAATTACCCAATCGCAGGGCAGAATCGGGCCAACGGCGGGCAGACCTTGATGAAGTGGCCGCAGAACGGAAAGCGAAATTTTAGATTCCGTCCTCGAGCCACCGTCGAGCATAGGAAGTGCATTAAAGTTAATGCATTAGTGCGGTTGCGGTGTGGTTCCTTCGTCGTCGTCAGTAAACGATGCAGTAATGGGAGAGCTCGGCCTCATATCGTGAATTGAACTGCCGTCAAAATTTGGCCACTTTGGTTCGCATCGTTAGCAAGGAGCTCGCAGGTTTACCGAACACTAAGAAGCTGAGAGAGAGAAAAAGAGAGAGAGAGAGAGAGAGAGAGAGAGAGAGAGAGAGAGAATGACGAACAACCTCAAGCAATTAAAGTATCATTTGAATCTTGTATCAACATGGCCCCCGAGGTCCCGGCCAGCGGATGTTTGCAAATGTTCCGAATTTCCCTAACCGTTCCATAAGCCTTCGGAACGACATATTCGTACTTCGATTAAATGGTAATATTACTGCCAAGGCTCACTCATTTTTTCCCCATAACAAAATAACTGAAGTGTGATTTAACTTACTAACAGATAACCTGCAGTTTTTTTTTCCAGATGTACCAAATGCACCGAATCGTGTTCCGGATCCTGGAGCGAGAAGTTTGGTACTTAATACTACATTTAAACACGACATTGTTATTAGTAGTGGAAAATTGTACATTTATAGAGTTAAGCTACATGTTTGGGATGTGAAAAAATTGTGCGAAAAAAATTCAACTTAAAATCGCTTTTTGGGGAATAAACCTTTCCTCAGTCAAAGATGGAAAACACAACAACCAAAGCCGTTTAGCGCTGCCAAGTAACTCTACACAATGGTATTTAATAATAACAACAAGGGTATTTTCACTGAAACTGCCACAATTTAAAAGAGAAGGAATGAATCTTATTCAAACTAATAATTAGTCACTATCACTTATCCATAAGTTAAGGGATTTCAATTGGTTGCTGCAAAAGTATACTTTCTTCTTTTACAGTCCGACTATATTTGTATAATTAAAATAACTCTAGACGATGTCCCTTTCTGCAAAACATTTCATATTCTACCCTTTTTTCTATTTCTCATTTTTTCTCGTTTCATTTGTTTACAAACTACCTTTATTTTGAAAAACATTTAAACTAAATGTTCATCACTTGGGTATGCTGCTTCCAGGGAGATAATGATGCCTTTTTTATACCTCCGGAACCTTCGCCGCAGTTCTGCATCTTGCGACGCGCCGTTGGTGTTAGATGTTTATGCGAATCAAGCGACAAGCGCAGATGCCGAATTTGATAAAAAACGGTGCTAGTAGCTTTGGCCATGCTTTCGAGTCAGGATGGCTCATCACCATCATTCAACGAGCCAAGTCGGGCCACTGCAGATGATCATCGAGCAAAGAAAAAAAAACAAAAGAGGATGACAGCACCACGAAATGACGTTATAAAACCATTTTCTAATTACTTCCATCGTCGGCGAAAGAACACTCGGACAGGAAGCAGAAGTGGATGACCAGTCATTCTGGATCCAGCTTCCAGGCCGGTGTTTTTTGGCGTAGCTGACGAAACACTTTACGGGAGAACTTTGGCAACGTGTTAGGCACGCCACGGCAACACCATTTCCCCCACCGGGACTCTCGTCCTTCCGCTTTCGGCGCACCGGCACCGGCGTCATATCCTGTCGCTTGAATTGGTCCGTCGCACCGCAATGGCTTTAAGAAGAGGCCTGCCAAAGCCAAACCCCGTTCGCGGCGCGAACACAGAAATGAGATGCAAATGGTGCCAAAAGGCTATGCAGCGGAGCGCCGAGTTCTGGTGAAAAAGGCAGATGTGGTTGCTAATAAATCATCCGATACGTTTCAATTTCTTGCTCGCCGAGTTTCGGTGGTTTCAATGCTCTGCCGGTCGGCTGGGTCCTTCGGGAAGCACACTCCCGAAAGGCCCATTGCCAGTTCCCTAGGAACCGTCTACGTTAGGCTCAAAATGACTCATTAAGAGTGATGGAGAAAATAAAACGGAAACGACCTGCCAAAAAACAAGCTGCAATTGTGGCTCCGTTTGGGGGCCGTAAACGGTGGTCCCACCGCGAGCTGCAGGATGTTCGGGGGTCTGGAATCGAAGAGTTTGTTTATTGCGCGAGACGGTCCTGTCGTAAGAATTAGCACAACCGCAGGGTGTTTGCTAAACTATTAAACTTTATGGCAATTTCTGGTCAGTGTTTTGTGGCGTTGGGATCCTAATTTACACCGATTTTTCAGTGCATCTCAAGGCGAGTGCCATGTGTGCCAACTAATGATTTTAGGTTTAAGTTTTAAAAAATCGTTGCTCAACTATTTGCATGAAATTTTCCAAAGATTAAAATATTGGCTTAGCACGAACACAATGTCTTTCAGTGATATTTACTAATCGGCTATACAAGATTACAATAAAATCTATCGCCATTTGAATATGAATTTCTAAGACATGACGGTGACATGAGACTTCATTCGAAACCCCGTGTTCGTATTTCTGATTGTTTCAACAATAGTCTGAGCTGAACCTTTCAATAGCTTTTCAACTGACTAGAAACAAAAGATTGAATAATAATTCTTATCGAAATGCAATTGCTTCTTACGTTTTGCATATTTGGATCGAGGAAGCAATAAAAACACGCTCAAATCCATTATCGAGTTAATCACCCTGAGTTAATTATCTGCTTATGGTGTAATGAATCGTCGGCATTAACGGGGCTTAATGAATGGTAAACGAATGGTAATGAATGTTGAAAACGGTTTGACCGGTGTACATCATAGTACTGCGGATAGGAAATGCTGTAGCTGAGCGACTTATTTGAGGAAGTTATTATGAAGATAGGATCCTTCAAAGATAAGACATTTAGATTTAGACGGAGGTTCGAATTACACTTTTGCTAGTTGATGATGGGTCATAATTGACACAGTCTGCTACCTTCTTCCTCTATGATCTATGATTTGCCATTTTTTCAGTACATCTGATCCAAAGTTGCATCCGAACGTATTGCAGTCACGGGGAAACAAAGATCGTACCGCACCACAATTTTGTTTCGCTTGAACCAGCTACACTCCACTGTTGACTTGTAATGTAAAAATAGTCCACAGCTAGTCCGCCTGTCCGTGGTTCAATGACATCGGACCAAAGCATTGCTACCGATTTTCCCGACGACGGCTTGACAACTGAACATTGGCCATGGTGTGTGGTGGAGCTCCAGTTCCAACATTGGCCGACAGCATACATGATTCATCGTCGAACCTTGCGCGTTATTAGATAACCGCATGGGTCTCTGTGACAACAGATGCTGCCCCGCGCTTCACCGACACTTACCAGAACCATCCGGCATGCCCCTGGCCTGGCCTGTCCTGGCCTCGTGAAGGAGTGAGGGGAGAGTCAGCACCAGAGAGCGATGCCGGCGTATCAACCGGAACTGACAAACATCTTGCGGCTAGATTTTCATAGATCACAAGGCCGACCTCGGATCTCGGTGTGTGCCGGCCGAGGGGAGAATAATATTTCCACGCACAGCTGGAAACGGTTTTCCCGGGAAATCTTCGAACACATGCTTGCCATTGCGCCAGTTGAATGTATAGAGACGTCTCCCGGGCGAATCTGGCAACTTCTAGCGTAACGCTTCCTCAGCCGTTCACCCTTCCGGTGTGCGTATATGCGTCTGGATGCGTGAGGCAGACATCGACCAGAAGCCAGCCACAAGGGTCTGTTTCTCAGCCGAACAAACAGTAGCTAGACGTTTTAACAGCTTCTCACGTCGGACCGCGACGGGTGGACGTAGACGCTCCTGCAACGGAGAAAACGTCATGACATCAGACCAGACAGGAAGTGCCAAATGCAATCTGCGTCGAGTTAATATGACTGCAGTAGTCAAGTCCAAAATTAGTATTATTTCACTCCACTCCATCAGTTCCCCGTGACGTTTGGTGGAAATTCAAAGAATGGGACTGAACCGAGGTGATCCTGCCGTTTGGTAATCGATTGCCCAAAAGCCGATTATTGTTGTGCCAATCGCTTCGAGACCTCACCCCACACGGCCACGTGGGAGTTCTGCGGGCGGTTTATTTGTCCGCCCAAGAGGCACCCCCCCATACTGCACGCTTGCGGCTTCGATAAACAAATACATCCCAGTAGTGGATACGTCCACATGCCGTGTGGTCCTAACGAGGGCCGACACGCGGAGCGATTACGGTGAACATCTTGAACCTCGTGAGGGAGACCATCTGAGAAGAGGTCAGACCGCGCCTTGGAAAGAACTCCGCTCGGAACTCCATATGCTTGCAATGTTGCGGCTACCGGAAAGTAGCGCCGAAAAAAAAGGCGAAGCTGAGCTGTGCACGTGTTCCGCTGGGTATCCGAATGCAAATACGAGCTTCCCACAGCAGAGAGGGCCCGAGGCCGAGAAATGTTTATATTTCGGCGAGAGGAAAGAAAAAAACGGCTGAAGAATCGGTGGCCTGGCGGCCTATGTTTGTATGTTTGCCTTCGCCCAGTCTTTACGATCTTCATATTTCGATCGTTTCCAAGTGGAAGGATTGGTAGGATCGGGTCGTCCGTCCCTACCTTCACGTCACATGCAGCCGAGGGAGGATTATGTTGCAAACATATGCTCGACAGGCAGTGTGCACGGCATCCGTTGCAATATTCGGCACATTCGGCTGTTCCCGCGCTCCTGCTCCGGTTCCAAGAGGAATGTGCTACATTCGAACACATGTGGGCCGACTGAAGCTGAAGTCCGCCCGGATCAAGTGGATTCAACATGGCTCGGTGGCTGTGGGACGAACCGTCAATCCGTGAGTGCGTGAGAAGCAACTCCGGTGGACGCCACTCCACAGGACCCGGCCGGTTGGTTTTGTCAAAGCGCGCGTCAGGGTCCGCGGTTCTGGCAGTTTGCGGGTCTGAAGAGGTCTTCGGAAGAGATTCTCAAGAAACCGACCACACAACCGACCGACCGGGACAAGTGGTTTCTCCCAAGAGCCCGAAAGTCGTGAAGCCGAGCCGCTAGAAACAGCACTGGTCACTTGTGAAGTGCCCAGTTCTTCAGGGAACGCTCAACACCGGCAGCGGCATTTATCTATCAGTCGCACGGTCTGTTTCGGTGTGCTTACCGACACCTAGCGCAATTACCTGTCCTACAGCTCTGTGGGCTGTGGCGCAAGTGGTTGACATGATCGGCCCGTTCCAGGGCGACACGGCACCTTCTCGGAGTGTGTGCCTCCGAGTCCGTTTAATTGTTATAAATTATCGACCGCCACCACATCCATAACCTCAACAAGCACTGTAGCCATCTTTGGACCAGCCATACTCCAGGCTCGGTTGGGGATAGCGTGTTGCCGACCAGCCGTTAGAAGATCGTAGGCGCTCGGTTCCCGGTCCTGTTCCTGATCGGGCATGGTGAGAACGGCTTAAGTCCCGGTGACTGTCGTCTGGCGAAGTTCTTCGTAGCAGTCAAAAGCACAGCCGCGCCGCGTTCGAGTGGTCCCAGAGTCATGGGATTTTTTGGTAGCACTTGAAACACACTCGGCCATGCTGGTGTGGTCCCCTTTTTCCAGCGAAGGCGTTGGAACGCCGCCTCTTCGAGAGTTCTCGCGCCGATGAAACGCGGAAATGTGTTTATTGCGTGACGAGATCACCCAAAAACGATGGCAACATCTTATGAATTGATTATTTCATTTTGGGAGAAGTTCTTCATTGTTCCAGGGGCACGTTTCGGTGTTCGTGTTCATCGAGGCACTGATTGACTGATGGTCGGGATAAAACTATTTGGAAAAGAAACGAGATCTTTATTGCCATTGGTCCTCCAGTTTGCACAAACGCATGATGGAAAATTGTCGAAAATATTCAACTTCAAATAACGCGGGAAATATTTTGGGAACCTTACACGAAAGTACTTTCAGGCCACATTTGAGTTCCACGATGTGATTTATTTCTGTAGAAAATACATTCGAACGTAACTACATTCCAGCTGGATTGTTGTGGACGTCAGAATACTGGCGTATAGTTTAACTATCGTCTTTTAGTAGCACATTAAATTTGAGCTCTACAGTTTCGGATTTCTTATAATGTGTTATGTCTGGTGTAGTATAAACTACACAAAATAAATCATGATTGAAGTAAAACGACATCGAAATGCTCCATAGTTTGAAGAGGTGAAATGCAATTTTTGAAGAGAGTAATGAAGCAAATCTAATATAAGTTTGGCTAAGAAAAAATCAGTTTAGTGATCGATAGCTTCTAAAGTATCGGTTAAACAATTTCAGGTTTTTACTCACTGCCTAGGTGACATTTTACTAAAGATTTTCTTTTACTCTTTTACATTTTACTGTTTTTTTCTGACAAAGGCAAAAATGCATGCTAGGGCGCTGAAATTATGAATTGCGTTTATGGGGCCGATACTGTAATAGATAGGAAATTACGTGCAATTTCGGATTCGTCGATTCCGTTCAGGTATTTTTTGCCATTAATCCGTCGCAGATCCGTCGTATAAAATGCCGATAAAATCACAGAAATAATCAAAGGCGATCGGCATGTTAGTAATCAGATCATCAGGTTCAAGATCAACACCGTAATACCTGCACAAAGAAGATCGATGCCCGAAGCTTAAACCACCCGGTGCTAGGCCCAAGCGATCAGTACGTTTTTCACAAATCAATATTCAGTCAATAGTTCAGTTCATCAACACTAGTATTGCAAAACTTCCTGAGTGATAAGAAATTGATATCAAGAGAAGATTGTGAAAATAGATTGGTACAGTTTTTCGTCCAAAAGGATCAAGACTTCTGTAAGAGAAGTGCCCAAAAAAAATGGCTAAATATTATGCAACAAAACGATACATATTTAACGCAAATCGGGCCATCGAAAACATCTTAAAAAATGTTTGGAAATTCCGGCAAAAATAATGGATTAATTTATAGCCAAACTTATATATCTTTAAATTAATTTACAATTATTAATTTACTTGGATATTTTGGTTATTGTACCGATATAGTTAATGTTTGTGAATGCTTGATGCGTGTCGGTATTTTATGGGTACTTTTCCTAGCATTTAGTGTACCTTTACGAAACAGAATTAAAAGGCTGAACACTTTGATAGCCTCAGGCTTGCTTTAGGACCCACATTGAGTGCAGAGGGTAGAAACCGTTGTTGTGACGAAATTTCTCCGTAGATACTACCCGAACTTGAGCGCTCTTGAGAACCGACCATAAACCGTAATCCAGCTTACCCATTCGACACACCTGTGCCGTTGGCCATTGTTGAACTGAAAGAGTTTCGTCAGCGAGGGGCGTTTCCTCTTCAGTTACAGCAGTTGCCTTGCCCGGGTGAACACTGGATGCGTCGATAAATATCTCATTTAGCTCCTCGTCCCTTTCGCTACCCGGAACGGCGGTGGTAGGACCCTAGCAGCCGATTGCCGCTAACACGGGGACACCCGAGGCAGAAAAATCTGTCAGTGCAAATGTTTATGATATACAGCCATTTTCCGTTAGCCCATAAATAGCACTTGTTACGCTTTCCGGGCCGTGAGTTGATGCTCTGGAGTTGATGCATTGTTTGAAGAACGCCCATTTATGTCCTTTCGCTGCTGCGCGGGTGGCACGGGTTCGGTTCGAGGACTCGGGCCTTTGTCCTGAGCACGGCCCACTGATGAAGAACAGTCGCGGAAGGGACGCAGGTGGAAAACAGCTTCATTGTCCAATACGCACACACACTTGTTTACCGTCTTTTTTCTTGGGTCCAGAGGTCCTCGACACTCTAACTTTTATCATCCCTCTTGAGTTCTTTTGTTGCTTCAAGTGGATATTATGATAGATTTAGGATTAAGCTTCATGCACGGACTTGTTGAACTGGTCAATGCCGAATCCGAAGGAACAGACATTGAGGATTAGGCGAGTCTGCAGACGAGACGCCCAGCTGATTAGTCCGAATGCCGTCTGGCAAATGTATCTGAAACATCTACACCGGTCAGCTCAGTGTGAAGTTAATCTAATCATTTCCGCATGATTGGCACAGCAACGATCGACGTTTGATGTCCATGGTTTGTGGTTTTCTTTTGCAATCAGGAGAAAAAGTCATGTATTTTTTGTGCGCCATTTGTCTACTATTGGTCAGTCGATTTTACTGAATTTAACAGAAGAGATGTTTATGCTAAGTGCTTTTCATAAATTGTATTCATTATTGATTGGAAAATAAAACAAATTAAAAAGGTTTCCAATTCCATTGGAAATTTAAATGGCTTGTTTATATTGATGTTCTGTAGTAGGAGAAACAATCGGACGTAAATCCTACCCCAGAAAAGTGGAAAATAAACCTCATTACCTACGATTTTCTAAAAAAATCGTTCTTAAAAACTAGTTGTTCGTACTTTATCTACTAGTTTTTGTAGTTAGGAATTCTTGAAATAGGAATACTCATTGTTAAGGATATAGATGTTCGAGTTTGGGTTCTACAGCTGTTTCTTATCCAGGCGACTTTCGAAACATGTTATGCATTATTTGAATTTTATTTCCATGTCCTATGAATCACCGCTTATGCAAACAGCAAATTCAAGCAAATTTAATTTACTTTCTTCCTTTTTTGTTTCAGACTTTTTTTTATGCATTTCTAAATATTTCATAATAAGCCAGTTTGATAATCGCGCCCGTTTTCCCCTCGTTCGGAACTTATGAAAAGGTCGGAACACATGTGCACAGCGCCGCTCCTTTCAGCTTTATTATTCGACGGCTTACAGCGCTGCAATCGACTACTTCAATCATAATGAACCACCAAGAGTCTCAGTTCTCAACCATCCCCGAAACACATGGAACTGGTTGCGGTTTCTTCACTCGTCTACGAGGTGTAGAGAGGCACTGTAGCCAGTTTGAAGATCTTGTAGTTTCAGATTTCGGGGGCTTACCCTCGTTCATGGCAGGGTGCGTCGTCAAGTGCGTCGCTCTCGACGAAATTTAGCGAATGAATGAACACTCTTCGCTACTTCGCAATGCCGACCACCACGCATTTTCTCGTGACAAACGACTTCTCGAACAAGCTAGGCATCTGGCCTGCTTTCGGCCGTCCGACCATCGCGCTAATACTGATTTTCCCACTGATGATGTCGCGATTGGTGGTGGAGTTGTAGCTTATACGGTGTCCTCTGGGATATGTTGGTACTATAGCTTCTGCGTTGAAAGATCGTCGGCTGAAAAAATGCAACGACGTCCTCAGATCGCGTCGAGAGTGATGCTTATCCACAGCCCCGGTCGCGGCGCTTCCAGAGAAAAATGACGTAAACACTGGCCGAAACAGCAGATTAAACACTACACATGGTTCGTAGCAACATTTGGTGCCGTTTCGGTTTTTGCCCATTCGCTCCGAATCTTCTCGTTGGGATTCATTCATCGTTTCGTTTTTTTATTGCTGGACTCTCCAAAGCATGTGCTATCGAAAACCAAACAAACTCAACCAGTTCCGTGGAAGGAAGCTAAAAGATCGTTAAAAATGACGATCGATAACCCCGGGAGGAAGGCTTGGTTGCGGATCCAGATGTGAAATTCGTTCCATTGAGATGCGTGGGAAGATTGATTTGGGTGACGATTTACAATGTCTTGTCTACTGACTTCCGTATTTTCCATACAACTACAGCCAAGAACAGGCCGGCAAAGGTTCTGTAATAATTCTTTGGAGTCTATCGAGTCGGAAAGATACAGCCCTACCCTACGCGCACTGCAGATTAAAGACTTTACTTTTGTTTAATGTGTAAAAAATTGATTAATTTACATAACAGGGTTGTCCAGAATGAATTGAAAAATAGTTATTCCTAACGAATGTCAAAAATATCTTATATATACAAAAGCTGAACGGAGTGCGATCGTCAAGTTTCGAAAGTCAATTGTACGTCATCTCACATATCATAAAAAGAGTCAAGAGTCTGGCAACATTAGCAAACGAACTTCAAAACGTGTTGGTCATAATGAAAGTTGGTTTTATTTCAAAAATACAACTTTGGGCGGAACTTTGGTTTGTTGGGTCGGGTATAATTATTTTTATTTTTTAAACGTTAGAACGGACCGCAGTGTTACCAATAAAATGTTTTGTAGCTCAAGCTGATCAGGGTTCGAAATGACGACAGTTCCATTTGACAACAAGGGAATTGAGCCGTATTGCGCGCTCTTCAGTCATTCGTTCACCCACTCTTTCTTTCTCTCCTACTCTGCTCAATACCAACGGCACCGATCGCTGATTGGTGATCGTATACATAACATACATAGAGAATGACTTCAAGTATCTCCAAATAGGAACCTTGGAATGCTCTAAGTTCAATTAATAAAAGCAGTCGTGAATTAACAACCAAACAAGTAGAACATGGTGTTTTGATTGCTCTCCGATCAGTGTTCTCCTCAGCTCAGCTCCGCTCCTCAGCAAGATCCGAACTTATCAGTATGAACAATTTATTTTATATGTGGAGCAATTTATTCTTCCATTCTTAGGATTTCTATCATCTCAGGGTTTTATGGTCGTTTTATTCTGCAAATTAAAGATTGTCGCAGTATTTTCAGCACTATGCTTCTATCGTTCCTTCTCCACTAGCCCCTCATGTCCGCTATAAAACCACGTGCCCAGAAGTAATGTTATCCTTGCTGGTTACGCTCAAGAAGAGACACTCCCTTTTCTTCGCTTTTTATTCATCAATAATGACGTAAAAGGGAAAGTCCACCCCAGGTGTACTTATAACGCCACAGAGCGCCTTCAGCAGGATGCGAGCAAAGCTATCGATTTGGTAAAAGGTCAGGTGTTTCAAGAACGCTCACAAAACGGTTCCGACCGGAGAGAGTCGAACGTTCGCAAGATGGCACCGGCACCGGGAAGCAAATGTCTAGCCAACGGTTTTTGTGTTCTCCTTTGGGGCCGACACCAGGCCGAAAAACAGTTTATCCGAGTTCGTTACCCATCGGATAGGACACACTCGAAAAGCGTGAAGAACCTGCACATTGAGAAAAAACTTGAGGTCAGTTGCAAGCGCAGGTGTGCAATGGCGTCCGGAAGACGATCTAGAGTTGCAAGCTGCCCTAACACTCCTTCTGATAGACCTCAGTAGTTTCGTGATCATTGTGGAATTTGGTGCTGGAGCGGATGATGACAGGCTGTCAAAGTTTTCAATGCGGTTAAGTCTAGACCTGAGGTGTCGATCAGTAGTACCCTCGGTTTACCTTCGTGAAACCACAACATACAACATCTGGAAGGTAAAGGCAAACAGAGACCTCATCAACGAGCACTCCAAAGATGACGTTAGATGATCCCTTTCCGACGAGAACTTGTACACTTAACCAGGTGAGGCCCGTCTTGTCGCATACCTGTTACGCCAAGACTCCGGGAAACTCAACACATTTGACCGTTATGTGGAATGATCGAGCAGGTTCTCTGGATTGCCGTTTCGCTTCAGACCTAGCCTCGGGTACTCTTCTTACACTTGTCGTACTAGTCCGACCCATTGATGGTGTGTCTGTAAGACACAGATCCGGGGCACCACTGAGGTCGGAGAAGACCCGCACAAAAATTGACACTCCGGAGTTCAGGAAGGAGCAACCTAACACCCCGATCCCCGGCAGTGTCGACGGACGAAATTCTTGTCACATGCAAATATGCCGGCCTTCGAAACGCCATGTGTTAGTGGCTGCCCAAAGTCCACCAAACTTTCAAGTCCGCCGCCGGCCCCGAGCGGAAGGGATCGCGAGGAGTAAAACGGAAACATGTTCACATTCTCGTTTCGATTAGCTTGCCTCAGGTTACAGACTCCTAGCAGACTCTCGCAGACACTCGGCACGGTATCGGTTACTTGACCTTCTGAAGCCGTTTCGTCCTTTTCGGTGATTCCACGAATAAGTGGAGCTCGGTGCGACCGATGGGAAAGGAAAATCTGGGCAATCTGGCCACTTGCGCCTTCGTTACGGTTCTCTTCCATTACGCGTCCCGACCTGCCCGCATGTGTCGGATGTGGATCTATTGACGGGAGGGCCCATTTCTGAAGCCCATTTAGGGCTCATAATTGGTCCGCCGCCTTAAAGAAAAAAAAGATCTGGCGCAAAGTGTGAATAATGCCGGGGCTGGCAGAGAAGTCACGATCTGACTGGATGTCACACCGAGCAGCAAAGCTAAACAGACGGGACAATTAGTCCCATAAATTGTGTCACAAGTTTCTCCGTTTCGCGGCGCTACGATCAGAGTGTGGATTCTCTGCTCCGGGAGCAAGTGTGGGAAATTGAGCAGATCAATATCAGCAGGCGATCATCGGCACCATCGGCTGTCGAACGCGTTGATGAGTTGCGCTACGCAAGGCTGCATCATTTCTTCTTCCTTCCGGTGGCTCTCGGCAAACATATGCCCTCGAAGACAGGTCTTAGGGGAGAAACACAGCAAAGGGAAGTGTTCCTTTTTTTATGGCGGCCGCCCGGAGGCCCAACAACTCGTTCGAGGCAGATGAAGTGGTCGCACCGCAGAAAACATCTGCCCCCGGGGCTGGTTGTTTGCAAATACACGATGACGAATGCAACGGCAGCAACGAGCGGCCGGCTTTCTAATGAAACCATTAGCGAAACTAATTTTGGCGATTGGCAGATGGAGCTTGAGAGGGAGCTGCGCACCTTAATCGACCGAATGTGCGCCGCAAAATGTTGTTCATTGTCAAACGCTCCGATATGATGGATCACGTGGCGAAACGCCCGGGAGAAGTGATTAAGTGGACGGACGCAGCCAACAACGTGGGCTGGAAAGTATATAGTCTAAGAAGGAATTGGCTTTGTTCATCAACGGCATCTCCATCAAGACAATCATTCCAGCGCCGGTCTAACACTTCAAAACCACTTCTGCGTTTCTTTGCAAATTTCAACCACTCCAATAACTAGTGTTTTTAAATTATTCACTCTTGATAGTATTTCCCTTCTCATTATAGTCGATAAGTGTTTCATCAGGCACACACTCCAATCTACCGAGGCCATGACCGTTTCGGTCGATTATAGTGCATTCGAGCGCTTTGGACGAAGTTCCCCAGTTGCACTCCATCATTGTCACATATCGACGCAAAAAATCCGGTTTGTTACGTTTAAATATGGACTGCTCAGAATCATCATCACGTGCTTGGTTTTTGGTCAACAGTGAGTAAACGTGGCGGTCACTTTGAAGAGAGCTTTCTCTTAGTCAAATGTTAATGCAATACGAGGTGTGTTCAAAAAGTATCGAGACTTTCCGCGGGCTACGTATATTCGATTTTAGATATTTTTGTTGCGTTCGGTTGCTACACATGTCAGTGACTTATGGTGAAAAGTTCGACCATTTTGAGTAATCAGTCAATTTTTGGCAGCTGTTTTGCTTGGACGTGTTTTGGCTCATCGTCGATATTTGTCAGCTTCAAAAATAATTGTCCACGAAGCGGTAATTTTAGTTTTGGAAACAGGAAAAAACAGGAAATAGTCACACTAGGTCAACTTTGGCATCATTAGTGTAATGTTTTGGCCAAAAATTCAAGCAGAAACCACGATGTGTTAGCAGGAGAGCAACAGCCAATTTTGGGTTTCCCACAAATCCGGGCGTTTGCGACTCTTAATGCTTTTAATGCTTAATGCTTAATGTTTGCGACTGCTTTTGCTCTAAATAGCTTCACCACAATCAACAGTCAACATTGCTATTGCGTCCGATCTCTTAATTTCGTTTTTCACACAAAATTTGATAAAGGTTCTACGCCATCCATTTTTTGGTATAGAGAAAAATCGACGATGAACCAAACTTGTCTAAGCAAAACAGCTGTCAAAAATTTACTGATTACTCAAAATGGTCGAACTTTTCACCATAAGTCACTGACATAAGTGGATTTAAAAAATGTTTTTGTTTACCTCATTTGGACGTCCATTCATTTGAAAGGCATTCAGTATCATCGGTGTCTCTACGACCATGTTTGAAGTAAGCAAATGATTGTCGTATTGTCGTTCCTGATGGAGCGAAGTCTTCGTAAAAATTTTCAAGCTTTTACTTCGCTTGAACGGTATTTATTCACATTAAGAAGCAGTAAAAAATGTAAACATGAAGTTATCTATTGTTTTGATCGTTTGATCTATTGTTTTGAAAATAACAAAAGTAGTGTCAAACAAAAGTATTTTAGCTTTACTAGAGTATCTTGAAATTTTAACAGCTTCCTGGTGAAGGTTGGTACTAACCAAAAATGCGACGAATGCAATAAGACCAGCGTCATTTAAGTGTTAAGGCTCGGCACTTTTCAACCCACGTTTTTTCAGCCCATTAATTAACCACTTATCGCGGCGAACAAGGACAAGGTACTAACGCGCTGATCGTACCCTAACGCCGGTTCCGGTTTATTTTGAACAAATCAATCTATTGACGGCAGACTCCCTTGTCCTTTGGCCGGTGTTCAATTTTTGCCGCTTCCAATTTCGGGGCCCCACAAATACTGCCTTCCGTTCATCGGGACACGGGACCTTAAATCAAACT
>NC_071286.1:50361903-50392601 GCF_943735745.2 Anopheles bellator
TTCGGTGAATCGACCTTTAAAATAAATTTTCAAGCATCGGAAAATGTTGAGTCGTTTTTGTTTTATAACCAAATGAAAAAAAGAACGTTAGGTTGTACACCCCGTATGTGAACTCTGTTTGAAGCCTCACCAACTGATGTTGGACGACATAATTCAATCTCTTTAATTCTATTTCTTCCTTAGCTTCAAGTAGCCATAAATGGGACCAGCTCAATGAATGGCCGGTTACCGAAGCAGACAGTTAATGGCAAATATCAATTTAGTCGATTGATATGATCGCTTATTTCAGTTTTTGTTAAACATTTCAAATTCTCTTCTTTGATCATTGAATGATTCTGTCCGTAGATGCTAAATCCGTACTGCAAACACACCAAATCATAATACATTACATCTGCAACACATCTTACGAAAGCCCTTCCTTTTTTGATAGTTTTTTCAAATCCTGCCGAGTGCGATATAACAAAACGAGTCGTCTGTTGCAACCGGCACAACTTTCGTGGCTGCTGCACCAATATGCTCGACATAGGACACAGCCACGCCACCAGACCTCCTTCACATGTTGGCCAGCTGTGCGCATGCAGCGACAGGCCCACTCGTCGTCATTAAGAGCGTCTGGAAGACGAAACAAAAACCCTCGACCGGACGAGGCGTCCTTCCGTTTTTGCATACTGCCCACGTCGCTTGGCACGGAAATCGGCACGGACCGGACCAGACCGGACCTCGGGACCGTTAGGACCGGAATTCCCGGCGCATCCGTTTCCTTTCATTTGTGGCCCATCATAAAAACAAAAGGTCAATCCACGTCGATCGCGTCACAGATGGTTCGGGGCCCGATATGTTTAACACCCTCCTTCGAACGTGTCAATGTGGTGACCATGGCCATCGAACGGCCGTGCCAACATGTTTGCTGCAGGCCCCGTTCCTGTGTAGACGAAAAAAAAAACGGAGTAAAACCGTTGCCGAGGCACGTTGAGCTGCGTTCGACACTTTTCCCGGAAGTGCCACGACGGAATTTGCCAAGAACCATGTGTTGCAGGAGGGCCGTCTGCGAACAAATTTAGGTAATTTGGATAGCATCCGAGGGACTAATGAGACGAATTCTCATTGACGGACGATGGTGATAATGTGTTAAACATTTGGTGCACTGATTGTTTGGAAGGGTTTCGCAAAGCGGCGGAACCATGGTCACTACTTCAGAATGAGTCAAGAAAACGTCGACAGTTATCGCACGAGAATGGCTTGTCTCGTCAGCCTTCGCACAGATAACCACTCTGCGTTGCGATGCGATCGGTTCGACCTCAGATAGTCAGAACCCTCCATTCCCAGTGGCTTCGAAAATAATTCAGCCTTCGAAAAGCGACATTCGGTAAACCTTTGTCTTCGCCCTCGGCTCAAGAAATCGAAAAGGTGCTAACCAGAGCGACGATCGCGCCTTATGGAAAAACACCAGGTGTTTTGCTAGACCGACGGGATCGATGACGATACTTTGGCAAACAAAGATCGGGCCACTTCTTGGAACTGATAGCACGCGTGCTGGGCCCCGGAAGCCAGCCATTGTTGCGAACTGCCAATAGTAACGATCGTTTGCTTATGTCGTCAACGAGACACGACGCAAAATATAGACTGGGCCGAAAATAACATCGATCGTGGTTCTATTTTCGGCCGCCGCCGGTTATTTTTGAACCTCCTTTGAATGTGCTAATCAGAAGATCATGTTGCTGTGAACAATATTGATAACATTGGTATACCGGCACCGGTGCGGAAAGGGTGTTGTGAAAATTTAGGATGGAAGTGAAGCCGTGCGATGTGGAACTAATTAGTTCATTGCGCAGACATCAACATCAGTTTCAGAAAAACCGGTTCTTAAGCTCTAATTATAGAGCTTTATTTATCAAAAATTAAATTCGTAGCAGTGACCCTTATTTCATCTGCTTAAGTGTAACAATAGTGCTAATTGTGTGCCAAAGCTAAGAATACCTCGACGAAAGCGTTCGATCACGAGGCGTTAGAGAGACGCCCTGTTGCTGTTTGTTTGTTTTAATGTATTACAGAGACTTTGTGCTGCAGTAGCTTGATTCGCCTCTTTATTATACTAACCTAACTACTCTTATATCTAAGTATGAAATAGCTTAGAAACTAAGATGAATGAATTAAATATGTTGAATTAAATATGTTTAGGTCGAAAAATAATCCCTTTCAACTCTGCTCTATCGTAATTTCCTTTATCCTATTTGAGTTCCTTCGACTTTGCTGCACGATCGTTCGCCGGTGGATTTTTGTGCGGCCCTGTTGCTGGCCACTCGGCGATTGTATAGGACCGATGATTGGCCGACCGATTTGCGGAAGTAAAACAGAAGAAGATAGAACCGGAAGCACCGGCTGGTTTTATTTTGATAATTGACTAGGCACCTTGCAGTACTGGACATTGAATTGGAAATTCCTTTTAACACAATGGACCTCACAATAAGGTCAATCACAAGCCCAATAATTGGCGGTGCTAAGTTCTTGCCTCTGTGGTGGAAGAATAAAACAATATCCAACAATTGAACCGCCAATTCACAAAAATATTGGCCCTGTGTTGGGCCCGGACGGGACATTGAGCCGTGTTTTCCATACCCGGACGGCCCATGTGTGCGGCATGTCTGTTATTCCACATCCTAATCGGGCGGATAAACCCGCCGAGCAATCCGCTAGTGACGACGGGTAGGGAAGAAGGGTAAGCGCTTATGCTGCGGCGGTATGCGCCGGGTGTGACTCAACGCGAGCCGGGCTCGGAGCAAAACCAGCATAGCGCCGAAAAGGGGCTCTATGCTCGCACACATACAGCCACACGGAATGTGTATGTGCTGCACCTGACACACGGCGCGGGACAGAGACGGCAGACAAACAAAACAAGTGCAACGAGCAACGCGAGAGTACAAGTGCACTTCGATTCGATTCTCTCAGAGAGAGCGTGAGAGAGCGTGAGTGCTGCGAGCGAGAGCGGCGCACAGTGGGGAATTTGTATTCGAAAGGCGGACATATTTATTTTTAGGAAGAATCTATGTACTTTTTTCAACGTTTTTGTTTTATTTGCATGTGTTTTGATAAAATTCGCGTTCAAGTACATTGAATAATCTTTTTTCGTTATTTTAAGGTTTTTAAACGCATTAAGTATGCAATCTGTATTACACTAAAAAAATGTAAAGCACTATCATAAAAGCAAATATCGAATTTCTGCTACAAATCGAATGCCTTGTGAGTTTAAAAAAGGATATGAAATGATCAAGGAGCTTTACCCACTCCGTTTGTGGGCATTTTGAACCAAGTAGTTATTACCATCCGAAGTATCCCTTGATCTATTATTTAAACGTTTGATAGAATACTTATCAGTCTATGTCTTCATCAAACCTTAAATCGATTTT
This sequence comes from Anopheles bellator, assembly GCF_943735745.2. Taxonomy (NCBI): domain Eukaryota; kingdom Metazoa; phylum Arthropoda; class Insecta; order Diptera; family Culicidae; genus Anopheles; species Anopheles bellator. The sequence goes on from NC_071286.1 coordinate 50,365,308, forward strand.
ATCTCTTTGGTTAAATACTTGTTCCATACCGTCATTAGTTGTTTCCTCCAAGATAACAAACTTCTTAAACTACATCAGGAAACTAACTTTATGTTCTTTTCGCTGCCTATAACCCAATGAAATATAACTAATTTCAGGGTTACTGCTGCTATGTATTGTCCGAATGAATGTGTCTTTTAAATTATTCTCTCTGGAAGATTTTCTTGCGTGGTAATGAATTTGTGTACTCGCACGCTCAGCATCTGAGAATATTCGACGACAAATGCTATCATAAGTACCTGATTTTCTGATATCTGATTAATTTCTGAAAGCTTATTTTATGTGAAATGTTTAACAATTACTGCACAAACCTTAACCTGGTTTTTTTTAGCTTGAGCCATTTTTATCACTCTTTCGACTTTGAGAGAAGAATTCTCGGAATCTACACAACACGGAAGGCTAGGCTATTTTAGGCTAGTATGACTAACACCTCAGTTTTTGAAATGGACTTATGTCCGCTCTTTCCCCATAGTGCGGCAACATGTTTACGAACGCGGTGCGAAGAGAGCGAGAGAGCGAGAGAGAGAGTGCCGGCGGAACTCAGCTGCTCATTCGACCCGAAGCAGTTACGAGTTGGCCCGAACCGGCGAAGTTTTGATTGGGACGTTCGCGCGAAGAGACGTGGATTTGGCTCGGGAGCGCAAGAAGTTGAACACGGAACACGGGCATTTTCAAAAGGATTACTCCGGTGGCCGGAAGCAGCCAAGCATCGCAGGAAGTGATTGCGCGTTCCCATACACCGCACCGGATACAGTCGAGAGTAGCGTTCGGCGTGCGCTTCTCACACGGTTTGCAGTGCAGCGACCGGAAGTGTCGCGAAGAAAGGATACCGAAATTCGTGACAGAGTGACAAATCGTTCGGTGAGTCATCCGTCGGACCTTTGGGGTGTGAATCCCAAACGCGCGGTCGGTCACGGATTTTCCGCGTAGGTTTTCGAGGGATTCGTGGCACCAGAAAAAAGCGTTGGGCAGTGCGTTGTGATGGCCAGCGGCGACGTGTGATTGTGCGTAGTCTGACGACGGAAAATTGGTCCGAAAACTGGCCAGAGATAAAAATAAAGCAAGCGATAAGCAAACAGTGACAGATAGAGGCCGTTCGGTACGGTGAACCGCTCGAGGCCGATCCACTATCGCCCAGAGTCGAGTGTCCGAAGAGGATAAGTGCCGGTGACATAAGGGAGGCACAAGGAAGCAGAAGCGTTACGGAGCGAAGGGTGTCCCCAGTAGAGGGGTGTGTGCAACAAGTGAAGTTGGCAGTTGGCGTGACCCGCCCCGGGGGGGAATGTGGTCCGAGGCGATGAGCAGCTTGGCCAAGATGTACCCCAAGCTCAGTCCAGTGGAGTTGTCGGCGATCCTGATGAAAGGTAAGGGTCCGTTTTGACCGTTTGCTTCACTTTCACAGGGGCGTCTGGCGAGGATAATTGACAGATCCGATCCCCAGACCGCATCGCGTGGATCGCACGCGGGTGTAATTATGTCATTTATAGTTGGCGCCTTCTGCGCTCGGTTCAGATTTTAATTGACCAGCCACAACGCCACAACCCGGCCAGAGTGGCGGCGGCACACGTGCGTCGCCACCCTCCTGACGCGCGTATGTCGACACTTCCCGCACACACGTCCATAAATCACTCAATCCGCGGCGCAGCTGGACTACGTGCCACCAGCACCCTCCGAGGAGATCTTGACATTTGACGATCATGCGATGCGCCAGCATGACCGTGGGCCGCCGTGTTGCATTTAATTAGCCCGCTCGATGGAAGCGAAGGTGACAGAACGCGGGGGGCGGCTGAGCCTAAGCCTGGGCCATTTGACCCGCCACCTCCCCAAAAAACCGGCGAGAGCACCGGATGCGCCGCGCGCTCCCGGAACATCAAAGCGTAATGAGTTTCCGGAGCCAGGGAATTTGTAGATCCTCCTATATATAGACACCGGCCGGATGTGTGATTTAACGCAAACGGAGTCACGGGGTTGCGCTCCAGCTCCACGAACGCTTCCTGCGAATTCGAGTTTGGCGTGTTCTAGGCGCGCGTCCTAGCCATGTGATTGCCGGCCGTCCGTCCGGCCGGCCGTTGGGACGAGAGGATGATGATGATGGGCGCTGGCTTTCTTGGAAGGTGCACCACGGTGCTGCTGCTGCTGCTGCGGCGGGATTAGGACTCTCTCGAATGGCCCCAGCTTCACGGCGAATGGAAGGCGGCGCAACACTCGGCGGAGTGTATAATTATAGACCCAGAGCCCGGCTTTCCCTCCAGGGGGGCGGCGACGGCGGATTGCATAGGATCTTCACTGACTCAAACACCGTGAGAGAGAGAGAGAGGCAACGGATGTGGTGCATTTTGGATTTTGAAGTTGAAGTTTTAAATTATGATCCGCAAAAAACGAAGGTCCTGTGGGGATCTGAGTCGCGCGGGCCTGGTTCTACGGAACTACCGATACTGATACCGCGCAACCCTTTGTTTGAGGTCCAAAGACCTTAATTCAAGGGAAGAATAATTTGTGGGTAAACCTGGACCGTTGGACTCTTCCGGGATCCCCGGGATTTCTTCTAGAATTCCCCTTGTCGTTTGAGGTATATGGTGATCTAACTAGTGTTTGGATCACCCTATACTTCATTCTGGAAATTGTAAACATTTAGCAAAAACTTTGTCATTTACAAAATGGGGTCGCTATTCGCTTGAGGAAAAATGGAGAAATATTAAAAAGTATTATTTCCAAAAGAGTGAGACTTCACCCCAGCTTCGAAATCCAAACACCGGATGGAGCAGCTTCGGGGATTTTCTAACCTCAAAAATCTTTCCGCCTGTCGAGCAATAACAGCTCTATCACCCTGTGAGCGGCCGTGTAATATCGAGAGTTATGTTCGAACAGAGTCCAATGTGCCCAGATGTTCAAACAACTCGTTGCGCTTATCGTTTGTGGCCACATTTTCCAAGAAGAACCTCCGGTGCTCCGGTGTATTGGTTGCGGACGCGTAAACCTCATCGGGCCATCATTTCAGCAGTCCCATAACAGGGGTGGCAATAAGTAAGGGTCATGCCGGGCCGAGTATCATCCCGCGTCGGACCATCTGGTGGAGCGTTTTTCGCCCGGCTGGTAGCTGCCACACAGTGGCGCAATTTGTTTGCGCGATAAAAACGAGGGGACAGATCGGTCGCCAAATGTCGTTCGTAGAACTGCAATCGGCTAGTGGCTTTTCCCGCTTTCCATGCACCTTGCTGTGGGTTTTCGACAGACGAAGAATCGAACTATCGCGTGATTGATGGAATAAAGCCTCGACAGGTGAAGAATTCAGATCACCAGAAAACTTAACTAACTCCCTGACTTCGAAATATCCACAATCATCGTCGTTGGTTGTCGTCGGGGCCAAGGAGATTCGGTCTCGACGACGGCTCGTGAAAAGTTACGCCAAGATGTCTGTACAGATTGACGAACACACTGCCACGGGGGACGATGGTCCACACTGTCAAAAACAATTTGTCATCGCTCGCGATGGTTTTAGAAACACACCGGCACCGGGTCGTCGGAACTCTGGTCTCGAGGGATTTATAGTCCTCGCGATACAAGTTTTTGGGGGAGTTTTGTTTACAAAATTTGACGCAATTTCCTGCCAGCTCTCGAAGTGGCCAGTAGTTCCCCCCAAGGGAGAGAGAGAGCGAGAGAGCGTGATGGATCACCCTGTTCCGAGCGCCATCCGTCACTCGGCGCGTAGGCCAGGCCCAGGCTCCAAGTGCCACGCACTAGTTTTGACACCATCGGAATGTGTCCCCCGGGCGGGAGGGGACTTTTCTGTTCTTCAGAACGGTCGAGTTGGCCACATCGAGTGGGTAGGCCCGCCCTGCTTCTTCGGTGGAAATGTTTTGATAGCGCCGGCTTCGAATCCTGATCCTGAGTTTTTGTCCGGTCCGCGGAGGTCGCAGATTGATAAATAACTTCTTCGTCCGATTCTGGGAACGCGACTGTGTCGTGGCCATTTTCGCAGGTGGAACACAGTCAGTCAGCAGTGCGGTGGGTGGAAAATCATTTATCGTCTGCCACCCCCAGTCTTCCCAGGAGGGTGCCATTTAATTGTCACTTGGTGGAAATGGAGGCGTTGGCGAGCGGATTGCCTAACACGCGGGGGCGACACACCATTCGTTTCGTTGGATTTCGAACCTTTTTTAACTACCTCAATCACTTCTTCCCCGTACCTCCCGGATCCCCGACATTCACGGGGCCACGGCGTTGGCCGCGCATACATGCTGAGGGCCAATAAAATGTTTATGATTCCATTATGATTCGTCGTCGAGGGGATCGAGTTTTAGCTTCGTCTCGGGAGAGGTTTCGCGTAACAGAGTGGCAGTCCCTCTAGAGTATCGGCGACTTTTTACGACCGGAAGACTTGGCCCTAAATCTTGGCCTCTGTCTCGGGATTGATGTGTGGCGCAGAGGCATTTGCATATGAGAGTCTCGCGATTAGGTTGATGAGTTAATTGCCTCGTGTGTATGTGTGCCCTGGCCCACCTCTCACGTATAGGGCAACAGTTGCCACGTCAAGGACTCCGCAGAGTTTAGTTCAGGTTGGGTGACCATTCTGGTTCCGATCCCAACTCTCTCTCTCTCTGTGGATCGCCCCCACAGTCAACAAGGGCTTTCGACCGCTACTTGAAGGTCCGTTGGTCAGTCCCAAGGTGTGGAATCCGGCGGTGCAGGATGGGGGACCGAAAAGAGATCACGACCGACCGACCGACTCGAGGAATCGAGTCCTCGGGCTCGGGGTCCGTAAATCACAACCTCCAACAGCAGCATCAGCAGCAGCCCTGCAGTCTCATCGTTTTTTTCGGCACTCGGCACTTTGAAGCAAACCGCCGGGGTCCTTTTTTGGGGTGTGTGCCGGCTTTCTGGCGCCAACAATCTTTTTCCCGACCGCGATCCCCCAGAGAGACCCACACGAAGCCGGGCCAGACCCATTCCTTCGCTCCAGACCAAGGAGAGTCTGGTCCGGTTTTGGGGTGGCGATACGGCATATTTGCAAAGGGTTCGCATCTTCCTGTATTCTCGGAATGGGGCGCTGCATCCATCCGACAGAGTCCAAATCCGAAACCGGTAAAGCTCTCTTCCGAGAAGCAATGGAATCGGTTCGGTCCAGCCGGTAGCCGGGAAATAGGAGAGGCGCCAGAGGGCCTCCCAGATGGCGCCAAAGCGTAACCTTTCCCTTGTTTTCGCCGTAAACGCGCCCCATTCGGTTCACAGTCGTTCTTGGGATTACACGTCTCTCTGGTCGCTCTCAAACCTGCTGAACACATCCGCCCGCTAGCGCGTCACATGGCGTCATCGCCAGCCCTTCTTGGACGTCGTGGCCAGGTCCGCGTTGGGTTACAATTTATTTTCTCTACGTAGCCACCCGTTCGCCGGCACGCAGGAAGCCGATAAAGTAAATATAAATACACAAACAAATTGGCCCGCCGGTCCTTGGCGCGTTGTGGCTGCAGCTGCTGCTACTGCGCGCTGGATCTCTGATCGATCGATTGTTGGACCGTTGGTCCGGACCGGACCTCTCTTGAAGGGCCGGGTATTTTGCTGTGCAGTTCCTGTGCAACTTTTCCTGAAATTCGCCAGCCGATAAAGTCATCAATAAACAAACCAACGCCAACGTGTTGGGTATGGGGTGGCGCCATTAAAGTCCGCTGCAGGACATCTCAATCGCAAAGAAAGGAGCCCGGCAAGAGAGAGAGAGAGCGGGTTAACGGCCGCTTGACGTCAGGGAGTAGTAAACACCGGACGGCCGGAAAGTTTCCTAGTTTTCCCGTGGTGGACCGGGAATCCGAATCGAGAACCGATTGGGAACTGCAAATTCCTACACCACCAAACAGGCAGAGAGACGTCACCGCCGGCAGCCGGGCGCGCAACTGAATACATTAGTGTCGGTTTAATAACGTAATGCCATTTGCACCCGTAATTGCTCCAGACACGTATGGCTGGGTGGGGAGGGCTGAGGTGACGACCCGGTGCGCCGCAATGACACGTGCGTGTGAGTTTTGCGTGTGTTGCTTTGCCCGAGGCAAGAGGACATCGTTCAAGAGGAAGTTTCATTGTGGCCAAATCGACACTTCCGCAGGACAGCCCAAAACACCAGCCGGTAGCCAGGAATTTCGAGAGGGAGATGGCCAAAGGTGTAGGGCCCGTGCCTGCAGACAGCTGCAGAAAACTTGTTGAAAGAACTGGATCTGACACGGACGGGTTCATACCACATTCCGGCAAGATTGCGTCATTAATCAATCAGCCTCAGATCATTGATCGACGAAGGTATTCGTCTTCTTTTGGGGTTCAATTCACCATCTTGTCCTAGCTTCTGATGAGATTTTTGAAGCATCTGATTTGCGTGGATTTCATTACTTCAATGCGAAGAAAACTGTGCTGTCCATATGGTGGGATAAGAAAGGTGTGGTGTACTATGAGCTTTCAGAACCTAATGAAATTATTGATGGACAACGAGCATATCGACAACAAATAATTCGTTTGAAGCAAACTTTGGCTCCTCTTCGGACTACTACAGGGAGGTCCATTAAAGATATATTTTTTCATTTGATTATATAACAAAAACGGCTCTTTATTTTTCGATAGGTAATCATTTATTTGAAAGGTTGATTCTTCAATTTTTTATGAAAAACAATTTCGGTAAAATATCCACCATGACTGGCTTGGCATTAGATCGACCTATGGATCGACCTATTTTTGAGTACACTTTCGACTGTATGTAGTCTTATCTAGGCAATAGCAATTTTATTTTGACTATTGAGCTTGTAAAAAGTTGCTGGTTTGTTCGCATAACATAAACCATAGCGGCGTCCTGTTGAAACCAAATTCCGTCCAAGTCCTCAGCTTCAATTTCGCCGAAGAACCCAATCATCCAAAATCCGCACCAAACAGTCACTCGTTTTGGCGTGCATTGGCTTCTCTTGCACGACGCGTATGTTTTCTGAACCCAAAAACTACAATTCTGTTTTTTAAGATCGTTTGAGTCCCTATCACTTTCGAAATAAGTTTTTCGGATTTCCCCATTTTAATGCAACCGGAATTGTATTTTATACATAAATGAATGTTACGAATAAAACGTTCCAATAAATATTCACCCATCGAAAAGGCGGGTTTGTTTTATAACCAAGTGAAGAAAAATATCTTTAATGGACTACCCTGTACTCGTTCCGTTACATGAGTAACGACAAGCTGGCAGCAAAGCGGTTCACTTCCTATGGAGTTATTGAAAAACAAATGAAATTATTTAGTTTGTGAAAGCCCTAATAGCACCGAAAGGGGAGCCCATTTTCTTCCAACTGGTGCACTTCCTTACAAATGTCCCTTTATTCGATTGCCTGTTGGATGTGTAAACGATTGCCTTTTCCGGTCGCGGCGCGATGGCGGGAGCTTTTTATGTTTCGTTTTCGTTTTACGAGTAAGATTTTTGTGCATTATTTTGTGTTGGTGTTTCACTCCTTTTCTCACATTTCATTATTCCCCCCGAGTTTCGCGGAGGAGCCAGCCAGACGTTTGCATTCGTCGTCGTCGCCGCCGCCAGGGTGTTGATCATTATCTGCGGGCAGCGCGAAAAGCCGAAACTGCATGCAAAATAAGTGCAGTGTCCTGCGTGTGTGTCGTCACCGCCGTGGAGAACTGGGTCCGGCGCGGAGAGAGAGAGAGAGAGCCCCCATTGTGGCAGACGACAACATTCGGCGATTATTTATGAACACTGCCGAAATCTGACCTCGTCTGGGTGGCGGCGGCGGTGTGGTGGGCCGCTGGAATGCCGTGGGCGAGACGTCGTCGTCGGATCCTTGTTATGGGCCCCCGGGCATAAGGCATCTTTTTGCACCGCGAAGTTTTTCTGTCCGTTTTCGGTGGAACGGGAAGTGACTGCACAAAGAGGGTCGAGCCTCGCGACACCCCGGGGACCTGAGACTCTGGTGAAGGAGATATTCGGGAGCGCCAGATGGTTTCCAGTTTTCCGCGATTGTCTTTCCAGGAATTATCCTACACTCCTCGATCTCAATTTGGGCGCCGGTCAAGACCCGATCAAGGGCATGCGGTAACAATAAGACCGCGAAGCAGCGGACTCGGAGACATTCCACGGAGACTCTCTTCTTCCTTGTACGGACGGGTCATCCCTCTGACCCATGTGCCCATGTGCTGGCCATAGGTGGTTTGGAGAAAGAAACCAACGTTTGCGAACTTTGAGACTAACGAGTCCCCAGATTGGACTCCACAAACTATGAGCGTGTTTTGGAATAAGTCCTCAGAGCTAGTCATGAAGCCATTCCCCACCGGACCCCCTGAGACATAGAAATGTGAATAATATTTGTCCATTTGTTAGTGTCACTTCGCTCCCACACGACGGAGCTGATGACTTGTTGTGCCGTTGATTTGCGATTATCTCTGGGCGCGCTGTCCTGCGGTCCTTTGGTCGGTGACGGAAGACATTCGATTGATTGAATGGCTTCTGACTCCCAGGCAAGGTCACATATGCCCAGCAGGTCGCGAGATTCATCCTCGCCGTCCACACAGTTGTGGCGGGGTTGTCCAGCCATTGTTTATACGGTAATTAACATTCGTGAGTTAATTAGCGGTGTGCAGCTGGTGCCGGTGCTGCCGACGATGACAGCACACGTGTCGCAGCCGAAGGCTCAACGCCACAATGCTATCAGCGGGGCGTATGTGGACACACGCAAGTGTGAATCGACGGCATCGAAATGGATTAGGTCAGACTGTGATTGAGCGGTAAAAGGACAACGAAACAGAAACGCTCCCTATAAGTCCTAGCCCCTACGGATTATTGGGACCTAGAGGAGTCGTCCACACGACAAACGGAGGGGTCAAATAGAGGTGCTCCGGGTTTAACTCGTTTCTGTTGGGCGATCCTCATTAATTACTCCCGTTTTTGCTTAAACAGGAAGAAAGTGCCATTCGCGATCTACGATATCGTATGTGTAGAAGCATGACAGGACGCCACCTGACCACGCCGTGCCACGAAAGTCACACACTCGAGCTTTGAAATATTTTAATAATGTTTTGATTATGCGTTCATTGGGAGTCGCCTCGCGGGCCACATTTGTCATCGCCAATCGTCGTCGAATTTGACCGACTGCCTTTGGGTGGTTGGCTGGGTCCGTCTGTTGATGATTGTTCGCGGTCCTTATCTCCAGCCGACGATCTTCGCGAGCTGCGCGCATTCCTTCAAGGCGCAGACGCGAGCGCCACCTTCTGAGCCGCCCGCGGCTTCATTTGCATAATTTTGCGCGACAACTCGCGGCTTTCGGGTTTTAACCTTTTTTTTTCTTCTCCCGGGTTTCTTTTTCGGCGAGGTGCGAATAGAGGTGAGGGGGGGTCCTCATTGACAGCTGTCAATGGCGCCGGCGCGCGTAAAACAATGGCTGCCGGCTACCATCCGCCAGCACCCGCGGAAGGCATTTCGAAACCCACATCGGGCCGGCGGCTACGCGTAAACAAATACCACTTCTCCCCGGGGTCGGTCACGAGACTAATTTGCTTCCCGCCGACCGAGACCGCGCCGCCGCACCCCTTGCCCACGCGGAACGGATCCGGTTCTCGAGTCTTCGAGCCGTTGTTGGCGCCAACGGTGATGGTGACGTCGGCCGAGACGGAAAGATCGCGATCTGGGAAGCCGTGCGAATATTATGCTTTTTGGAACATTATTGCGGCGAGAGACGAGTTTGTCATCGGAACAATTAATTAATTTTCGGTCTCCAAGGAGTGGTTAGAAAAAAAGGACACACGCGGGCGCGCACGAGGTGGTAAACAAATTCCTCTCGCAGCGTAGGGCAGAGGGGTCAATAAATCTTCGGACGGGGTGTGATATTTCGTGAAACTGAGGGCGACATCAAAAACAACATTCGCTTTTTGGGTTTGATTCTGATTTTCACATATAAGGTTGGCAAAAAAGTAATCCATTATTTTGGGGTGAAATTCAAAACTATATATAGAAGGGTTCCATTTCTCTTTGTTTACTTCCATCCAACTCACAAACGAACGGAGCAAACAATAAACAATCGGTTTTAAAACGAGCAGAAAATTTGAACTGTATCCATCGTCTTCGCGAAATATCGATCACTAAAGTCATCTTCCGTGAATGTAATGGGTTACTTTTTAGTCAACCTTATATTTCCATCGTGTGTTATAAATTAACAAAAATTCTAAAAGTTAAGCGTTTGCTCGGTAGTTGGTTCGTAAAATAGCTTAAGATACTACCGAAGTGTCCCATATCTTCACGAGTACAATGATTCGTTGACGTTGATTAATTCAAGAATATTTAAATTAACTTTATCATATTGGTGCTGCAAAATATTTCGGAGCTGTGAAATGGTGACTAATGGCCTCATTTCTTCGATTTCTTGTTCGGTCCAGGTGCAGCCATGTCTAGCTCGTTGGAACGCGATTCCGGTTTCAACTCCGGCAGCTCCGAGCACGAAGACGACCTGAAGTCGTTGGACCAGAGCTCCCGGGATGGGCTGATCAGCCCGGAGAACAGCTGTGAGGACTCGATCGAGGTGAAGCTTCCCGCAACGTTGACGGCCACTACAACCGCCATCACCACCACACCTTCCGTTCCGGGTTCACTCATTAAGAACAAGCGCAAGAGCTCGGAACCGTTGCGTGTGGTAGCGGAAACGGAACTGCTGGCCCCGCTGAAGAAGCGCATCCGATACCAGGACTCGTCGACGGTGAAGCATGAAGAGGACGAAGAGGAAGACCTGCGATCGGTATCCCGAGCGGCCGCTGCCAGCCCGTTCAGGCCGTGGGCTCCCGAAGGCCAGGCCGGACTTCCGCTGCCACCACACCAAACCACCTCCGCTCCATTCCCCAGTCCAGCCGATCTCCACGTGCGTCATCCGGCTGTCACGACACTCCATCGGGCTCCGTTCACGAACCCGATCGAGCAGCTGCAACCGTTGGCGTTGGTGGCGAAAAAGAGCAACCCGCCGCAGACCGAGGCTCATCATCAGGGGTCCTCTTCCCGGTCGGCGACCCTAGCATCCTCCCCATCGCGTCATACCGCGGAGTCCAACGCGGAAGGCGATCGGGAGTCCGATTTGGCGCACAAGCTCCATCTCCTGCAGGAGCATCACCGGCACTCGCGGTTGCACCACGATGTCCAACACCACCATCCGCACCAGCAGCACCACCACCACCTGGGGTCGACGCTTTTCGTGGCCCCACGTGCCAGCTCGCTCGATGGCGACGACGGCGGTTCGCTGATTGTGGACAACGAGGACGACGCCAAGGGTTCCTCGTCGTCGACGGGCGCTACGTTGGCAACCCAGTCACGAAACTACAAAAACATGACCCGCGAACGGCGCATCGAAGCGAACGCCCGGGAACGGACCCGCGTCCACACGATCTCGGCCGCGTACGAGAAGCTCCGGCGAGCGATCCCGGCGTACTCGAACGCGCAGAAGCTCTCGAAGCTGTCGATCCTGCGCATCGCTTGCTCCTACATCCTCACGCTCAGCCGGATGGCCGGCGAGGACTACAGCGAGGACGCGTCGGAACCGTCGATCGCCGACTGCGTGGCGATGGTGACGCGCACCATCCAAACCGAGGGCAAGATTCGCAAGAAGAAGGACGACTGAGTGGGACCGCGCCTGGTGGTGAACGGTGGCCGCTGGGAGAACGGTGCAGGGCACCACCAACCCGTGGCCACGATCATCACCTTGCTGTGCGCAGCGAGCGAGTTCAGAGCTACGCTTATTATTTATTATTTAACCGTAAACCGCGCAGCAGCAGGGCAAAGATCGATTTTGAGAGGAGCCTTCAGCCTTCACTATTGACCGGGAGAGACCGGGTTTTTTTGGATGACAGGAGATAAAAAGCAGTACAAATACACCACGGGGGGCCTACAAACCGGAAGCCTTAGGTGCAAATATATTAGCGTTAGCAACCGATAGGGAAGAGCGCGCAATACATGTATTCTCGCAGCTTTTTGCCGAGGCTCACGCGGAGAAGGACAATAAGAGAGGATCATTGAAACAGTTCGATGAACGAGCCACACTGCGGTACCGAGTTCTGTAATCCTAAACCCTCCGCGAGGGTGGTCAAGTGCCATAGAGAAATGGGTTCAGTCGCGGAAAGTGGGCCGTCGATGTTTAGCACGGCCCGGATGTGTGAAGATAGGATTAGTAGAGACGGGGGGGGATGGTGGCCGGCGACCTGTGAAACAGTAACAAAGTACAACCAACGAAACAGGAGTGTCATATTATTTACGCGACCGCGCTGCTACCACCCTGAGACGCCTCTGCCCATAATGTTGTGCCACGCCACGCAGAGCATCACGCCCCTGCGCCGTGTTACGTCCGCAAGAAGGTGCAGCGCCTTGCTGTGTCCACATAGTCAGGAGGGAGAGAAAGTTGTGATGCGAAAACTCTCGCCCCGAGCATTTGGTGTGTTTGTGTGTTTTGTTTATCCATTGTTTCGCTTCTTAAGATCGTTTTGTAAGCTAATAGTGTTAGAGAGCTCTTGGCACGAAAACGCGGACTGAATCATATACGAGGGACATCCCCTGAGTCACTACTGCGGCTGACGTGGGCTCAGGCGGCCACCCGAAATAAAGTTTTCCTCTGGAAGGCGCCAACGATGGCAACATTTAATCAGGAGTTCGCCAGGCACAAGTCAAAACCACAAATATTCGGCGCGCCAATTTACTTCACTTGTGTTTGACGTACATTCGGCCTCGTCTCTGGAAGCGAGGTTTGGTTTAACGTTTAAGTTGATCCACTAGCTAAGCAGGCGCTGCGCAGTAGGCTTAAGATGGGTTGTTTTACAATTACATTTTCGCAACACCGGGCCCTCCGTTTGTTTGTGTGCGTAGGCTGTAAGGGAAGAAATATACAAATATTGTGATCGGAGGCGGATGAAAGCCGAAATAAAACGATGGAATGAATCGTATACATCGCGCATGTATTAAAACAACAGTTTTGTACGAAAATTTGTGAAAAATTAAACGATTTCCATTCATTGGGAGATGGGTTGTGAGTGATTGATGACAATTGGCGCGCTCCAAACGCACGAAACGATCGAAGCAACCTTTATCGAAAGGGGCGGTGAGTTAGACACCTGATTACGGTTAACATCGTTACTAGGTTGTTCATTAAATTCGGAGTCTTGATAGGAAAGAGCGCTGCTACGAGCCTGATTTTTTTTGTTACATTGCTACACTCTTCAAATGAACGTATGTTTCATTCCAACCGGTCGCTTAATTCTTTTTTCACAAGCCATTTAGCATCGACGTGTACTTTCATCGACTCTTCACTTTCAATTAGAAAATGAAAATGTTTTGTTTCTGAGTTTAAACGAGGTCGTAATAGCCTTCAAGACGATCCATGTCAAAAATGTCTCAAAACAGACATAACATCTGATATCCTAAAAATTACAGCTAGCGTATTGAAAAACGAAATTTCTAATTTTTGGAGCATTCTTACATAGCGACTTCCATCTGTTTTCAGACATGAAATCACGCGTGAAAGGCGTTTTTCATCAAATGATGAAGTCATAACAGCTGTGAAAGCGTATTTTGAAGCTCTTCCAGTTTCTCACTTCAAGGATGGAACTTATAAATTGGAGTCTCGTTGGAACAAGTGTATTGATGTTCACCTCATGAAAATGCGTCTTTCTTATCGACCCGCAAAACTTAGTAAACAACCTACTACTGGGCGTAGCAAAAACAACAATTCAGCAAGGTTCGCACTATAGTGTTGATGTTGCATAATCAAACGACCCCACCGCGCACGGCCAAGAGGTGGCCAAAGTTTATCAGCAATCTGCTCTGCTTCCCGAGTGCGCCAGCTGGCGATGCACTATTCGTGTTGGGATGTCGGGCTGGGCTAGTACCGATTGCGCGCAAAATTAAACTTCGCCAAACAACTTCGTCGGCCATCGATAAACGTCGTCATGCCTCTAGTGTGTATCGTGTATGCTCATATTATGGCCGGAGCTTATCGGGGAGAACACACCTGCTGTTTGGCGCGTTGCTGGGATCGTATAGTGTGGACGGTTGGGATGTTCTTACTCGAAGAACCCCAACCGTGCCGCGTTGAGTTGATCAGCGAGAGACATTTCTAGAACCCGGCGAACAGCCGGAAGAGCTGAATCCAGGCGAAAAGTGGACCAAAGTGGACGGCTTCCCATCTGGAGCATTAATCGCATATTGCTTCCATTATCATCGGGCTTCGGGAAGCCGAACGGACCTAGCTGGGGAGAGTGTAAGGGTGCAGCTGTGCCACCACCACCACCGGCTGGGGCTGCGGCTCTATATCAGGGGCCAGGTGTGATAAGTCCCAGGTCGATGGCGGGCGCGAAAGTCGCGATTTTAAAACGACAAAACGTTACTACAGGAATACGCCCCGATAAGCCAGCAAAATGGCAGTGTGTTGGGAGTGAAACACTTGTGCCGGTGTTATCGTTCCCTTGGTGGCCGTCAGTACCTTACGAATACGCGCTGGGCTCTGTTGGGTACGTCCGCTCTGGGCCAGGTTCGGGTGTACCGAGCGTGCTGAGTACTCCTGCACCCGAGGGCACCGGTGCAAATGTCCTCCCAGACAGGTAATATACTTTTCAGAGAAATTTGGCAAGACTCAGTTTGCATGCCAGACAGTTCTTCCGACAGACAGAAACAAACCATTTCGCGGAAGATGTCACTGGTTAGGACATCGTTGCTCAATATGCTTACCGAAACCATTAAGTAACAGTCCCGACTGGTCCGAATTCTCGCTCACGAGTTCCATCATCTCCAACATTTTTTTTTAAAATTAGAACATTATTAGACATAAATGCTTGATTACATAAGAGTACAGAGATATTCCACATTGGGATTGCAGCTATTTAATAAATCTAAGGTATTAAAATGATTGAAAAAGAAATGTTTCGAATTAAATCTATTTCATTTATTTGTTATGCCACGTGGCATTGAGTCATTTTATCCTACTTATAACTAATAACCAACAACATTTTATAACTAGTTATCTTTAAAGATAATATAATAAACTAGTTATCTTTACTTCAGATAATAAACTCACGAATTGTTGAGTGGACTTCGTTTAGTTTGTTAATTTCGAACGATAGTCTTTGCGCGCCAGCAAGGTGTAGGACAAGATTCGTTGGAGTTCTCGAGTGTAAATTAAGGACCATTTTGTGAATTTTGTTTCAGTCTGATTTATATTGAAGTTAGTTTTGGAGCATTGAAACCACGGAGAAGACATTTTGATGGGTACGTTCAATTTTTTATGTAACATTTCTAAGTATGGACGGAAGTTAAGTTTATTGTCCAGTAGCAGCCCTAGGTAGTTGATGTTAGAAGACCATGATATATTTTGACTATAATGAATAATGATAATTTATATGTCTATAACATTCAAATGTCTATAATGATACTTGGTCCAGGTAGAGGGACTTGCTGAATTTATATGGAAAAAATATATCTTGAACGTTCGAGGGATTGATTTTTGTCTGGCAGATATTGTAATAATTTTTATAAGAATTAACGATATTTTGTAGATTCTTAATCGCTGTTTTGGTTACTTTGCTTGTTGATACAAGGGCTGTATCGTCAGCATATATGGCCGCTTCACTCGCACTTGTTTTTGAAATGTTGGACGTGAATATTTTATACAGGGAAGGACGAAGGATACTTCCTTATGGGACAATAACTGGAGCATTGAAAGATGCGGGAAACGTGCTGTTGACAAGTACATGATATCTACATGACCCATAGCTATTGACAGTCATGAATAGTTTTTAATGATTTACCGCATTCTTTCAAGGAGAAGGCACTTGTAGAAAGGTTGTTTAAAATTATAAAAATAATCAATAGTAAAATGTTTCGAATCTTCGGAAATCAGTAGTAGAGCCTGTTGAAAGACCGTTGACGTTGCTGTTTGCAGGGATTTCCAATCGAAATGAGTTGTTTTAATGCGCTCTTGTATCATCTTAGAAAATCTCTGGAGTCCCAAGAGCTTTGAATGTGAGTGGGCACTATCCGAAAACTTGGGAAACTCTAATTTCGCCCAAATTAATTAATTGGGCAAGTTTCGATATCCCACAAACTTGAGAAAACCAAAAAGGAAACGTTCGTCACTCAAAATAATAACTTCTTCTGATTATCCTTCTACAACTTGCGGCCTGCACCAGAGACAATGTTAATCTCTGTTGCTTTCTGTAACGGTGTGTTTTTATTAGTTGGCCCCGCGTCAACCTAATCATAAAAATCGCACCTTGGTGGTAAAAAATATAATAAAGCCAATAAAATGTCGAATAAATATTTCCAGAAACGAAACACCGAACCGGAATGGATCCTCTAGGAAATGCGTAGCTAGAGTATTCCTAGAATATTCCTAGATGTTCACTTAATTTCAATGGTGGAAAATCATTGAGGCTTTCTTACTCCACTACGAAACCCCTTCCGCATGATCCACTTCCTGTTACTTTGGGGGTAATGTCATCACCAAAAAGTAAATATATTAATGTCAAGTCACCGCATGATCGACAAGAAGCCATCCGGTGGTAAATATAGACACCGGTCTCAAATCGGAAAGCGCCGGATTGCATTGTTGCGTTGGCCATTTCGTTCTGTGTCGCTGTTTTGTTTGTTTTGGCACAATCTAGTTCAGCTGTCCGACGAGTGGTCCGTGATTGTTAACAGCTTAATGCTGCCAGTTAACCGGTTGACTCGAAAGCGCGCTACTCATTTAAACTGCAATTAAAAATATCTTACAGCTCAGAGAAAGAACTCATTTGCAGTGTGTGAATTGAATGGCAGGTGGTGTGCCGTGCAGCTACACATTATCGATCGCCATATGAGCCAGCATCCCGCGGCGGCCCGGATTTGAAGGATGCGAGTGACAGGCGTCTGGGCGGCGAAACCAGCACTCAACGATGACACCCGAGCCGGAAGTGCATGCTCTTTCGGTGTCTCGTTTGAAGGGTTTTCTCGTTTCTGAAGAATGTCATCGCGGATCGCCGGTGCCACGGCGGCGGCGTCGGCCACTAAAGATAGACGATGAGGTTGCGTCACGGTTCCCCGTCATCCCGCCAGCATCACGGATCGGGGCGGACTAATGCTGCCAGGGCTTGACTCACCTGTTTACTGGTCTGGTTAGCCACGAAACTATCGCCGCCGTTGGCAGTGATCTTGCGCCGCAACAAATTCGGTTCCCCCGTTTGTTACGAGACTCTCGGGACAGGCAACGCTCGGCTAACAATGTTGTGGTCCAAAAATATTGCACAAGATGCAAGAAAGGTTCCACCTGGCGGACGCTTTTCGTCACGACAAGATTGAGAGAACATTTCACGGACGCACGGATATTCTCGGATGACAATGTTTCCAGGAATATTTAGCTGAACTGTGCAGGGTTGCAACCTATCTGACAAAAATCGAAAAATCTGCATGGCAATGGTGGGCAAAGGACATGCGGAAGTAATGAAAACATCTCTCCAGATCGTTTGATGATTCACTCCGATTCACTCCGATAAGGACCCATTTCATGGCTATGAACGCAGCTTACATATTCATTGGTTCGTCGCTCAGTTACCTCACGGTGAACGTTTCGCAGGAGCGGAACGCTTCCAAGTGGACCTCTCGGGCGCAAAATAAAAACGCCAATCAATTCGGCAAAATTATCGCCGTTTATGATCGCGCAACCGCGTCCACACTGCGGGCCGAGGATCTTCGCAATCTCGCTCTTGGCTTGGAAGGCCGATCGGTAGCTCCCCACGTTAAATGAAGACGAATCGAGGCGCTGTAGGCCTTCCGGGCCTGAGAGGATCAGGACTGCGTACACTGCGTGTGATTGCGATCGTGGCGCAAAGCGATGCGTAAAAGCGGTCTGTTTGCTCGGCTGGGCAGAGATCGGCGATGTGCGATTGTGGAGATTGATTGGTTTTTATCGATCGCCCCAGATCGGCGACGGAAGCAGGCATCACATCACCACCGAGGGAACCGGTTTTACTGCTCGTTCCGGCGCTCCTGGAAGGAAGCAAAATCTTGGCCTTACCTTGCGCCCTTTTTGCAATTGTTTGTTGCGAGACGTGCGAGAGGTCCCCGGGAAGATTCGCAGGAAAATCGTGTGTTTGTTCCGAAATACACTGATGTGACCGCCGGTTGATTAGGACATGAATAAAAAGCCGCATCTCTCGTTTCGGATTTTTTTCCGTGCCGTATTTCAATCAAACCATTGCGCCTGGTGTAAAGGATCGCGCGGATGCCACACAGATTCCACAGCCAATAGTCGCTTCGACGTGAAGAAAAAACGCCGAGCTCGAGTTGAACGAGCGCATAAAATAAAAGGATCACTAAAATATGGCCGGCCGATCGGGCGATCGATCGATCGGCCGATTTCGGAGCTCGATAAGAAATGGTGAGCGGAAATCGGCACCACTCGGACGTAGCTTCAGCGAGCGGACACTGCGGGAGGACACACTCAAGAGGCACGATCATTATCGGCGACATTTCGGTAGCGATCCTTTTGGCCCGGTGTCTTTTCGAATGTGATAAATTGGCCATTTTATCCGTCGTTTGGGAAATTTTAATAAGCAAGCAAAGCTCGACAGTAAGCGTGTTTCGCTGCATCCGAAATGGGGAAATTTGGGGAAACGAGAACTGTTTGGCCCATCCATTTTATGGGGCTGTCAGTTACGCGGCGAATAGTTTAATGTTTGTTTATTTTACAAGTTTTTAAATAAAAGTAAAAGGCACACCTGAAGGCATCTTAGCGAGCTCGATCATTCGAAAGACTTCGAATGACTAAAATTTTTATGAAAATGAAACGGAATAATTGTGGTAAATTTTAATCTCGAAAACATTTAATATCTTGCCCACTAAAGATGCTTATTAGAACTTTTGTTACTTAAAACAGTCGTTTGGTGCCATATGTTATCGTACTTAATAAATAAATAAATAGAATTTAGAAAACGCAACATAATAACAACACCAAAAAATATATTCAATCACCTAGTAGTGATTGAACAAATGCTATACCGAATATTAGCTTTCAAGATGAAATCTATCTACTTTATTAGAAGAATCTCATTTAATTTAAGCTTTATCTACCCTTTAAAAACTTGCGGTATTTTGAGACAACGTACAGCTTAAGAAATTAGATTGAATCAGGAACGTAAACATTTACTTGATCTTTTCTTTGATCGTCCGCGAGTGCAGTTACGGTGCAACGTGCGCTCTATTGCAGTTCTTATCAAATCGATTCAGGTAATTAAATATTGTGGTGTTCAACCGACGCAATGATAATCCCTAAAAAACGAGGGTAATTATTCAAGAAGCGACCGGGACCATGATAAAACTCCGACCGATGAAGGGAACGTTAAAATTCATTTTCCGCCTAACGATCGGAATAGCATTCAGAAAAGGGGCCATTCGAACAGTCACTAAGCCCGTGACAAATATCGCACATCAAACAACCTGGTGCCGGACCACCCGGACCGGCCTGTCATAAGTTTCCGGATTTTCGGTGGAAAGCGGTTCCCAAACCAGCCCAAGCACTAATCGATCGATAATTAATGTAATGCCCGCGAGGGGAGCTACCGAACCGGGGGCGGCCACAGAGTATCGTCGATTAATGGTGCTTTACACCTTTATCTGCCCGTTAGGTGGTTTCTAATACTTGTGGCGGAAATATTTTGGCTTTTGAAACATCTTCAACCCGGCCCGGCAAAGGCTAAGCCATCCGCTCGTCGGAGCCTCATTTCGTCGCCTTCGCTTCCTTCGGTTCCGTTCGGAAAGGGATGCTAGACGCCAGAAACCGGCCCGTTCCGATCTGGTCGCCATCGTCGCCGAGGTCAGACCATAATTTACAGTATTAATTTGTTGTGGACGACTCCGTCTAGGCCCAGGCCACCGGCTGGGTCCCTTCGGTTGGTTGTTACGCACGGGCGTACATCGATTTCCGGTCCGATTTGCTGCCCCGAAACCGTTTAGCGGCCGGAGCTGCCTTGATAGAAACCAGATCGACGCGGGACAGCTTCCATAAATTCGTATTAATGTTGTTGATTTTAATTAGCACCATTCATCGTCCCGGTGCTGGCTGCACCCGGGGGACACACACGCATATTTTTGGGGCTAATTTTCGGATTATGCGCAAGATTATCTTCTGGCCGCGAGCAGAGCAGCGGGCACACCGCTCAATGTCAATGTTGTTTCTGAGGAGGAGAATCTTTGCGTGCAGCTGTTTTTCGGCACAGCCATCTGGTCGACCAAACGGTATCATATTTATCGCAGTGAAGTTATTATGGCCCAAGCCAAGCAGAGGAACACATATTTTGGAACAAGTTTATGCTCCAATATTCAAATCCATTCAAGTATTACCTTTCATTTCACGGTAGAAGAAAATATTTCTACATTTAGCTTATAGTTTGAAGAACCAGCAGCAACACTGTAGATTAATTGGAGCACAAACAATGCCGGATGTTGTCCAAATATAAAAACAAATAGAACTTAAAGCGTAATAAGAAACGTCAGTGTGTTGTTGAAATGTTTGAAACAACGACACTAACCGAAGCGAATGCTCCTTCTATACCAGGATGTTTAATAAGTTTTGCGGTTCGATAAGAGAAACATATTTTAATGGTAAACCGGGTTTTTTCCTATTTTCGCCTTCAGTTGGTCTAAAAGGAATTTGTTTTTTTACCAGTTACCGTATTTTTCCGTGTATAACGTGCACCCATATTTGAAGAGAAAAAAAATTGAAAAATTTTTTTATTATACATTTTTCAGATATGTGATATCCAACAAATACCAAATGATAATAATGTATTATTCTAAATGTTCTATAAATATTCTAAAGTAGACTAAAGATAAAATGCGTATACATTGCAAATGATGTTTTAGTATTTTATATTTCGTAATAATCTTCAAACTCAGATTCACTGCTGTCTGTTGCTGCTCAATGTACTCCTCATTGTCACTCTCTGAAGAGGTACATTGTGACAATAAAGTATCCGGAAATTTGTGATTTAAAAAAAAATTGCATTCGATTTTCGATTATTTTGTAGCGTTAGATTGCTACACATGTCAGTGACTTATGGTGAAAATTTCGGCCACTTTAAATTATCACTTTATCTTTTACAGCTGTTTTACAGTGCTCGTGTCTTGGCCCATTGGCGATTTTTTTCTTTTCCAAAAATTCAAAAAAAAAAAATGGATGGCAAGGAATCTATATCAAATTTTGTGTAGAAAACGAAATTAAGAGCGTGGACGCATTCAAAATGTTGACTGTAGCTAATGGTGAAGCTATTAAGACCAAAAACAGTGCTTATCGGTGGTTCAAAAATTTCTCAGAGGGCCGAGAAGATGTAAACGCCGAAAAGCAAAGTTTGGTCGAATGTGAACAGTTTCGTTTACAGTTTTCTTCAATTATAAGGTCGCGGTGCCACATGAGTTGTTACCGATAGATAGAACGGTCAATAACGAATATTACTTGCATGTTATTCGCAATTTGCGCGGTGCAATCCGCCACAAACGCGAAATCAAAAAATGAAACCCAAATGTCGTGAAATTTTTTGAACAGACCACGTGCATACGAAGTTTAAGATCGTTGCTTGTGTGCGAATTTTATGCCAAAATCTAAAGACTAATGATGCCAAAGCCATCGTATTGACCAAATCTGGCCCCCAATGGCTTTTTCTTGTTTCCAAAACTCAAATTACCGCTTCGTGGTCAATTTATTTAGGAGAAGGCAGAAATCGCCGATGAGACAAAACTCTTTCACGCAAAAAAGCTGTAAAAAGTTAACTGAGCTTTGAGAATAGCCGAAATTTTCAACATAAGTGAGTGATATATAAGGAGACAAAATTTTTACTTCCCTTGTATAACGAGCACCCAGATTTTAGAGCTAAAAAAATTTGGAAAAAGGTGCGCGTTATACACGGAAAAATACGGTACTTTACATATATTACCAGTTTACCATTTATAAAATTATATTTTTCCAGTTTACTATTTGTTGTTGGCCGATTTATTGACACCAATGCGTTTTGGAGCCAAAAAAGCAGGTTCACACCACTGCTTAGCCTCTTGTTTTCATTCAGGATCATGGTGATAGACTCAAGTCCCAACAATAGCGATGAGTCGTCACACAAAACGCTTCCATGCTTCCAGTTACTTGACGATTTTCCAATATCCTGTAGTTTTTTCTATGATTTCAGGTGTTGTTGCTGCTTTTGGACGTCCTTGGCTAGGTTCGTCTTCAAGGTTTGTTCGACCACATTGAAATTCCTCAACCCGGTTTTCTTCGGCACCAACTGCCGCCGAAGAGTCCTTATACATTTTAAACATTCGTTCGTGAATTTCCTTTGCTTTTAAACCATTCAAAAATAAATATTCAATCACTGCACGATACTTGCAATTTGTTATATTCATCCTCTGTTATAGAACAGCAAAACTTATTGTACAACCCATAGTACACAGTAAGCAGTCTGAATATTGGATAATAAAGTTCCAAAGAGCTGAAGAAGATGTCGTTAGCGCCAACATACCAGCCTCACTGGGCGGTCCGAACGAACACCCTTTTGTTATGCTCCTTTTTGGAATTCACAACAAATTAACGCTAACGCAAATGCATCTATTTCCGAGCGCATCGTTCCGTGGTGTCGGTGAAGTGTCCATCGGCGGGATGTACACGTCTCTCGCTGCACTATTTGCTTGGTGCTGTTTATTTTCGCAACTGAATCGATTGCCGGCGGGAGTTGTCGGGTGAGGAGCGGTGCCGGCGGTGGAACCAGATGCGCCACACCAGGTAGCGATCCGGATCCACGTGAGACCTCGAACGCCTCGCCTCGAGTGGACAGCCAACAATTACCGGGCAATAAAAATGTGCGCCTTTGCTCGCTCCCCTGGCAGCCAGCCACGATGGTGAACGAGGACTCGGCAGAAGCTAGGAACAGGTGACACGTCGACGATCCGTCGCAGATGAGCAACTTGGCAAACATACCGGGAGTCGGCATCTGGAGCGAAATTTCACAGATCGGACCTCAAGGATTGACTCCACTGGAAGCCGTGGAACCGTGGAAAACGTGACACTCGGGTGCGATACGGCCGGGCCGCCCCTTTGCCCAAGGACCAAGGGAGTCTCTTGGCAAGGCGGAAGGTGCTAAGCGGTGCCAGCTGAGGGCAAACATTTGTCGCTCGGTTCCGAAAGGGCCGGGTTCGACGGGTCGGTAAATACAATGTTTGCTGTCAACCGAAAACGTCGCCTGTCTTCGTTCCCTCCGCACCTCCGCGTTGTGTACACGTGTAAACGTCTCGAGTATTTGCGCGGCTTCAGACGGCCCGGGACGAGCCGCGTAACGGGTTGTCGACTTTGCTTGGGCCAGGTTTGCGTCTAATGGCACCACAGAACAGTGCGTTCGGATTGATCCGGTGACGAACAGCGATCTGCCGATGATTGGGTTCTGTAGCTCCGCCGAGTGCAGGCTGTTGGGAAGTTATCCAGCAACTTCTACCGATCGATATCGCCTGGTGTCAACGGCAGGTTTTCCTACATTCCTCCTGGGTCGTGTCTTATAAGTTACGCCCCTTACGCAGAAGAAGGACAGAGACACCTCGACCGGCTGTTGGATTCGCCAAGTGTCTGGGGCTGGGCTGTGCTCGAACGCCATCGACGAAGTGCCCGTCGAGCGCCTAGTCGTGTGCCTGGAATGTCGTATGTCCGTGGCGAAATCCGCAGCCGGCGTGGGGGACTTGTGGACAATGCACAGTTGTGTGATATATTGGATACGCGTGACATGCATCAAGTTCCAGACACTGCCCCTCCGCCGATGTACACGTTGTCTTGCGGGTAATTTGCGTTCCTTGGCGGCGGGCTGCGGTAGGTGCGAGGAGAAATTCGATTAGAACCGAAAGTGACGGAACTAGCTGACAGCAACCGGAGCCCCACCGGCCAGATGTCGCAGCACGCGTCCGGACTGAAGGGTATCGCGGAGTCAGAGAGTCTAGAAGTATGAAAACGGATTTTTTCTCAACAGGTTTATTGCATTGAAATGAAGAACTCTATTATATCAAATTAAATTTAAGGTTTCACCAGGTTTTACGAGCTTGTGATGCACCACACCTTTCTGATCCCATCAAACTCACAGCATCGCCTTCTTTCCGAATCGATCAGGGTTTGATGGTCGTAGTTGATGGTTGTTTCGGACTGACCCACGATTTTTTCTTTTAAGGATTCTCAACATGAATCTACTTTCCAGCCCTAATCACGATCTGATGGAGAAATG
Organism: Anopheles bellator; assembly: GCF_943735745.2. Classification (NCBI taxonomy): domain Eukaryota; kingdom Metazoa; phylum Arthropoda; class Insecta; order Diptera; family Culicidae; genus Anopheles; species Anopheles bellator. Next base: position 50,389,602 of record NC_071286.1, read on the forward strand.
ACTTCCTTTTGTACCTGACGGGCAGAATTTCACTTTTGGTTTTTCGGTTTTCCTGTCGTCTTTCGTTCAGTTCATGTGGCATCCATTTTCCAATCTTCTAGATCTCGCAGGGCCTTAAAACGTAGGGATATGGCGTACTGAGAGACATTTGGCTGATCCTCGTGTCATTATCGTTCAAAAGTTCCGTTCCGTTCTTATAGTTCCGGGTCCTGGACCTTTTTTGGAGTCCTCCGACGCTCTTTGCTTGTTAAGTCAAAATCGCCGTTTTTTAATTTTTTTAACCACTCAAAGCACTGTGATCTTTCAAAAGCATGATCACCGTAACCTTCGACAAGCATTTGATACGACTCTGGATTCTGGTAATCCAATGATCGCAAATAGGTAGCAGAAAAGCAATGATCCCCGAATAATCCAAATAAAAAGCAAAAACTATATTTACAGACACAAAAATCGACATCGTCTAATCTCGTCAAAGATAAGTTGAAAATTAAAGTGATAATTTTTTCGACCTGAAACCATTTAGCTGACAGTGAAAGTTAACCAATTTTCGTCCGTAACACGCTTTACATAACCTATTTTGGAGCATCTTAAAGCCGTAGCTGGGGATACGTTATGGAGTTCTGGACTACGGTACAGTCCGAAAGTAGCGGTAGCAGTTCGACTTTGCGCCGTACTGGAAACTTATCCATCCAGTGGGGCTAACTCCACGCGCAGATGGTCAACCGCGGCCGGTCATACCAGGTTGCCGTCGTCGGTCACGGCACAGTTAGAGTGGCCATTTCGCCGTACTCTCGCGCGTGTGTACGGTGCAGAGTGCGCCTGCTAAATTAATAAATGATATTTTATGCTAATCAAAATCGTACTAATCGGCCACGAGCTCAGGCGGGCGGGACAGGCCACTTCTCGCTCGGGGTTGAGTGTTTCGCGTGCCACGGCAAGGGAAACTTTGTAATTGACACCGTTCGAGGTTGCAATGTTGCTGCGGTCCGTTAGCGGACACCCGGTGCCCGATACCGCTCAAGGTTGGGCGCGCCCTGAGGGACGCGAAATTTATTGTCCAACCCGCACCCGGCGCCCCGACGGCACCGATTTCTCAATGTCGCACTTCCTGGGTATCGCACCCCGCCATGGCGGCCACCTACGTGTCAGGTTCCTTTGCAGACACGCTCTTGATGACAAATGGCCCAACAAAGCGAGATCCTCGAGAGGGAGATTGATTTGCATCGAGCAGCGGCTGTAGACCGAACCACCACTCAGCACCTCTAGAACCTTGCAGGAGATCTTCTCCAGTGGAGTCCACATATCAGTTGATGACTGGTGGTCATTAACAAGATGGCCCAAATGATCTGGGTGAAGATCTGAAGATTTGGCCGAAGCTCCACCAACAGTAGATGCCGACGAAGAATTAAATCTCTTGGAGTCAAGTGTTTGGATTCCTCCAGAATTCGGAAAATATGTAGACTTGGCTCCCCAAAGCATCCTCCAGTCCTGGCCTGTCCTGCCTGTGTCCGAAGGATAGATCCCGGGCCAACGTCCACAGACGTGAAGTGAAATTCATTACCGTCCATCCGGTGAGAGGACTAGCAGGTGAAGTTTCGATGACTGATTGGTTGAACTTCCTGCGCCTTTTCCTACATTAATCAAATCAAAGTGGACCGGACGGTCCCGGCCCGTCCCGGGGCCTGCCACGCGATGGAATGCAAAAAGTTAAAACAATTCCCAACCCGACCAACCAACAATCGCACCATAAATGGATAATGGAGCCGTGGACCTAGAAACTGGCCGGCGCAAACGTGGATTAAGGTGGAGGGCCCCGTGCGGAGGGCGCCAGGATCAATCTCTTAATTGTGGTCGAATAATCGCATTGACGGTCGGTCAAGACAGCCGCACCAATTTAGGACGTGGTAACGTCGAAGGCACAGAGACGGAAGCGCGAGGCGATACAAAAAGTGCATACCAAGTGAAGGACAATGCATATGCACAAGCCGTTCGCGCATGTCGACGGGCGTTGCGCCACCGGACGGACGGAGCGCCACCGGTGACGCCGCCTAATGAGGGGCGTTCGATGCATTAATTGCTTATTTTTATCGCGTTCCATCGATTTATGATCATTAATGCAGACCGATCGGTCTGCCGATCTCCGTCCACTTTGGCCGCCGAAGATCGCATTGTTTCGCACCGCATATGGACGGGTGCCCCGAAGATGGGACTGTCTTGGGTGCCCGCCGGCCGACCATTCAACTTGCTTTCGGGGGGAAGATTTGGAGATTTCTCAACCTACTCCAGGGATGAATCCAGCACAGTGACCACGCCGCAGCGCTTGGCTTTACAATAAAAAGTTCCGGAAAAATGTAACCCAAATCGCCAGGTCGATCGCAGCGAAAATGCAATCAATCCAACCGATGTCACGTAACACGTCCAAACACATTCGATCGCCGATCGTCTGAATCGGTTGAAAAACACACGGCCAATGGCCGCTTTATTGCGCGTTTCCATTTTTTGACAGAATCGCGACCCGATCTTGAAATGGTCGTCTGTCGAGAGATTATTTCGGTCCGACCGGTGGAGGTCCGATGACGCAGAAGCGAGCGAGCGGGGCCCACGGTTGATTGATAATTATGCAGGTTAAGCTGACAAACGACGTGGTGATCGTCGGCGACGTCCAGTGCATTTTAAGGGGTTGCCGAAGAACTAGAACGGACATCATGGTGCTGTCCGGGCTGCGGGATGATGCAGTTGCTAGACCCATGTGTTGATGAAGTAAAAATAGGTTGACCACGCTCAGGAGGTCAATCTAGCGTTTTGGGGGTTGTACAATTAGCAGACAGTAGGTGTACACTTGTGAGTGTTTGTTCGTTTTCAGTGTCCTTTGTGGGGTCGTAAAGGCAAACAGTAATGATCCGAGTTTTTGTGCCATTTTGTTGCTTCTGGTTTATTATTAATAAGCTTCTGGTATTATTATTATTATTATTATTATTATTATTATTATTATTATTATTA
>NC_071286.1:50392701-50393645 GCF_943735745.2 Anopheles bellator
TTATTATTATTATTATTATTATTATTATTATTATTATTATTATTATTTAAAATTCATTTCAAGCTTGACGAGCCTAATCAAGCACGGCTACTTAAGATCTACTAACAAACATTTTCCTTACATTATAACACTGAACGTGGGGAAGCTCAAACATAAATTAAGCCTTACAAACATCGATCACTGATATGCGGAGACGTTGACGGAAACTGGATATAGAATTGTTGTAGTTAAAATATTTGTAATTGGCATTAAACTATCTGATGGCGAATGCCAACTGTCTGATGGCGAAGGAACGCGGTTCGACCAATACGAAGCATTTGGTGGGATCCGCTAGAAGTGATCCTATTATTAACTGTTAGGAAATGCCACCTAGAATTAAAAAAATGTCTAGCCCATCACCAACAGTTACATAGTAACAAAAAAAAATTGAAGTTGCACTAAAATTTTAAAGTTAATCAGAATACATCATAGAATACAGACGATTCGACGATATCGACGATAAATCAACGATCACCCAGAAACCTGTGCGTGTGGGGGGGGGACCACCGAAGACAGCTTAGTACAACGCGGCGCTGGCGGCAAAACCACAAACGAGGATCGCAAAGCACGGGCCACAAGAGTGCCACGTTCATTATCGATAGCCCCCGAAAAACACAATGGTCCATTATTATTGTAATTTGGTGCATACGCGACAAACGGGGCAAAGGGGTTTCTGCGACAAAACCGTTGCGCGATCGTTGCGATCGTGCGTGCCCGGGACGTGTCGGGTTCTCGAGACTCGCGAAGAGAGAGTGTAGAATCGCACGAGGAACTTCGGCCGGGAATGGGATTAAGAACAGGACGGAGTCCGGTAAGGCTCGGTCGGCGGCGGCGGCGCTCGCCGCACTTAACAACATCATTACTCGGACCTGTTACGCGGGTTAAATGACCCGGTAACCTCCTCG
>NC_071286.1:50393745-50692572 GCF_943735745.2 Anopheles bellator
ACCGGCGAAGGGTTATAAACGCAGTGAAGAAGCGCAGCGAAAAGCAGAACAAAGTTGGCAAAGCTGCCGCCGCCATTTATCGATCCGGTCGCGATTGTTTGGCGATCGCAGCGCCCCCTGGTGGAGCCATGAGGAGTGCGCCGATGGACGTTACGCGCGACTTAAAATTCGGCTCATACCGCCGCGCTTTAATGATAGGCCGTGAATGTAAAGTACATCGGCGGTAGTGGCGCATTGCCCTCCAATATGGGAAAACGTCACCCCGGCTGACGCACTTCGCATTCGTTTTCGTTTCAGGCCTTCGATTGACTGGCGCCCGCAATTGCAATTGCAGGCCGACGCCGTACGATTAGCGTGCGACGCCGGTCAGTAGCTCTGGTGGTCCCTGAAGAGATATGACCGGCTGTGGCACTTGATCGCGGCACTTGATTAAAACATTTTCTCGGCCCCACTCGGCCACTTCGGCGACGACGACGACGACACGCAATTGCTACGTTGGTAATGATGTTTATTATTTTCTAATTATTGCTCAATCGCCTGATCGTAGCGATACCTGTACCTGTTTGCGGGTATGTCATCAACAGATCAGCAGTGATTAATTTTAATCGACTGATCGATGGTGCCGCATCGAACTCTGCCAGACGAATGGGCTTGAGAATGGGCTTGTTACAGAGCTGACGAAAGGCACGCGGTTTTGGGATTTCCTAATCCTAATTTCCAAATTCAAGATTCCCTTCTGGCCACGCCACAGTAGCGAAAGTGAAAGTCCTAAAGTAAGTCAACACCAACCAGTCGCTCTTGGTATCATTTTCTACTTGACTTTGCTATGTCCCTCGATCAGTTTTTTTTGTTTTTCATGTATTATAGAGATTTTTAGCTTAAGCCAATTCGTCTTTTTTATGTACTAGCTTAGCTATAATTAATTCTAATTATATTATATTCTGTTTAATTTTAAATTAATATAGTGTGATATTGTAATAAGATAGTAAGATATAGAGAATATGATAAAGTATGATATAGTAATACTTATAATAGTGTCGAACTAAGTCGAAAATTCTTTTTTTTCTAAATTGTAGTCTTCGTTTTCCTTGCTCGGTCGTTCTCCGGTAGATTTCTGGACATTTTTTCCAGGTCCCCTTGAAGATTATAACCGGCAAAGAAATTGAAATGTCCTATTAGTATTTCGTAGTTTTGAAATGTTACCCTACGATTTGATAAATTTTTAACATTTCTTGAGTTGGATTGAGCCCTCGATCAGTGTGCTGATGTTTTTGCCTTCATGTCTGGTAAATGTTTCGTTCCCTTTACTGTCGTCTGTGTTTTCAGTTAAATATCGGTTTCCAGTTTCGTCGTTGCGATTCATCAGTTTGATTAGTTTTCGTTCTAAGCGTTCTAGTACTCGAAGTCGCACGCAAGACAATGGGCTGGGCTGTCCCCAGGCGAGCCGTGCCAATATTTTCCTACCAAACCGGCCATTACTGAAATGATTGGCCACCAAACCGGCTGACTGCCAGACGCCTGGCCCCGCTGGCGGATAATCGATTCGGTGGAGAAATTTCTAATTGACAGCTACTTCTAATCGCCGCCAGTGTGGCCGGCCACCGGGGGCTTGGCTCAAGAAACTTGTCCCACAGCAGAAATGGCAAAAAATGGAAGTGGGAAAATGGAGTCGCTAATTGTTTCTGTGTTGCTCCCACGCGCGGCGCACGCGCGCCCTGACAGGCTCCAGGGCTAATCCGAAGTGTCATTTCGCTCGCCTGGAGCCAGGGGAGCCAGGAGCGTTTGCCAAATGTCGCGCCGGGAAATGCAAATGCCAAGCCGGTGGGGCGAGACACGCCAACGCGTTCGGTGCCAGTCGTTGACCATAATTAATGACTCGCGATCAAATCAATTACGATCATGTCCGGGGCGGGTGATCGTCGTCGCCAGGGCCAGGCCCGGTCCAGACGCCAGGGTATCCTTGGCAGGCAGGCAGGCCGGCTGGCAGGGTCGCCGAAGGGCGTAACTCCCCGGCGAGCGACATCGATCGGCGACCATCTGTAATTAGCTGTGACAGTTTCGTCGCGTCACTTGCGGTGCGCCCGGCTTGGCCCGCGTTCAATCTGTCTTGGCCCCGGGCCGTAAAACAGCCGATCGATCTGCCGTTCGAGGAAGCGCCGCCTCACGAAGGATGCAAGAAGCCCTACCACAGCGGGCCGGGAAAACATATTTTTAGCTGTAACAGGAGTAACTTCCTTGCTGCTGCTCCAAACTCGTGGCCCCGTCAGGAAGCGATATAAATAAAGTGATTGCTCGATAATGAGCTGCAATTGCGGGCAACATATGTCGAGCCATTTTTCACCCGGGGCTCGGATCCGCGTGGCTCACACTTTCTCACGAGCACGTGCCCGGTCGGCGGGGATCTGACGGCGGCAACGCATCGCAACGCGTTCCGCGATGCGCCACTAAAGCAGAAACCGCCAATCGTCCGTCTGATGAAACCTGCTGATAATGGACTCCACAGATTGGCTTCTCGTCAACAAGACAACAACTTAGACCGACGGGCTTATCAGTGCACGACTTGGCCGTGACGCAGAAATGCAGAGTTTTTTCTGCACACACCCCGGGTCCTGATAAGGACCTACAAATCGCCACTCTGTAGAAAGTTCCGCCGAGGGAAATGCTCACAACAAGGATCAATCTCAGGGAGTGCGGCGATGCAAAAACCATCCCATGTGACATTGCTGGCCGCTTTGCGTGAGGGGCAAAGCTCATGCTCACGGTATGGCTGTGGACATTTTTTTTGTATTATAGAAGCTTTGAGCTATAGTGGCCTAACATTCTTCTCTTTTTAATTCTAATTTTAATTATAATACCAGTTATCAATCAGGGTGCCTCTGCGTTTCAAATGCTAGCCTTTCCGAGAGACGTAAACTGGTTGGGGATTTTGAAGTACTAAGAGCCCCGACTCTGAGGGAGTCGTCGACTATGGGTCTTCGGCAAGGGCTCACAGAGAAGAGACTCTTTTTATATAAAGTGCCCTACAGGGACTGCTAAAACCACCATTTATGCTCTGCCTTGAGGTTCACGACAAACGGGAGACGCCCCGGCCAGCAACCGCAACTCTGGTGAGTCGATCAAACCCGACGGGTGAATAAGGTCCTAACGTGATTCTTGGACCTGAAAAAGTCCTTTCGGTTTGACGCGTCTTGAGAGAATTGTTAATGACCCTTCCTGGTCAGCCTCTTGTAGCGCTAGTAGATTGGGTTCTAGTTTGAGATATTACCTAACACAGACCTAAAACCTCTGCCTTCAAAAAGTCTCATTTTTTAATAATATTAGAGCAAGTTTAAACATATTAGAATAAATTAAGGTATAACAATAGTATCTATTCTTTAAATGCTATTTTGATGACTGAGAATGATGTGTGTTAGGTAAGCTTTTGGATTATTAGATAAGTATAATAATGATTAGATGATAATAGTCGTTTAAGATAAAAAATAATGGAAGATTAATTGTATTTGTTCTATTTAGTGTTGTTTTGATTCATTATATTATTGGCTATAAGCTGTTTAATGACGCTTGGGCCACATTTTATTCCTATCCTAGGCTGTGTAGATTATCTATGATTTAATTCGGCATTAGCTAGGGATCATTCCTGTTTAACTCTTTTTCCTTATTCTATAGGTTTGGAATCCTTACTTTCTCCTTTTTACCTCTATCTCTCTCGGGCAGTTTGAATTGCAAATTTCCAGTACATATAATTTTTTTCCCTCGAAATGATGTCATGACTTTTAATAGCTCTAAGTAAAGAACACATTTTATAAATAATTTTTTTTTATATACGTTAGTAAAAACAAAAATTTTTTTTTTGAGATTTATACCATACCAGTCAAAATGACTGGTCCTTGTTTCCATGAAGAAATTTAGGCCAAAACGGCAAATTTTGCTCAGAATGTAATCTATTGATCTCTGAATCGTAGGTTGGGCACTCCAGACCGTTGGTGTGTGCAACAAAAACATTGTTTATCGCACCCCTTTCCCTTCTCCTCGCGCCGACATCCCAATTGATGTACCCATGATCGTCTACAGGTTAGAAGCCTCTACAGTTTTGGGGTAAAATTGGACATCCTTTTTTCCAGTACTATGAGTCGACGTGATTTTACCGAGATCCTACAGTACATTCGTTTCGACAACAAACATCAGAGGAGTCAACGTTTGTAAACAGACGAATTCGCTTTAGTTTCAATAATTTAGGAAAAATTTATTGAAAATTGACAAAACTGCTTCAAACCGGGAGCTTATATTACCGTGATTTGGTATGGTTTTCCATATTTATGAAAAGAGGAGGCTCGAAATGCCTCAACGCCCCTAAGCGAATTGTGGTAATGAAACTTCTTGAAACGTATACTATGAAGGGAGGAGCTGTAACTACCGATAATTTCTTTACAAGTATTTCTTTGGCAATAGGGCTAAGATCTGAAAACACTTCTTTGGTTGGAACAATACGCGCAAACAAGAGGGAACTGCCGAAAAGTTGCACACTGAAAGAAGGCAACATGGCACGTTTCTCAACGTTGTTATACACATGCAATGGATGCTCGCTTACTTTTTATAAGAGCAAACCAAAAAAAAGTGCTTATACTAAGTACAAGACATAAGCATGTAAAAATTGATAAAGCTTCTAAGAAATTACCTGAAACTGTATCATTTTATAATCGAACCAAATACTTGTCAAAACTCGCACCAGGTGAGTTTGTCTCAAACTACTTGAAAACTATCCGAATTTTTCTGAGATTCACCCAGATTTTGTATGGGAGCCCCCCTTTGTAAAGAGGGGATGGGTTTCAAACATTCAACTTGGGGTTTCAACTTGTTGGTGTTGGTGTTGTAATCGCTCTTTTTCAGAATATTCTGTGCACATACTTCCACACTTCCCCTGATTTCCCCGTCCTTTATGACGAGGCTTAACCTTACTAAGCACCTAGTTTCAACCGTACTGTCTGTCAGACTTGTGGCTGTGGACATGATAAGCACTTCATGCTTCTCTTCGGTTGCAATCTGGCCACGGGAAAAGCAGTTCTTCGGTCTCAAGTCTAACCAATCCACGGAAATGAATGTTTCGGCATTGCAGATTGTGGCCAGCGACACTCCGCCCATAAAAACACACCGTCACAGAAAGCAACAGAGACTAACATTGTTTCCGGTGCAGAACGAGACCACTCGGTGGTTGTAGCTTCTTCGCGGAAGACTCTGGCCCGAGACAGCCAGGTGTTGCCAGGTGTTCAAAATCAAGCACCGATCCGTGTTTATCCGTGTGGCCGGTCACAAAATGGTGAGACGATTTGATTCCTCGATTCCCGGATGTGGTCCAATAATGGGCACCCACGACACGACGCACCGGATCCTGGCAGATGGATTGAGTTTCTCGTGTCTTTAGGATCGGATTGGGAGGTTGGCTCGCACTGATCACGTAACGGCCGGACCACTGAAATGGACCAAACGCGCGACATCTTCCTAGCGCGGATCGTGTTTCGTGGAGCGGCACCGTTGGGGCGCCATTCCTTTCAGCGCCATCGCATTCCAGCGTAGTTCACCGTGTGGCCCAGCATCATAACATTGCTTGATGGATGCGCTGGTGGCAGCGTGTTATGCGCGAGCTCCGCCGAAAAGACCAGAGCACCCAAAAACCACGGCACGGCGCGAAGCTTAATCAGGTGCGAATAGATGCAAATTTATGGAAATGCGACCAACCCGTGGCCGTGGTCGGTGATCCGCGGTTCTGCGATCGACAGCGCGGACGTCTCCCGCTGCGTCGGATCCTCGGCCACTATCGGGAACCGGGCGCCGGAGTGAAACCATCCCGTCGGATTTATGGAACGCAGCGCGATTAGGAATGGGCACTTTCTGGCGAATCGATAATTATTGACCAGCGCCCGATGGCTACCAGGCTGTGTGGCCCAATCAGTTGACATTTACGATGCGATAAAGATGTTGGCCGCGATCATGTAAATAAGGTCACGTGCATCACGTCAGTCCGGGGGCGCTGCCGGCCAGGGCGTTTACCTATTTATAGAGGACACCTTGCGAAGGTGTTTACCAAACTCGCTGAACGGCTGACCGATCCCGTGTAACCGTGCTAGACCTAACGGGCGAAGGAGCGCGGTCCGATGTGATCTCGCGTTCACCTACCAGCTCTGATCTTTTTGTCAACGCCTTAAAACCGTTTGTTAATCGACCCTTTGGGCCTCGGACGGACAGGGTAGATGGGTACTACTACATGACAGTGGAGGTCTCGAGAGAAGATCGGTTTCCGACTATTAGAGTTCCGACGGAGAGGTGCAAACGATTGTATGCAGTCAACATCCGGAGGGATCTTAGTAGTGGGATCAAACGGTCAAAGAGTAAGAGACTTAAGACCAGAGCGTTCCGTAGCCTAATGACATTTAATTTTATTCCACAATTTGTTCGACTTATATAGTACTCTTTCTTATGATTAAACAATCCTTTGGAGATCTTTTGATTAAACAATCCTCTTTTTTTCGATGCATCGCTTGTCGGTGCTGGTTGAGGCTGGTCGGCCCAATTTTGGGTCTATTTCCAATTCCTTGCTGTGGCCATGCATTTCCTACGCTTATCTATGGTACTGTTCACATTATTTTCCCGCCTGCAATGCATTCTTAGACGTAAGTAGGAGCCAGGATTCTGAGCAGGATTCGTAGAGCCCCCTCGGTCGATCGTGTCCCCCGGCTTGGACCTAATGTTTTTTTGAATGCGTAGAACTGGCTTATCTTTATTTTGTGATGCAATTCGTTGGCAATCGGTTGGAATTCGTCACGTTCTCAACAAGGTCAACAAATTTTTGCGGTTTTACAATGCTAGGTTGTTCAATAAGTTCGTAGCCCCGATAACTCAGGGCGCTGCTACAAGCCTGATTTTTTTTATAAAATTGATATACTCTTCATATGAACGTATGTGAAGTTTAATTTCAATCGGTCACTTAATTTTTTTACAAGCCATTTAGTATCGACATGTCACAATATTGTCTACAACGAAAAAATCAAGTATAGTGCAGTGATTGAATTTTTAATAAGTAAGAACCATAAGTAAGAGCCTTCAAGGCGACCAACGTCAAAAAACAGACACAACGTCTGAAATCGTAAAAAACGGATATCGTATCGAAAATCGTGGAATCACTGAAATAGATTTAGTACAAGGCATTGGCCATCTCATTGAGCAGTGTAAGCAATATTTTGACTGAAGTATTAGCTTTCCGAAAGCTGTTTGCAAAATGTATACCGCATTCGGTAAAAGTGGAACAAAAACACATTCGAATGCAACTTCGAGCTTTTTCGAAAGGATAAAATAAATTTTGTGCATTGAATCATCACTATGGATGAGACTTGGGTCTATCAGCAAGATCCTGAATCAAAACAAGAGGCCAAGGAATGGTGTGAACCTGGTTCTTTGGCTCCGAAACGAGTTCTTGTCCAGAAATCACCCAAAAAGTGTTGGCATTAGTTTTGTGGGACACGAATGAAATTTTGTTTGCGGATTGTTTGTAAACTGATGAAACAATAAATTTTGATTATTATTGTAACCTTTTAGAACAAATGGAAGAGAAAATTAGTGAAAAAAGACCCGATCTGCAGAAGAAAAACAACCTCATCAGGGCAATGCCCCGAGTAACAAGAGAATTTGGATAATGGTAAAAATCCACGAATTAAAGTTCGAATTGTTGGAGTATCCACTGTATTCAACAGATTTGACCCTTGGCGATTTTCATCTGCTTTCAAACCAAAACAATCAACAATCAATCAAACAAATCAAGCGTAAAAAACGTTTTTCATCAAATTATGACGTCATAACAGCTGGGGAAGCGTATTTTAAAGCTCTTCCAGTTTTTCACTTCAGGGGTGGAATGCTTAAACTGGAGTCTCGTTGGAACAAGTGAATTGATGTTCAGGAAGATCGTACTGAATAATGAAATGTATTTCAAACCATAAACATATGTTTTTCTTATCGACTATACGAACTTATTGAAAAGCTTAGTAGCTGACATTACTCACTAAATATCACATACAACTTTTTTTCATGTAACATACGTTTGACAGCTAGTGTCATTACGTATTTAAAATAGTATAGGTTGTTTTTGATAATTACGAGAATCCTACACGCAAAAAGGCCCGGCCTGGTGAACTAGGTCTATCACACCGAAAGCGAAATATTTACTGTGCAAAGATTCTGGATGGGACATGAAAGGGGTGGTGTACTTTAAGCTTTTAAAAGCTAATGAAATAATTGATGGACAATCCCATTGACAACAATTAATGCGTTTGAAGCAAGCCTTGGCCAGTAAAAGGACCAGAATAGGATAAAAGACATGATAAGCTGATTTTTTCAAAATGACAACGCTCGACCACACATTCCAAAACCGATCGAAACAGCTTTCTCGTAAATGTCGGAACTGTTGTATGTTTTGTTGCTGCAGTTAGACCTAAAATGTCGAATAAAAACCGCAACGACACCCCCAATAAAACGCGGAAACGTGCGGGTAATGTGACGCCGATCGCGACTTGGTGTCCTGCCACCTGCACGCCGGTAGTTCTCTATATATTTTCGTCCCCCGTTCGGCTCCGACCTCGGGGATCACTTTCGAGCCATATTAAATTTGAAATTCGTGTTCACTGCCGTGGCGAGAAAGTGTGTTGTGACATCCTCGGCGTCTTCGCGGACGCGGATACGCGATACGCGGGATACGTCGCCACGCTAATTTATTCATAATGCAATCTGCTACGCCCTGCGAGATCGGTCGCCGGCGGACCTTGGAATCTATAATGCCAACTGACGTGTGCTCTCCAAAATGGGCCCGTCCCGTACGGCACATAACTTGGGTTCATCAATTCGTCGAGCATCATCTCTCCGCGGTGTGGATGTCCGAAAAACGTTTTCTGGATCACTGCCAGGTAGCGTTGCCGATCGTACCGTACCGTTTCGGCGCTAGGGACGCGCCAAGATCGCAGCGCGGGACATGAAATAATGAAACGCGATCGGGGAGGGGCGCATCGTAACATGAGAGAAAAATGTCTCCCGAGCTGCTGGCCTTCCAGGGGTTGGTGGTGGTCTTGTTCAATATAATAAAATATTAATTAATGATCTTTTACAAACTGCAAGCTGGTCTGGATCGACGACAGGTTTTGGCGTAGTTTCGGTTTCGGCTCTTCGGGACAGAATTGAGGTACGTTATGACACAAGCTCGTACGCCCAACACCGTGGATTCCAGCACGCGGAATACCGTCGCCGTGATGTCGTTTGGTGCGGGAGTTTATCGTTCGGCGATGTTCCGATTTCCAATTTGTTTTCCAATATTTCACACTCCCGCCCCAAGATGGCGTTCGGAGAAACGGACTTTCGGGACTAGGCTTGGGGGCCAATGACAGCACTAGGACCATAATTTAGCCATTTTTAAGTCAGCTAGTCGAGCTACACCTGTAGACCAGAGGATTCGAGAACTGGTGATAGGAGGCTCCGCTCAGGGGCTTCAGTCGAGAGATTATTTCGTTTGCACGTTTGACCCAACCAACTGGCAACCGAGCTCGCGGTCGTTGAATGGGGATGACGTGGATAGATAGTGGCCTGCTTCGCCAAACACGAGTTTCCGGGTCGTGGCCAGGGCGATAATCCGGATTAATCGGGCGTGCGTACGAGGAGTCCGCCGCGGCCGCAAATGAGCGCTCGAGAGTGCCGTTTTTGCAGCCGTTTGCCGCCTCGAAACCGGATTGAACCTGGTTTTTTCGGGGGGTCCACGGTGGCCAGAATGCAAAACCCGGCGATAGAGCGAGGGGTCGCTATCTCTCGCAGGGTCCTGATTAGGGAGAAAGAAAACGTGTTCTATTTTCACGTCCAGCACACCCTATTTAGCGCAAGTATTAATAGCGCAATCATCGGGAGGACCCAATGGCCAGGACCGCTACGGCGTATCAGCGCGCTTCGTTTAATCGGAATACGTAAACAGCGAACGCTACTGGGCAATAGGGACATACGGGGCCAGCTCAGCCGGGTGTTCCGGGCGGCATCCGGCGGCAAAAACGCTGCGGTTCTTACAAGCCAACTTCATGTTTTACAAGATGACAATGTTGAACCCACCACTTGTTGCATGCGCGCCCCGCTGGACCATTTTGGGTCCCCGGTTTGTGGGAATTCACCCCGATCCCAGGCAGTGTAGCAAGTAATTTATTGCCAACAAATGGCAAAACAATAACTGCAAACCCCGGTGCGGAGGGAACGTTGTTCTTCGCCCGAAGGACATGCAGACATCATAACCTGTCCACCGGGGTATCCATCAGAGCAGCTTGAAGGAAGCTGGCCTGGAACCTGAAACTGCATTCTCCCGCCGGCGCTGCACCACCTCTCGAGGCCTCTCGTCGAATGATAAATGGTTTTATTATGCGCAGAAATTCCGCTCGCCCAATTCGCCCCGATCGCCGTTGCCCCGGAACCGTATCCTTTTGTGGATTCGCCCCAAAAAAAAAAAGCAAACGCCAACCAGCGCAAAAAACTTTGGCCAGCTTCGCCGGCGGATCGGTCGGAAGAGGGATTGTTTTTGAGATTTCATATTTGTTGCTATCGCATACTTATCGCATCATTCCTGCCGCTGTTTCATCTGTCAGTGGCCGGCGGCGCGCACGGAGGCATGCGCAACCGCGTAGCGCCATCCCCTGGCCGGCCGGGTGCAGGACACGAGACGCGAAATTATGTTTCATAAATTATATTATTGTCATCTTTTCCTACTGTCTGCACTGTCTGCGCAGTGCTTCGCTAATCAACCCAGTGGGCATCAACCGGATCCGGGTTCTCGATTGCCGGGTGAGTTTTTGTCCGCGCCCAGGGGAAGACCGTCGAGAGGCCGAAAAGTAAATATTTCAAGTCAAAAGTTTCCGTGCCGACGGAACTGCTGCGGCGGAACCCTGTTTGTTTGTTTTAAAGTTTTAAGAGTCTTTGGGCCATAGGCCCTTTCGCCTCTAAGAGGCGGAACCCTGGCACAACATTCCTGTGCAGGGTGAAGTTGATCAATTTGGCAACCCGCAGACCTGGTGAGCATGGCAATTAAGGAATCTTCCCGCGGATTACAATGCAACGGTGACGTGTTGGTTCGTGTGGGGACCATTGTAGAGTGATTTGAAAAGAGGAACACCCCATTTAGTATTATATGTGGGACTATTTCCGACAGATATCGGACTGAAACAGGGAGATGGGCTCTCTCCTATATTATTCAATCATGCCCTGGAACGAGTGCACAAATTCAAATCGCCAATCGAACATATTTCTCTATATTTCCTATAATCAAGTCAAAGATAATGCACAGACAGGGTATACTGAGATTATACAAGACGATAATCCACCCTGTCCTGTGTTATGGATCGGAGAATTAGGTCCTGACTGAGAGAAAGATTCTTAGAAGAATCCTTGGCCCAGTGAAAGGTGGAGAATATTGGAGGATCAGATATAATAGAGAAATCTATGAAATATTTGATGATCCAAAAGATTCTATCATGCTGAAGAAATAAAAATTGCAATGGGCTGAGCACATTATGTGAATGGATTAGTCGAGGATTCCAAAGAAAACGCTATTGGGAAAGATTCACAGCAATAGGCCAGTCCGAGGTAGGCCGAGATACAGGATGGGAGGACAGTGTCCGCAGGGCCAGCGAGGATCTGCTCGGTTTTGGAGACTGCAGAAACAGGGCATTGACTTCTCCGATCCCCAAATACGACAATTCTGATTCTGAAATGAATTCTGAAATCAAATGAGCTTTTCAAATTTCGTAGACTTTGGGTTGAAGACTCACCACTTTGAAAATAAGTTATTATTATTTCCCGATGTCCCGATAGCGATTTTTAAGCGTCAAGTAAACGGTAGATTAAAATCCAAACACTTGATAGATCACCGTATACAAACGAAGTTACTGATTAGGAAGGACTGCGCTAAACTCTAGATAATTCAAATACACATACTATTGAGATCTACAGGGTGCGCCATCTAGAGTTCTTCTTATCATTTGTTTATTAAAAAAAGGGCCAAATATTTTTCAATGCTTGAACATTGTGTTTAATGAAAAATAATTTCTGTAAACTATCCACCACGATTGGCTTAGATCGACCTATTTTGGAGTACATTTTCGATTATCTGTGGTCCTATCTCGGCAATGGCAATGTGAATTTCAGTCTTGAGGTCGTCAATAGTTGCTGGTTTGTTCGCATAACATTTATCTTTCACCGCACCCCAAAGATAATAGTCCAATGGTTTCAAATCGCCGCTTCTTGGAGGTCAATTCACAACAACATTTCTGCCGATTGTTCGCTGTCCGGAAGATGCGGCGCAAACAATCGATCGTGACTGTCGCTGTATGGCAGATAGCCCCGTCCTGTTTTAAGTTAAATCCGCACCGTCAGTCGTTTTGGATGTATTGGCTTCTCTTGCAGGACGAGAGGGTTTTCTGAACCCCAAAACCGATAATTCTGTTTATTACCATAGCCATCGAGGTGGAACTGAGCTTTTCAAATGTCGTACCATTTGGGTAGTCGACCTACCAGTTTGGAAATATTTTTTCTTGCATATTTCCCAATTTAATGCAACAAAAATTGTATTTTACACGGAAATTTGATGAATCAACCACATGTATCGGAAAATATGAAGCCTTTCTTTTTAAAAACCAAATGATAACAAGAACTCTAGATGGCGCACCCTGCACATACATCATTATAATTAACAATCTTTTTACGACATCCATCCTTAAGCCAGACACTAGAGTGCCCAGCGGAAGCGACCCAATTCTATGGCGCGTGTCTCCTCGTGACAGAACAAGGTGTTATCGCGGCATGTACTGAGTGGTACGCTAGATTTCTTCTTGACCCACCACATTAGCACACGGGACACGTCAGAAGCACGTAGTTTGGGAATGCAGAAACTGCTTCAGCTGGAGACCAGTCACCAGTGTTCGGTTTGCGTTTCCGTCGGCAAAGCCCAGAAGCAGAACTGGATTTCTGGCTCTTCCGCACGGCCGCAACTTAGCGGGTGCGAACCCGGCTATTTACTTTGACCAGACACGACAACCCGGGACCGGCACAAGAGCCATTTAACGAATGCTTATCAGACGGTCTCCAGCCAATAGCCCAAATGTCTGCCGCAGGTGAGAAAATCGACAATGGCTAGTTGAAGAGCAAACACAGATCCAAATCCGTCCATCGCTCGCGATGACGTTCTGGACGTGGCCAACTGGTGCGATGTCACATGGATGCGAAAACGTAACCGACACGCTAATGGGCCAGTCAGATAGGGGGCCAGCTGAATGGTGTCTGGTTTGTTAAAGGATGAGCCAGAGAGCCAACCTAAAGAAGAAATTATTCCAAGCCATAGGTCAGGGAACACATTATCACGTCGGACTCGGCCAGAGATGGCGAATAGTTTGCAACAAAAACCGGAAACAAAGTTCCATCGTTGGGATAATTCTTTTTACTTGCAATGATAAGCCATCGAAACCCTTAACGAACCTAACAAGGAACTGGATCGTAAGAATGGGTTTGGACGTTTGGCAATACGCAGAAAACCGGAAAATAAATCGGAAGTGCTAACCATGTGACGTCACGCTGTTGACACGACCAAAAATAGACGGAAATGGCAGCTGGTCGTCCACGGTCGGCGCCGTGTCATCGAATGCTTTCGTCATCGAATCGAATGCTAATGAAAAGTGGCACAAGCTGGTCGTTTTGAGCGACCGAGGAACGAGCCTGTTACGGAGCCTTTGCATCGCCTATCATCTCGGTTAGATCGGTTGTGAAAGGTAACAACCTGCTGAAACGGCAATTAATCGCGGCACACGAACGCAGCAGATACAGTGGGACGTAGTATATCCTCTTATTTTTCAAATGACATTTTTGTTTAACGTCGTAGACTGGTTAGTGTGGTCATAGTTGAATTTGAGCACCGTGAAAAAAAATTTTAGTTGAACTTGGGAGCTTGATGTTTTTAATTTTTCACACCAATTTCCTTCGCTTCGCAATAAATCAACATTAGGAAACAGATTACTATGACCAAAACTTGACGAAAGAAAAAATCATTCAAGAAGGAACAGGTCCCATTGGTGAAGATTTCACCGTACTACAGGATAGTGTAGCAATCCACAAGCCAGAAGTAGTGCCTGATATCAAGGTTTTTGGCTATTAAGACCAGACCAGCCAACCCTTGAGATCGTGAATCTTGTGAAATCTGAAGAAACCCCGCTCAATTCAAAACAATTAGCCAAATTACTCACAACAATCATAATACCGTATTTTTCCGTGTATAACGCGCACCCATATTTTAAGAGAAAAAATTGGAAACAAGTTTTTTATTATACATTTTTCAGATATGTGATATCCAACAAATACCAAATGATAATAATGTATTATTCTAAATATTCTATAAATATTCTAAAGTAGACTAAAGATAAAATGCGTATACATTGCAAATGACGTTTTAGTATTTTATCTTTCGTAATAATCTTCAAACTCAGATTCACTGCTGTCTGTTGCTGTTCAATGTACTCCTCATTGTCACTTACTGAAAAGGTACATTGTGACAATAAAGTATCCGGAAATTTGTGGTTTAAAAAACTGCTTTATTCGATTTTCGATTATTTTGTGGCGTTAGATTGCTACACATGTCAGTGACTTATGGTGAAAAGTTCGGCCATTTTAAATTATCACTTTATTTTTGACAACTGTTTTACTGTGCCCATCGGCTATTTTTTTCTTTTCCAAAAATTCAAAAAAATGGATGGCAAGGAATCTATATCAAATTTTGTGTAGAAAACAAAATTAAGAGCGCGGACGCATTCAAAATGTTGACTGTAGCTAACGGTGGCTTCGTGGTCAATTTATTTAGGAAAAGAAGGCAGAAATCGCCGATGAGACAAAACTCTTTCACCCAAAAAACTGTACAAGTTAACTGAGCTTTAAAAATAGCCGAAATTTTTAACATAAGTGAGTGACATGTGTAGCAACATTACGCAACAAAAAAATCGAAAATCAAATAAAACATTTTTTTAAATCATAAATTCCCGATACTTATTTGACAGAATGTATGTAAGATAGAAGACCCCCAAGTTTAGGTATATAATATATGTAACAATATTGTATGGATAATTATATTCCTAACAAATGTTTCATTTCATAATTTATTCAATAATACCATAAAATATGTACCTAAAAGGGCACATTTGTATGTTTAGAGGAGACAAAATTTTCACTACCCTTGTATAACGCGCACCCAGATTTTAGAGCTAAAAAATTGGGAAAAAGGTACGCGTTATACACGGCAAAATACGGTAATACGGACTGTTGAATGAATCACCTGACGAAAGCTCGATGTTTGGCAATATTCTTTGGTTTGCATTGTGGATTCTAAACTTGTTTTCGCATATTTAGTTTTCTTCTTTTGTACAGTGATCGTTAAAGACAGCAAAACTATCTCATTTTATGTAATAATTTGGATTGATTTTTCGTTTGTGTTCTCCAACTAAACCTCTTTTGCCTTCCACTTTCCATTTGTTGTATGTAAATGGCTACTGCAGGTTTTTTTTATTCGACACTAGCTGTTCCCGGTGTGCGTTCTCGATTATCCGGCGTTTCAGAGGATTGGACTTCCTGGTGACGTATCTGATCGGCTTCCCTTCTCACTTCCCGTTGCTCCTCCGTTCCAGACCAGATTGGCGATGTTTATGTTTCATGAAACTTATTATTTCAAAGTAATCTTCCATTAGGAGAATTTAAAATTGGAGTGCTTCCGTTCTGTAGGAGAAGCGCTCCTGTTGTGAAGATGTCACAAGTTGCTCGTTGAAAATATAAAAAAGAATGTGAGACATCGAAGCAAATTTCACTACCCATAGGCACCACAGGACAATCGTAAAAGTAGAACCAATTCACTCTGATTCGTTTGAATTAAATTGACGTTAATACGCCATTTATGTACACATCATTTTGCTGACGTAGTATTGCAACCGAACATGGCGAGGAAAATGGCTCCGAAGCGTCGTAGTTCTTCGAATGTCGGAGGACCCCTTCGAGTCCCGGTGCACCGTGCACCGAGAATGGCTCACGTTTCGGTGCGACTGCACTCAGCACTCGAATGCTTCACACAACCGCGCAGATTGTGGCCACCACCAGCGTGGTTATCCCTGGTGGTTTGACTGGCCGGTTTATCTATCGCTGATATCTCCCCACGCCTCGTCCAGCGGACCGTTCCGTCGCGCCGTCCCCACCGACGGACATTACGCGATGGAAATCAATTTAGCGATCCAAACAGCCACGCGGTGTTAACGCTGCGCCCTGTTTCGTGGAGCCAGGTGTGACATTATTGCTGCACGTTGTGGTAGCAGGTTTTTATGGTGCCCCGATGATAGGCCAAAAATTGGCCGCAATTGAGCCGGAGGTGGTGCTGCTGCTATCGTCCAGAGCTCGTGCTGATTCCACTCTCCTTGCGTTGCAGCTGTTTCCGAGGAGTGTGGTCTGTGTTATGTCTAAATGCTTTTTTGCTCCTTTCGCGCACTTGTCGCGTTGGCTTCCTTTGGATCTTCTTTGCCAGACACCCCGCCGCGCGCCTGTGTGAGCGAGTTCGTTAGCATTTTTTCTTACGCTCAACAGTGCCACCCGTTCGGCCGGAGACTAATGCCAAACATTACTTAACAACTGTCGCGACAGTTGGCGATAGTTTGCCCGAAAACCGGCGGCGACGCGTGAGAAAGTGTATTTTCGGAACTACGCCACTCGGACGGGGCCGCCGGGCCGTGTCGGCCGCCCTCCCCGCCCCGTGGATCCCCCGGCCGGCGCGCCAGACGTCGGCGTGACATCCGCCTGTAGTTTGTGTTCGGTGATAAAATAGTTCGAATAGCCGGCGGCCAGGCGCTGATGGCGGAATCTTGCTCGCGAATCCCACTTGGAGAGTACTCGATCGAAGCTTGGATGCCAAGATGCCTTACCCCCCCCGAAACCCAGACCGTCCCCGGCCCCCCTCCTCCTTCCCCTGGGGTTCGCATAACGAGGAGCAGGTCCAAAGTCCGCACGGTATGCTGCGGTGCGGTGTGAAGACATTAAAATATCACGCACCATTCACGAGTGGAGTGATCACTCAACCGAACCAGCTGCCCGAACCGCGCAACCGGCCGGGTGCATTAGGATGCAAGTGCGTCCGAAGGATGCAACGAGACAGAGAGAGAGAGAGAGAGAGAGAGCGAGAAGTCAAAACGTGCATTCTGCACTCACTCACGCACCAAACACGCTCTCCGCTGGCGCCGTTCTATTTGCAGTCAATGAATAAACAAACGCTTCACTTTCCGCGCCGTGTTGGGCCCTGGGTGGGGCGAGAATGAAAGTGCAACTGCAATTGCCGGGCCCACCGTGGATCCGTTCGGACACTAAATATAGTTCGTAGAGATTTGGGGCTGATTACAGAGACAGACCGGTCTGCTGTCGTAGGTCCCAGCCAGACCAGTGGGTCCTTATCGCGGGAAGCTATTAAGCTAATCTCGCACATCTCCCATACGAGAGAGGCCAGTGCTATGATACTGGAACCGAGCCGTATATCGCAGTATCGAAAAACGATCGAAAGCAGCCCCCATTGCGAATCGATTGATATGGCGTTCCAAATTTAAATTCGTATTCTTCGGGGTTGCTTTGGATCGAACAGTGAATGGAATATTTCATTCGGAAAAATATAAAATTCTCCATAAAAGTGATGCTGATTGGCAGAACCATGTTTGGTCATTGTAAGAATTCAATGATTCAAGAGTATACTCTTTCCAGTATTCCGTTTAACAGTTTTGACGATAGCTTTGCAGTTGAAGTTAAAGTCAGATGAAGTGAAGATTATAAACATTTCGTGGTAGATGCCTTTAGTGATCGATATCTCGTGAAGTATCGATCATAGAGTATCAAGTTTATGTTTATTTTAAAGCTTCACATTTAAAAATATGCATCCACCGTTTTTTGTTTGTTCCATTCATTTGTGAGTTACGGGGTGTGAACAATGGAAATCAATAAAGAGAAAATTTGGAACATTTTACAGCTTTGGAGCGATAAAGGTGAAAATACAAGCTAAGCTGCTGAAATTGTGCATGGTGTTTGTGGTTCCGACACTCCAACCGCTAGTAATGTGCAATTTAGGTTACGTTGACTTGTTTATTTTGTTTATTTTGTAGAAAAACAGTCAACGGGCAACTTAGCCTAATTGACAATATTGACTTAACCTAGAACTTAGAAGTAAAAGCAAACAATCAGACGAAACGCAATAACGAAGCAGGTAACCGATATATAAGGAAAACACAGAACACAGACAGACCCGTAATCGGAAATGTCGATTAAATCGCAGAAATAATCAAAGTTGATGGGCATATTGATACTCGTAGCATGGCGCACGAGTTAAAGATTAACCGTCAGACAGTTTTAAGCCATTTGCGCAACGAATTCAATTCGAAGACGATTTGCGGTTCAGAAAGAAGCTCGATATTTGGGTGCCAAACCAATTAACATCCAAAAAAAAAAGAAGATGGATCCAAATTCAATCTGCGATTTTCGAACGAAACGAAATTGACCCATCTCTTAAACGGATGGGTACTGGGGATGAGGAATGGGATACAAACGACAATACTGTGCAAAAATAATCGTGGTCTAAGCGTGGTGAAGCAGCTTTACCGGAGGTCAAGTCAGCATGCACGGCCAGGAAGGATCTTCTGGTTATATGGTGGGACTTGAAAGGAATCGCTTATTATGAGTTGTTTCCATGTGACCAAACGCTAAATTCAGATCTCTACGGTCAATAACTGCACCGATAACGACTACGCCTTCTACAAGAGAGATTTTTCAAAAAGGGCCACGAATTTTTCAACCGAACTGTGCATATGTGACATAACTCGGAACCGCATAACATCGAAAACATGATAAATACAGGTTTGAAACTCATGCAAAAATAATGAATTCCCTTTTAAAGTCAAGAAATGACAAGAAACTGTTATATGTACGACAAAGAACTAGTAAGATAACGCCATAGAGAAGGTAACCACAGTTGAAATTCACAAAGGTTGTTCTGGAAGTTCTTAACAGTGGATAGCCAGTGCTCCCTTGGTGCTTCGAGAGATCGTCGTCAATGTTCTGCATTTAAAAATTTAATCAAAGTCAATCGATTTTCAGAAGTTGTAAATAAGTTTATACAATTGCGCCTGCGCCTAGTTATGGTTATCGAAAAAGGCCCAGTAATTGTCATAGAATTAAAAGCATTGAAAAATGCCGAATAAAACCATCCCGTAACTTGGTCACTTGCGGTCCAATAACCGAAGAATCGATGATCTTTCTCCAGCCCTCCATCGCAGAGGATCCGCACCTAATGAGCGCCACATTTATTTTCAGCCACCGGTCGGCAGCATCCTGGTCACCGCCAGCCCAGCCCAGCTGATCAGCCGCGTCCGCCGCGCCACTTGCGATGTCCTGCCGGCCAAAAAAAAGGGGCAAAAATGGTGAGCGCTCATAAAAAGCCAGCAACCGTCGATCAATTTGGAAGCGAAGCGAAACGAGCGCGCGTTCC
This sequence comes from Anopheles bellator, assembly GCF_943735745.2. Lineage (NCBI taxonomy): Eukaryota > Metazoa > Arthropoda > Insecta > Diptera > Culicidae > Anopheles > Anopheles bellator. The sequence continues at coordinate 50,413,337 of NC_071286.1, forward strand.
GTGGCGCTTGCCGATGGCGCAGGACAGCGCAGGGTGTCTATTTTGGCGTGCCCCCCGTTTCGTCATCGTCGCCATCCCCGAGAGAGAGAGAGAGAGAGAGAGAGAGAGAGAGAGAGACGTGTGCGTGGACATGGGCAGCATCATCGGCCCGCATAAAAGCATAAAATGCAGCCGACTGCAAAAGGAAAAAGTATCTGTCAAATAAAACCAAACCAACAAGTTGGGAGAAGAAGGTCCCGCCCGGGGGACGGGCTGGCCGCGTGACGGGACGAGTGTTGCGCGCCGCGCCGCGATGGCTTTTTGGAGCGCAAACGTGTATCGTTTCTCTCTATAAATAACCATAAATATAAAAATTCATAACGAGATCCGGCCAGTCCGGCCGGTAAAAAGGCCGATCGCCAAAAGCGCACATAAAAACTACCGCCAAAATGGCCACTTAGCTCGACGCGCGGAGCTAAATTTTGCTTCTCGCGAACTTCTTGGCGTTTTTTTTTTGTTTACTGCCGTTTGGTTTGTTGTTTGCGCGCTTGTATCGCGTCAGTTTTAGCTACCGCACGGCCAGAACCCGGTGGCTTGCGTCTAGCGCCCATTCTTCGGCCGTGTCCTTCGATCTCGCGATCAGTGTCTTCTCCGCGAGAGAGAGAGAGAGGGTTGTCGGGGAAAACAAAAGAACCTTTGTTCCCTGGGTGAGGATGGAGGCGGATTGGCGGGTTCGGTCGCCACATAAAACATAACAAACAACCCGCCGTGTTCGGCGAGCATATCGCCGTGTTACGATCGGTGCCGGCGCAACAACATCGGTTACAAATGTTTCGGACACCAGCACCGGCCGGAGTTGTTGGAGCCCCCCGCCTAGGGGCCAACGGGGCTGCAAGTGGAGGTGGAAGTAGACTCGTCGACTCGACGTTATTGATTTCGATTTGATTGAAAGTTGTTGCAACCGGTGAGCGAAACTGAATCCCAAAACCGGACGTCTGGGAAACCTGAGACGGCCTTTCCCTTGTCCGGCTCCGAACCGGAGGGAAGGTCCTGGACGGGCCGGAGATGGCCAATTCGGGCGCCGGATCCACGTTTTAACCACCACCCCCGGGGACCAATTGGTGATGAAGACGAGAGGACAACCTCGGCGACATGACGACATTGATCAATGCGCAGGGCAAACGGACCAACTGGAGAAGCCTGGAGAGGACTCAAACCAGTGACGGTCCTTGGGCGGCGGCCGATGAGATTTCGCACACCCGTGTCCTGCCCGACAACATCTCGTACACATGTTACCCCGAAGGTCTTCTCACTGCCCAAGGTGACGGCTGGAGGCCGACGTAAGGGTAGAAAAATAAAATGAAACGACGTAATGAAAATCTGTACCATTTCGAGTTTGTTTCGTCGCCTGAAATGCTGGGAACGCTGTGTAATCAACTGGTATCCAGAAGAGTACATTTATTTGTTGTGTTACCAATTTGTTTGATTTGTTATTTTATAAATTGATAAATTATTTATATTGATATTTTATTGTTATATTGATTTTCGCAATTCTCAAACTACTTGAGGAAACAATAACACATATGAAAAAAATACAGGAAAATATATTAGGCGCTTGTATTAACGAGTGAAGGCAGTAAGGAAAAGTATCCTAATACCCGCTAGGACCTTCTCGTTGGACGCTTGACTACTACCGACTGACTACCGACCGACCGACCGACCACGCAAAGCGAGGCGGAAAACACATAAAATAAATGTATAAAATTAATGGTTTCATTCTTCGGATTGACTGGACTTCGGATCGATCCCGAAGCCTGGGTCCTGGCGCGCACAACAACCAGCCGTGTCGGTTTGTGGGGTTCGGAATGTTCGAATTTATTATCGCACCTTTTCACAATCTCCACAGCAGCCGGTTTCCGTACTCCGTTCCGTGGTCGCCGGGACTCGATGGACTTGTGCGACGCCAACGATGACAGTGACGAATCTAACAGCTTGTCCTCTCGATTGGAGGGTCCTTTGCTCCAGTTTTACTGCAATAGGCGATGGGGGGCTGGGTATAAATTGAAATTGGATGTAAGTCCTGGCGATGACGATGATGGAGCTGGTTATCCAAATGGTAATCGTAGTTGTAGCGGTGATCCTTGAGGGAGAGATGCATCCAAAATGTACGTATTGATAATGGTGGATTCTGGCGCACATCGTCCGATCCGAATGAGAAGTTCACTCCGTCAAGTAGTTCAAAATGGCTAGGTTCCACTTCAGCTTATCGTTGGACAATGTGTCGCCGTGGATGTAGCCTGTTTTCTTTCATAAGCAAATGGCGGCTTCGACAGGCTTCGAAGTAAGGCCAAAACCGTTCGCCCAACTGGTAGCATTATTTTCCAATTAATCTTTCCACGCGCCGCCAGGTGCCAGAGGCCAGCTGGGTAAGTAGCTACCCGTTGGAATTTAGTGCCGACCGAAATGCAACCAAAACCAGGCCAGTGGCCGATGGCCGAGCATTAGCACACGGAAAACTACCTCCGATCAGTGGCTGCATGACAATCAATTAAATTCGAATTAAGATCAACATGCTCGCCATTTTTTGCGGATGATATCGCCCGACTCACTTCGTGGTATAACGTTGATGATTTACCAACATGAGCCACCGTTCGATAGTAGCAGTAGGAGTTCGCATTAAAATCGTGTGGTGCTTTATCGGCCAGTTAGATTACAATAACTATAAGGTAATTTTTAACGCTTGGCTTCCGTCTTCCAACTTTCGTACAAACATACCACCAAAAAGGAAGATCGTTCTTGATCGTCACAGTTGGTTCCAAAAAATGACTAACAACCTGATACATCGTAGCAGTTAAGAAGGCTTAGTCGTTCATTGTATGCTCTTGTATCAAATCGGAGACTGGCTGTAAGGAGCTGTCGTCAAGGTAAGCCACCGATCGGGGGACTCTCGGGGTCGGTCGGGCTCTGGCCAGCTGGTTTCCCAACAATATCCCATCGCTCAAGTCAGTCACGCCAGCCGCCAGGCTTTTGATTACCCAACTGAATCCCTCGTCAGAGCGGTGGGCACTTACCGGACCCAGGTCAGAGCTCGAGGAGGGATCTCGAGTGACATGAGAACTTTCAGCAGGTGTAGTTCTGGTGCATTTTGTTTGAGCGATACGGAAGACAAGGAGAGCAGGTTTGGAATCTAAACCGGGCCCGTATGAATCGGACCTCCTGTCCGATCGGTCCGAAGCAGCATAAAACTGTGCCTGAGTGTGTGTTGGTAGCTGGAGCACTTTGTCTCACGTTTCGTCATCGTCCGTCGGAAGGATGAAACCTGAACAACTTGCCCACAACACATCCCCGACGGAGTCCCGACGTGTATATCGAACGGGGCGCAAAGGATTCAACAAAGTGTGAGAAGAATCAATCTGGGCGATCATCAACGGGTATCACCTACGGCACGTTAGCACGTTGCCCGCAGGACCGTAGATCTGTTGTTCCGAGTTTTTTGTTATCCTCTGTCCTCTGATTTTGCAGCGGCCGGTGAGGTGCATTAACGGACCTGAAACGCCCCCCCAAATGTTTTGGAGTGAGCTTCTAAATCGAAAAGTGAAACGAATGATGTTGAATACATTAAGCAATCAAGCGGTTGGGTTTGTACATGCAAATTAACATCAGAATCGAATAGAACGAGTTTGTAAAATTTCAGAGAACTTTCTCTTGACATATAATTTTAAGCAGAAGTTACATCACGTGAGGTGTGTTACAATGGACGAATCGTTAACACTTTGGAACCTTCTAAAGACACGAATTTAACTGAACAATGTATCGCTTACAGAAACATTGTAAAAATGATAAAAATATTTTGGAATGTTGAGAGGTAAAGGTAAGAAGTAGTTTGTGTTTCTTGTTGGATTTTTTGAATTGATCTTTTCATTTAAAAAATAAATAATATTCTATTTACCTTTGTTAACTATAACCTTCCGTCAAATTAAAGGAAATTTGATAATTTTACTAGAGTAAATCGTCTGTAATTACAACTGTTTAATTCGTTTTTAAGACTGTTTTCGGCCAGCGTGCAGCATCAGATCAATACATTTCAAATTTTACGATCAATACATACAGATCCTCAGAATTACAGAGATGTGTTAAACTAAATTTCAGTTACTTCGGTGACTAGTTAGTTGCATTTTACAACAACCCGGAGCATTGTTAAGATTAGTAATAATGCTTGTTGCAGTGAGCTTCAAATTTCCAGCATAAATAAGTGAAGAGTGAACCGTACTAACGTGACTTTTGGAGAATTTCCGATCCATTGCACAATCCTTTCCAAACATTCCGGTTCATGCGGCGCATCGCTCGATAAAGGGATCGTCACAACCAGTGCCCGTCTGGATCGATTCGATCCCAGGAGGATTCCCGGATCTTTCGGGAAACTGTGTTGTTGGTTTTTTTTTATTTCCTTACTCGCGGCCACACCGTCGCTTTTCAAACGTCAAACGTTTGGCCTTCGTCCACGTCCGCCACGGGGAAACTTCTTCCTTTTCGGACATTTTCTTTCCATCTTGCCTCCGGTGTCTCGTTGTTTGGGTATTAATTTTATAACGAACCCGTTTTTTTTTTGTGCCGTCCAACACAACACAGGACTAGATGTTGGGCTGTGGTTTTATCGGACAATCCGGACGGACCCGATCATGGATCTCGCTCACAGATGTGTGCCCGGATGAGAGGATCGCCCGTGCGCAGTCCCCGCACGGTGATCGCAGTGAGGGGTACACGTATGCTGTTTTAATTGGGCGTAGGAAGCAAGAAGGACCCCTGGCAAGAAAAGAATGCCTCAAAGATGGAGCGAGTACATAAAAGAAATCAAAGTGAGAGAAAACAAGAAACGGTTAAAGGATCATTTGGAACGGGAACGGGATATTCGGGGTCAGCGAGACTCCTGGCAAGGTCTCCTCGCCCTGAAAGCCCGAGAAGAAACCAAAAAAAAAAATACAGACCAACAGCAGGAGCAATCTGAAGAAGGTGATGGAAGGCGAAAGAACAACAAGCACACCTTGTGAGAAAATTGTTGCTAGTACGAGACGGGGCGATCGCTGGCTGAGGTACCACCGTCTGTCGATGTCCTTCTCGGCAAGACTTCAGCACCACCGCTAACATCCTGCGATTGCGCTTTGTAGAGCCGGTTCACCTTTGTGAAGCGTATAATTTTATGATTTGTGTAATCTTCTTCGTAGCACGTATCTTTCTTCACGGTGCGAAACTTTCTTGCTCGAAACACCTGTGCCCGAACGATCCGGGTGCATTGTGGATCGTACCGGCTAGAGTTGGGAACCAGCATCGATGAGAAACACGCGGGCCCGGGAAAGCTGTGAGCAGAGCAATTAATTTGGTCGCCTCCATCCGGAGAAAGGGGCTAAGGGAAGCATTAGGCGAATGAGTTCGGGTCTGTTGTTAGGCGAAGCGTAGGCGAAAGGAAGATTTTGTTCCTTGGCCAGATTTTGGTGGCGACATGTTGGTCGGCAAACGGCGACATGTTGGGAAAGGGAACAAATCACTATTACTGGAGAATTTGAACAGGCATCCTAGAAGTGGAGAGAAATCATGATATGTACGACAGAAAGGGTTCGATTTCCGAGACCGGCGTGACACGGGGGCGGCTGAACAACTCCGCTAGTAAAAACGCAACGTTACAGAGAGCAACAAAAAGTAAGAGTGCCAATGGCGCAGGCGAAGACCGCAGAGCTAGAAAACGGTTATTATATCCGGAGAATAACCGGAGAGTAATTCTAAGTTCCAGTTCAGTTGGTCCTCTCAATCAATGCTTTTACAGTCTATAACATTACGCGTAATAGATGATCTTGTGTGATCAAATAGTTATATAATCACATTTTAAACAGGGTGCGTAATCAGGACAGGGAATATTTAAATGTTGGATAACTCCGCCACCTGTCAATCGATTTTTACAAATCGGCCACATTTTGAAACGTCAATTTATGCCGTTTTAGTAATGGATCAATTTATGTCAAAAAGCGGGCTGAAATTGTAGCGCTCTACATTGAAAAAAAAAAACGTTGAACTGTACGTCCTTATTGTTGGCGAATTTCTTCTGACTTCTTTCCGTGAGGCTATTTGAAGAGTAAGGTTTATGCCAGCCAACCGCAGACCATTGAGGAAATGAAAGCCAAACTCACAGCGGAAATTGCTGTTATTATGCCCGAAATGTTGTCAAATGCAATGAAAAATGCCCAAAAACAGTGAAATATGCCCGCTCTTCGTGTGTTTAATGGAGACTGTCATTTGAACCATATTGTAGTAAATTGAACGGCATGTTATACCATAAATAAATCTTGATTATTTTCCAAAATCCACTCAAAAACAGCGGAGTTATCTAACATTTAAATGTCCCCTGTCGCGATTACGCACCCTGCAGCAAACCAATTATTTCTACAGGATAGGGGTTGGAGTTTAATTTTTACGGTCACGTAAAACCAGCCTAATTCACCCTGATTTTAACAGGTCTAATTAATAGGTCTGTAAGAGTTTCCTGTACGAATCAAAACATCAACTGATGTCCCAAACAAATCTCGATGCAAAATTCAATTCCCCTCTCAAGAGATTCTTTACCACCGTTTTATTTTTCTTACTTCACCGTACTACCCTTTGTTGATAGTACCAATAATCATAAATACATTTGAAATATTTGATTCCTGCTCTGACCCAACGACGACGCCACCGCATTGGTTGACAGGAAACGTCAAAACACCTCTTGCTGGAAGTTACGAGCGCCGAACTGGTCTCTTTCTCCATTCGAAATACGGACACAAATACGCCTCGAGATCGGGGTGCTGCACTTTTCGCCAGATGACAGAGCAGCTCCAAATGTTTGCCACAACAAACAGCATTTTAATGGCACCCCGACACCTTCGCCCGCGTAACCCCGTTTGGCGCTGGAATTTCAGATTCTCGGGCAAGGATATGGCCCGCACATCTCATCCCGCTAAATGAGCCGTTATAGAGCAAATCGTTCCCAAAGCCATAAACACAGTCGCGGAGTGTGGTGCACTCGTAAACTCGTAAAGCGTGCTCAGCGTGGCCCCAGAACAACATCATCTGCTACTCGGTCCAGAAATGGGCCACGCCGCATCCCACGCTCGCTGTGGCGCCGCTTCACTCCATTGACACGCCAGGCCAGCGTCGGTCACTACTTTTTCATTGACCAGCTGGAGTTGTGGTCTATTTCCAGCGAGCGATGTAAACAATCAAGCCGCCGCCGCCACGTTCCGAGGACCCTACCACGTTCTCAACCCGTCGGAGATGTCCGTCGGAAGCAACAATCTCCGATCCGATCTGCATCCGATCTGCTGACCGATCGCATTCCGGACGATGCAATCAGTGCTCCGGGTTACATCAGTTCGGGGCCTGGGTCGCGATGGGCTGATTAATTGGTTCGCGCCAACTGTTCACGCCACGTTACCGGACGGAGCGTTGCGCAACGGAACCAGATCCCGAAGAAGTAGCAGGAAGTGCCGCACTCACCCGCTTACCAACGAACACTCCGCACACACAGATCAGTTTATTGATTAATGCTAATCGCGGCGTAGATAGTGGGCGCGGGACCCACTGGCCCCGCTGGCCTCAACGGCTGGCCATCAACCGATCGAGGCTGCCAGATGTTCCACTGCAACAGGTGCTGCCGGTTGCATCATGCAAATCGCTACGCTTCGTCCTTCTCGGTCACGTCGATCGCTAGCGTAGAGTGCGTTGGTCTATTGCGTTGCAGTCTGCGACCACGCCGGGGAGAATCGGTGATCACTGAACTCAGACCAGACGCAGTCGAAACGCGTATTACATTGTTGGGGCCGTAAATAATTTCAAAGCACAGTTTTATCCTAACTGCAGTCCTTCTAAGTCCACCGTGTTGATGTGATTTAGTGTAGTCACCGAGTGCTCCACCCACAGGGACAACGGTCGGTGCGGACGCAGACCTCCGTGGCAAGATACGGACGATTAAAGGCAAGAGCGAAATTGAAGTCGGACAGCATCCGACGTAGATTTTCGCAGTCCAACTAAGATCCCTGTGAACCGGTGGAACCGGCGGCGAAGAGGTACAATTCTTTTCACTTGGGCCGCTGCACGGCTCGTTAACCGGCACTCGGGTTGGCGCAGTTCTAGGAAGTCTCGTTTTGATATTCAGCTGGACCGTGCCGAAGAGGGATGCTGCCTTGCCGTGTATGTCAGGCCCATTCGCGACATCTTAGCGCCGACACTCCGCCGATGGCGCCGACGTCCCGACGATGCCGAAAGTGAGGTTAGGAACGCTCACGCGCCACAAATGCGCACTGCGGGCACGTTCTGTTCATCGATTACGTTCCCCGTTGCTGGCAGTGCAATTGAAATCAAATTTTACGCCACGCCGAACGAGAAGTCGGGACATCGGGATGAAGGTGGCAGCAAACAAGAAACACGTCAGACGTGCGACTCCTCAACGACGACGACTGGGCTTGCCGGCTGAGGTTGACGCGCTCCCTGGGGAGTTTTCGCTTCTCGTGATTAAATCTGGAGCAATTTCCTGGAACAAATTCTCGGGACACATTGCGCGCACCATCGATCAGAGCGCGATCCGACGCGATCGACGAGGTTGGCAGTGTGCGATTTGCATTAGGAATGCACCGTGAAGCTGGTCAAAAATATACCATTAACAATGTCTGCTGATGCTAATTGTCCGGCCGAATGGGGGGGATCGTGCAGAAAAAGTGGTTTACGACTTGGTGTAGAAGTGACATGTTGCATGAGAAAAGAATGTTGTCCACTGGAATTACCCGGCGCGGAAAGAGCGCGGCATTCCACAAGTAAAAGTGAAAACCGAAACGAAATTATAACAAAAGATTCTTAACCGGATTTTTGAAACACATTGGCGGTTTTGAAAAACGAAAACCAACTCATGTATGAAGAAACGGGCAAGATTACGATAATTAGGAGTTAGAATTCGGCAAATATGGACCGAAAACTTTGCGTTGATGAAAACTCAATGAAAAGTGTGGTGATTTTCTTTAAATTATAACTCTGCTCTGCCATCTATTGAAAAAGAGTGAAACCAAAATCGGGATAATTATTTATTATTATTATTATTATCATTGGCTGTTGTTCGAGCAGTTCGAGTTCTGTTTTTATCGAACGCCTTTCGGTATGCAATCCGATGAGCATTAAACCTTTTCATTCACTTTTTTTCGGAAATTTTTGAAAAATTTGAAATAACGGTTGGTAACGGTATGTCTCGCTAAAGGGAAAAACAATTGTTCGTTACTTTGTCGATGAGAAATGCGCTGCTTTTACTGATACGTGTTTCTTATGTTTCCTAATTAAACGCGCCCTTTTTGCCTGAGTTTTGTTTTCTGGAGTTTTGTGCATCGCAGAAAGTGGTAGGTTTTACAAAAGCGCAGGCGATATATTTCTGTTTTAACGCACGTGGATGATTAATGTTTCATCGGACCTCGCGGTTCGGATTTTGTAACCTACCTTGAAGCGCATATTTGATCAAACAGTACGAAATACATCGAAGAAATAATGTAATCAAATTTACAACAAACAGCAAATTTTAATTAAGGATGATATGGGATTACGAGAAAAAATTTCAAATGCATGGTAACAAATATTAAAACTAACTTTCTCCAACGTTCAAGAGGAAGGTTTTATATTGTTTTTAAAATATGGATCGTGAGAAGATTCGCATACTCATCATACAAACAATGGCCCTCAAATATTAGCTATGTGTGTGCGACATTGCGCCCACACCAAGGCCACAAACAAGAATCCTTCTGATTTAATTGGTTTTGATTCAGTAGCATGTTCGACAAAGACCGAGTTGGGAAAAAAATATTTACAATCACTGTCTGCATCATATATTCATTATCATTGCATTGTTTACATCAGTTTAGATTGTTCATTGCTTTCTTGCTCTATATTTTTAAATAATTCCAATTAACGCCGCTAATTCTTTGCCATTCCTTAGCCTCAACCATGCGTAGCCAATTCATCGGCCAAAACATTCTCGCCCGTTTGCTCGTGTTGCGCCATTTAATGCGTAGTAAACCGGAACAGCGCTGACTAACCCATATTTCCGATATCGCTAGAACCAGTTCCACGTCGTGGGATGTAAATATGGTAGACCTCGGCTGCTGCTAGTCATCGTGTGCCAGTTTCTGTGCGCTAATGGGACCCTCTACAACTCCAGTAGTTAATCATCGTATATTAATTTATTATCGGTGACGAATGCGTCACCCTTCTTCTAACAACAATCACAGTTTTCCGCCGTTATCCGTCCATTCTCTAGTATGCATCAGGTCTGATGCACTTTATACTAATGTCGTTAAGTACAACCTGAAGTGTTGGGCCTCTTGTACGGTCGGTTTTATAGAAAGCATAGCGACTTTCGTGCGTCAATGCCAAGCGGTCCGGTGAAATCCGTGACCGTGAAAACTTTCGGAGCCGTGGCTTTGATAGTGCTGCTGTCGTTCGTCCCGCTGCTGCTGCTGCTGCCAGCTGGACCGTTGAGGAAACTGGTGATGTTGCCATTGATCAAACTCTGTAACGGTCATAGCAAACCCGAGCTCAAGAGCGGCCTTAACTGAGGAACACCTCTGACTTACCTGCAAACCGTGGCTGATCGTACCAGCGCAGCTTTTCGATCAGAGAGCGAAACTGATCCTCGGTTAGCGAAGGTCCGCTGGACCTTTGTTGGTCGTTGTTGGGATCCACTTTCAGTTGCTCCTGTTCATTGGCCTCTTCGCTGCTCTCCAGCGATTTTGGGCCATCTCCCTGACGGTCCGGCACATTCGGTGCTATGGTAGGGTACAGCGGAACACCAGCCTTAGGCTGTAGGGAAGTCGTCTCCTCACTTCGTTCCGTCAAATACTCCGGACCGTTCGTGTGCTGCGGTTGCTGACCTTCCTTGCCAGCTCTCACTTCGTTTGCGAGATCCTGAATGAAGGTGTTGACATCCTGGGCCAGTTGATTAGAATCCTCGCTGGATTCGGTCGAGTTCTGTTCTTCGGTGTCCTGCACCACGATGGGATTTGTTGTTAACTGTTCCTCGGCGGAATCTCGGTTCTCTTCGGAATCACTGGGAGTCGTAGAAGAATCCAAAACGGTTGTCGCAGCAGCTGGCGAGGATGTGGTCACAACGGGGGTTGAGGTGGGTGCAATGTCCTTCGCGTCCACGGCAGGTTGTTCCGAGGGCTCTTCTCGCTGTGGTTCGTCGGTTACCGATTCCTCGTCCAACGCTTCATCCGTCACATCGCTTGCGGAGTCTTCCGTTTGTTGTTCATTTTCGATGGGATCAACCGTGGCTTGAACCACGGCCAGTTCCTTTTCCTGTCGGTCGCCATCAAACTGCTCGGTGATGGGAGGCACTTCGGGCTGGCTCGCTATCGGTTTCACAACTGCTTGCAGTTCCTCATCACCCAACAGAAAATCGATGCTTCGCTGCGGAGCCAACCGAGCACTGGGCACAACGATTGCCAGTAACAGCACCAGTTCGAACGGGCACCGCATGATTCGCCCTTGCTTTTCCGACAAACAACGAACCTAACCTCAACCGCGGCACGTAGCGTAGTTCTGTTTCGAGATCGCGAGCGCAACGAAACCACCGATCACTGGAACGGCTCGACTCGGTTTGATCGTGAGCACAGGAAATGGCGATCATTTTTATAGCCTACTGCCTCCGTTTCTATGCACTTTAATTTATTCGTGATCGCAGAGTGCGCGACGAATGATGACGATTTCTGGCGAGTTAGTAGTAACTACCGAGACCGATTCCAATGCCTGCCAGCCTGGCTCAAAGACATTAGAAGCCTGCCGATTCAGTCAGCAAAAAGCGACTTACACAACGGTAACAGTTTGGCAACAAAAAGCCCCGCCATCAACGAGCGGCAAATGGTTCTCGGGTCGGTCTGTGAGGTTATTCGTTCAAATGTTTACACTAATGATTTCGATCTATTTTTTCATCCATGTGAGGCCTGTATTTTGGAAAGACGAATGTAGCCAGCACGGAGAATTACTGAGTAATACTCCAACGAGGAAGAATCTTTCAGACCTAGAAGTCAAGAAGTTGCCGTCAGCCGGTTGGCTGTTTGGTTATTCAGATCATGTCAAAACAGCAGCGCACAGATCTTATTGATACGGATAAACTATAATGTGCATATTGGAATACATTACTCAACGAGTGCGAAACAATTTGCGTGACGAGTTCGAAAAATACTTTATTCAGTGTGATGATGTCATCTTACAGCTATCACTTAGATTCTTACACGGTTCTTACACCTTACGAGCTAGGGACATTGTGGGATTTGCCGCAACCAGCATGACCATTACTCAAAGTCGACGAGTTGCTTTCGCGCTTCTTGCTGCTTCAGACGCTTGCTGTATCCTCGTAGGTTGGCTGGAAATGCGAAAATGGGTGATCAGTTTTGTGTGTGTGGTCAACAGGAGCCAGCCCACTACCCACTACACCAAGCTATGATACTTACGAGGAATTTGTTTCTTACCCTTCAGCCTGGCCGGTGTCGGTGCGAGTTCTGCCTCCGTGACACTCGTCACCGTCGTTGTTGCACTGTCACTGTCACCCTGATCCGCACTGTTCGCGCTGGTGGACTCCGTGACTTTTGCTGACCCCGGCTGAGAACTCCCGTCGCTGGCAGCTTTTGCCGGCGGCTGATCGTCCAACTTAACCTCCTTTGGCTCGTCATCGGATGGCGCAGATCGTACCGTTGGGGCTGCGTCAGTCGTTGGTTTTTCTTCGGATTTCGTCGTAGGCAGCGCTTCGTCGTCCTTCGCAACGACAGTGGTGACCTCGGCAGACGATTCGGACATCACACTGGGAACCACCACGACAATTGGGCCCAGTTCTGGGACAACTTTCGTCGTAGGTTCAACCGTAACCGCCGCTTCGGTTACTTCGGATTCCGACGGTTCATTTTTGCTCTCCACAGCCGAACTCTTCTCAGTCGCAACGCTCTTAGTCTCGGCATTGGGCGTTTCACTCACGGCTGTTGGCTTAGGATCACTGTTTACCTCCGACGTAGTTGTGGCTGGAACTTCTTTCGCCACCGCGACGGGTGTCACTTCGTTCACCGCCACTGGTACGTTTTGGGCAGGGACGCTAGGAGCGACTTGCTTCTCCACCGGAAGTTCCTCCTGAATTACGGTTACGTGGATTTTAGCGACCGCTGGCTCTGCCTCGACCGGTTGCGATACCTTAAGACCTTCCACGATGGGTGCAGCGCGAACCTTGGTGGGTTTGTCCAGCTGCGCACCTTCCGTTTTGGGTTCCGGCACGGTAGACGATGGAGTTGGCTCGAGGTCCGACTTTGTTGGCACTGCAGACGCTGGTTGTTCCTCGACCACGGCGGCAGCAGGTTTAAGAGCGGGCTCAGCACTCTTCACATCATCCTTACGCTCCGGTTCAGCTTTGGCCTCGGTTTTCGCGGCAGGTTCCTCAACGGCCGCCGATCGGGCCTGGTTGGCCTCAACAACTTCTGCTTTTTTGGGCTCTTCAGCGGGTTTTGCCGGTTCATCTTTGCTTACTTCCGACTTTACCTCGGCCTTGGCAGGTTCTAGCAGTTTCTGAGAGTCTTCGCTGGCTGCAGGTGCCTTGTCCGCACTTGCGGTCTGTTCCGCCGATACGTTCGGAACTTTCTTCTCCACATTGACCGTTGGATCAGCAGCCAACACTTTTGGTACATTAACCACCTCCTTAACGGCGGTCACATTTGTAGTGTCGGTTTTGGTTTCCGGAACGGGTGTTTGTGGTGGAACCGTTTTCGCCGGCTCAGTCGTTGTAGCTTCGTCCTTTGCAGCCCCCAGACTGGTAGGGGTAGTTGTCGGTTCGACGGGCTTCGCTTCCGTCGTTGTTTCCACCAGTGGAGCCAATTTTGCTGCCACACTTGGGGCGTCAACTTTCGCGCTTTGCTCAGTCGGAGCGGCGGTGGCGGCGGTGGCGGCGGCGGCGACGGTTGGTTTGGACTCCTCCGATTCCAACACCTTCGGCTGCTCCGACGGAAGCTTACTCTCGGCGAGCTTTTCGACGGGCGAAGATAGAGCGGGAGTAGTGCCAGTGCCATCCTGTTCCGGTTGCGTGTTGAAGGGCTGATCGGTCGAGTGTTGCGCCAGGGCACTGTTCACAGGATACACAGCGAAAACGGTTTCCTGCGGCACCGGAAGTGCGTGGCACGTGGCCACTGCCACGGCCACGGCCACTGTGACGATGACTAGACAAAGCTTCATGGCTGGAAAAGAGTGAGGAAGGAAACGTTAAATTAGCTTCTTTTAATGGCGAACAGTTTAGGGCGACAAAGTTGAGCGTCATTATCTGAGAGCGGGAAGCTTTTAACAGACACTTTAGCTAATGATCACCGACAATCGATCAGAGTGCGACTTCAACGCGGGCAAGAGTACCGTCAGCTGGATGCCCCGAAAATGCGTGCCCCGGATGCTGCCCTTCGAAGCAGCAGCAGCAGCTCACCACCATCTCGCGCCAACTAGTTATGTCAGTCATGCGCCCCGCCAATAGCAACCCGAACGAGCAACTACGCCACGTCCCAACAGTTCACGTCCCGCTCGCCTGGCCTTGGCCTATAGTGGATCTCTGGCCCCGCGCACCGCTGCTACAAGGAGATGAATTCTTCGGAACAGGTTGTCAGCTGTTCGGCCGAGCCGAGCTGCGCCGTGACACTTCATGGCCCGACGCTAATTGGTGGGGTCTGGTCTGGTTCGATTTCGCCGACTTAACGGGGATGGTGTACAGAAGATGCGGCCACTCGCATCGATTTTGAAAGGATGCCTATCGGTGTGCACTTTCTATGGAGCGCCCCCCCCTTCGGGGCCTGACTTCGGGTCGGATCACGGACCACGACAAACAAACCGCGACGCGAACAATGATAAACCAAATTGAGCACCCCATTATGCCTAGCTCTGGGGGGAGCATAATGTTGCAACGCCAGCCGGCCAGTTCGGCCGTGATGCCCCCACGGTGAACGTAGACATCTTCCTTTGCCGCGGGCGCGCGAAGGTCCCAACAAATCGCTGCGCGGTAGTTCCCCTCATTCACTCGTACACCTCGTCATTTCTCCAGCCGATCGGTGCACAGTGGGGAATTTGTACGGGGAAAGCCGGACATATTGTGATTTGGGAAGAATCTGCTGATTGATAAGCTTTTTTCGTTATTTTAAGGTTTTTAAACGCCTGAGCTATGCAATCTGCATTACACCAAAATGTTTTCAGACACCAGCGTAAATGCAAATTTTGATTGTGGGAACTTAGAAACAAGTAATTATTACTATCCGAAGTATCCCATGAAATATTATTTAAACGTTTGATAGAATACTTATTAGTCTATGTCTTCATCCAACCTTAAATCGATATTATCTACTTGATTGAATACATGTTCCATACCGTCATTAGTTGTTTCCTCCATGATAAAAAAAAACCTTTAGCTATATCAGGAAAACTAAGTTTATGGTTTTTTCGCTGCCTATAGCCCAATGAAATATAACTAATTTTGGGGTAACTGCTATGTATTGCCCGAATGAAAGTGTCTTTTAAATTGTTCTCTCTGGAAGGTATATCTCGGTTTGGCCTATATTGTTTAAATCATTTATGCCGCGCTTCCAAAGATTCTTCTACCAAACAACCTAGTGGAGGTATTTTAAACCAATTTCGAAGCATAGAAAAGTTTTACATGTATATCTGTACACTATGTGTTTAATTTTGCTGCATGAACTTCTTTCTCTGATAGCTGATATGGTTAAGGTTATTAGAGATATTTCAAAACCTTTCTATCATTATCAAATCTTTATCTATCTAGGGTCTTGGCCTGCAAAAGCACCAGAGACATTTGTTAATATTTTTTTTCTGGTGCTATTCGTGTATGTAAGAAGTAAAACACAACAGTTCGTGACAACCGGTCCCGGGATTCGAACCCAGGCCAGCTGGGTTGAAATCGACTAGCGTTACCGACTGCTCTATCAGCGGGGCTTATAACACTTAGCTTATAACACTGATAACACCTAGTTTAAGATTTCATAAACCCTAGCGGTCGAATTTGCAGGATTTTACAAGTAAAACTTACTGGAAATAGTTGAAAATTACCTAAATTCCATTTGTAATGCATCATTTAGGCAACACTGAACATTTTTTGTTGCATTAACAAAGTTGAAAACTGTATTTTTTCGTAGTTTTCTATACTAATTCTCGATAGAAAAAAGGACTACGATTGCGAAACGTAAACATTTGATTATTTCATACGAAAGATGGATTCATTACGTTTCGAATGATGTATAATAGGCTGCATTACCGTTGCAGAACTGTGCTAACGATCGCGTTAATGTAGCTGATAAAAATTGGTTTTAAAGAGCCATTTCTATCACTCTTTCGACTTTGACAGGTGAATTCTCCGAACCTACGCCACATGGAAGATTAAAAATTCGCTCATAACTGACTTATCTACTTTAGGAAAATATACTTAAAATCCATAATTGGTTTATGACCGCCTTTTCCCCATAGTGCGCTGGCCCCATCGAAGCCTCCAATCGGGGTAACGTAATCGCCGCCCAACTGTGGGCCCCACATTTTTTCGATACAATTTGTTTATGCGCGATACACTTGGCGTCAACGTTTTGAGTGATGCTGCCATTTATGGCACGCCATGCGCGCCCGCCGTACGCTAATTACGTCGCGTTGCGCGGTTGATCAATTTGTTACTGCCGCTGGCTCTCGAATTAAAGGCCCAGAACGTGCCGTACCGAGCGTGTGTTAGGGAATCGGCGAGTGAAGAAAAGAAACGTAAAGGCCGATTGCATTTGCAACGACCGGTACCCCCGGCGGAGAAGGCCGCCGCGATGCACGGCACGGTGTGGGGCGGTAAGAGTTATGCTGCCGTTTGGCGAACTCCTCCACTCGACTCCCCCTCGGGCGCCTTTCCCGCCGAATGGAACGGCAGAAGCTTAGACGAAGTACTGGCAACTACAGTAGAGCCACAAATCGAGGTCGAATTTTGTTTTGGTTCCACCTCCACCGAAGCACTACGGAGCCTAACCTCTACCATCACCATCGCTGGAGTCATTATCATGATCTCAGCAACGTGATCGTGCTTGTGATTCACTCTCGTTCACAAGGGCCAGCCTTACCTCAAAGCAACTGCTATGAACGCGACCAGTGCGGACTGACCAATAGACTCTCAAGGGGGAATTATAATCAATTTTCGGGTTTCAGCCACCTAGCGGTCACCTAGCGAAGCTTCGGCGATAGAACGAAAATGGTGATTCGACAAACGGAAACCTAGCTCTGGGCATGGGAACTTTGATGAAAACCGCGAAAACTGACTCGTGGCCTTGCGAAGTTCACAGACGTACCTAATTAGATTCGAATTCCTGGCCTAATCGGAGCTAGCGAGTAGGAATTCGCATCCCGCATCTCCGAAGGTAGTTATTATAGCGAGTGTGGATGGTACGACGCGAACCAAAAGCGGGGCCTCTTAATTAATGGGCCCGATCGCTACACCTCGCGGCCTTCCCATGGTCCCATGGACGACTAATTAAGAATGCAGATTTTTAGCTTTGTCTTCATATTCCATTCTTTGGCCAACCGATCCAAGATGAGTCTTCTGGACACACGGCGCCCATGAACCGGAGGTGCCTCCGACAAAAACCTCGTCCGGGTCCGTTTTCAAATGCCGGACCCACCGTGCCGTACTTTGCCCGTTCTGACGGATTATGATTGCGTGAAGCGGATGCGCAAAACACGCGACGCGGGATGGAATTTTTTTTTTGGCGGCCGAAGTTGGGCTTTGGGGGCAATCATGGCGAAAATTTACGATCGCACTTGACGTGGGCCTGGGTGGGCTGGGGATATTTTTACTGCCAAAATAAGCTCAACCCTTACGCGAACTTGCTGGCGGACGAGAGCGAAGGTGAACGAGTTTTGTAGGCTCTATACGTTACGAAACAAGGATGAGTTTGGACCCCCCGATGAGGGCCGGGTGGAATTGATCATAGCGAACAGAGCAAACTGGTGGTGGACAAATAGACATGAAATCGATTTACTTAAACGTCGTAACATGCACCAACATCGGGAAAGTATGCAGTCTGGACTACTGATTGTAATAAAATTAATTCCTACAGTTCGAAACGCTAAAAGTAGACCCAAGCAATCAAGTGGTGCGATCCAAAGCCTTGTCTATCGCGATCCTCGTTTCAATCTGTCCCAGATAAATTGGCACCTCCGTTCACTCCAAAATAGGCAGTAGAGTTGCCTGCAAACTGCGGGCTTCGTAAAACATCAATTATCGTAACCGTGATAAAACATGATTCCGTACGCCACTTTCACCGACCATCTTCGGGCTCGGAGATAAGATTGTAGCGCGAGCTCTTGTGAGCTGCGCAAGATCGTAATGGCGATCATTATTGATCACAACGCCAATCATGGCGCTTCTTGCGAGCACACTTTCGGGAGTGGCCATGCCCAGCCCAGCTTTTGGGCGGGGTGGGCCACGTTCTCCCCTTGCACCACTGACCGCACCTCTTGGGGCTCCGAGCTCCGAGCACACGGACACACGGCCACATTTCATAATTTCTCCGAAATCGATTCCGAGCGACGCTTGCACACATCGTTACGCAAGATGCATGCCACCTGCATTCCACCATTCGAACCCTCTTCAAGCTGGCGCCTTAAGCCCGGTTTTATCACCAATACTGAGGCTGAGGCGCTGGGTCGCTGGTTCGCGTGATGCTCATTTCCCTGCACGTAGCCCCCTTCCAGACCGAGACAGACCGATCCGCGTGGAGTGGAGCAAAAATAAAAGTCACCATCCACCACGGGGCGATTGAGGTCATTAAACACCCGAAGGCCGATATCTAGCCCCCCGAAAAATAAGGCGTCCAGTTCAAGTTTGAATTTGATGAGCCAACGTCCCAAACAGAGACGTTTCGTTTGGAGCCCTTCACACAGACGCACTTCAGGGACAATGCAAATTCTCTCCGATCGATTCCAAAACCCCGCCAACTTACCTTCGTCGTCGGTGATTAACAGCACCGCAAACTTCGTTTCGTTTAACAGTGAGCTTCCTCTAGCGGTTTAGTGTACGTTGGCGACCACCACACGCTGGAGACTAACACACTCGGTGCTACACTTAGCCACTTTAGTGAGCCTTCGGATCGCGCTCTTTATAGTGAAATAAAACAGGCGTAGAAAAAACCAGTTCTTCCAGTGCGTGACACTGCCGGGCAATTTTCTAACGCCACGAAGGAAGTGGCCGCTACTCGACGCGGGGACAAAAACGACGATCCGCGGAACGCGGGCCGGGGTTACGGGTTGCGCAGCTGTTTATGCTGCGACCACTTTCGATGGACTAAACTCGGCATACATTTCGAGTTCAGCTTTATAACGTCGGTGGCTCCCTTCTTCGTGGGAGCATATTCGCTTCTTGAGCGCCCGGCCGGCTGGAGAGGGAACATACGTTCCAACATGAGGCAGCAGGTTGCTGCGCACAACGGCCAGGCGGCGGCAATCGCAGACATTGGGCATCGGGAGGACAAGTTTTTTTTCGGTTTTGGTCTGCTGCCGGGCAGCGATGCTGCCCCCGTCTTGAGCATCGATTGTTTCGAGGATCGATTGAGAGAAGAGCCGGAGCGCAGAAGACGTTCCGCGAGGGTAATAATGACCGTAAGACCGGATTCTGTCGGTGAGCGGTGGAAGAACAGAAGATTTATAACGAGAATCGGTTTCACGCCAAGCGGTGTCGAGGAAGGTTTTGCCTGGTTTTGCTGCTTAGACGGTGGTTGGTGAAGCTTGAGATTTGCGGTTCTGCCAAATCCGCCAATTGCACTTCGTTCCTTCGCACAGTGAGAACTTTGTGTAACATGTTTCCATCCAATAAAGATGATTTTTGCCCCAAGGCCAACCGCAGAAGCAACGTTTTTAGCTCGCCGCATATGCCACTCTGGGCAGCCAATTAATAGGTTTCGAGAGGGTACTGAAATCAAAGCTCGTAAAGGCACTCCAACCGACCACTGTGTTTGGGCTGTCTCAAATCTGCAGGTCGATGACCGATCGACCACCGGGAGCAGAAAATCATTGGGGGGTAGCACTATTGTTTTGCTCTCGCGATTCTTCGGAGCCATTCGGTGAGTAGTATATGAAAACCGGAGGAGGTCACGCCACTCGAATGCCGCCGGTTGATCTTGAACTTGTTTTCAAGATGCTGAAAATGTTATAATTTGAGATACCTCCTGAAGCAACCTCATCTTGAAACGGAAGTTGACAAGATACAAATAACAGTGCTGCTTTTCTTCGCACGGAAAACAACCAACCCAGCGCCGGAGTACAGCACATTTCGAAGCCGCGCTTCATCTGATCGGCAATTATTTCAGTTCTTCGCTTCCTGTCTGAGAGGCTGATTCAAATCAAGGCTTTGGCGCTTCCTGCTGCTGTTTCGTTGTTTTTCTTTCGGTGCGGAATCGTGCGCGATCCATCTTCTCCAAGATGGACGCAATAGAATTTTGGTGAAGCCATTCATAACGAGCCTTTCGGTTAAAGTGGAAAACAATTCATGGCTCCACTAAGCTCCTCTTCCGAAGCGCAGCGAACAAACCGAGTGATCTTGGGACTGAAAAGTAATCGTTCAAGCCATGAAAACTGAAAACTAAGCTGTAAGACTTTTCACGCAAATTTCGACAAACAACGGAAAACAAATTCAATGTAAAGTTCATGTTAGACCAACCGCATGAGAGTGTGGTCAAGAGTATGCGAAATATCTGTAATAGGAAAGTTTAAAAAATGTTGTCAATTGTGCTTATTCTAATTCGTCTTAATTGAGGTAACCAAGTAACCATGTAGCCATGACAACTACACAGCAATTGTTTGGCGGGCACTAACTGTGTTCAATTTCAATTTCAATTGAGTTCAATTTCGCAACGATTTGTTTGCTAAATATTGACAGCAATTGCGAGCGATACTAGGCTCTGAAGTCCTACCGCTATTTACCGTGGCACAAATGTTTGGATACCAAAACCCAAACCTTGAAACCGTTTGCAATATAGAGCCACCATCATGCCGTAAGGATTACCTGGGCTCGACGGCGATCACAAGATGATGTATAGAAGGAAATAAAAGATTATTTAACCGAACGTGGAAAGACATTCGCGAAAGAACAGCCGATTAACAGATCAACATTTACTAACAAAAGTTATGCTTATATATTTTCCTACCGTCGATTCCGTGCCATAATATAAATAAAGGGATTATACAATCAAAATCAATAAAACCGCTTTTCTACAATGCATAGATGGGCTGGGATCATGAGTTAAGAACCTGCTTGATTCACTTTCGCTTTTGCTTATTCGCACTCGGCTTTACGTTTTCGAATAATGTCACCAGAGAACGCGAATGTGGTCTCACTTTGGAAGGAATACTTAAAATTCGTCTCTAAACGGTTTCTTCATAGGGGACTCATTTTTCAATATTGTTTCGGCCTTGTTTTCATCCATTCCTAGTGCCATAGTTAGCAGTCCCACCATGCATTTATGGTTATTCATCGGATTTTCATCTGTGAAAATGTATAAAGAGAAGGAGAACATGTGGAGAGACAAAAACCGGTTGAAGGTTGCAACAAGATAAAACCGACCACCAAATTGACGCCACTTACCATCCTCCTCAGTAACGTCTTTTTCCAACTGCAGCTTCTGCTGCGCAATCGTCATCATCCCTTCCTCGATAGTGCCCTCCGATATGAGTTTGTAGATCGTGACCGGCTTCTGCTGCCCCATGCGATGGGCACGATCCTCGGCCTGCTTGTCATTGTACGGATTGAAGTCGATGTCGTGAATAATGACAGTGTCCGCAGCCGTCAGGTTAATGCCCAGTCCTCCCGCTTTAGTGGAAAGCAAAAATATAAACAAATTCGGGTCGGACGAGTACTCATCGATCAGTTCCTGGCGCTCAGTAACGGCCGTGGAGCCGTCCAACCGCAAGAACCTATGATTGCGAATTTTCAGGTAACGCTCCATGATGTCCAGCATCATAGTGAATTGGCTGAAGATGAGTACACGGTGCCCGTCCGCCTTTAGCTCTGGTAACAGTTCGTCAAGCTGCCGAAACTTCCCGGAAGTGGTGATCAACTTTTCGGGTAACCTTAAGTCGTACAGACTCTGCAAACGAAGAAGCACATCAATGATGATAACTGAAAGAGTAACGAACACTAACATTGGATGTCCAACGCACCGTGTACTTGTCTCTCATTTCGAATAATTTAAAATCCGAGAGGTACGCGATATCCTGAAAAATTTCGTTCACATTTTTGCCCTTGTAATCTGCATCCGTAGCCAGTTTTCGCGCCATGTTGCGCACGTCGTCATCGGTGTAGTAGAACCTAGTAAAGCAAATAATAGTATCATAGTACGAAGTGAGGTATTATTATCATAATCGAAAGGCTGATAGGTTTTAAGCCCTCAATATTACCTTAATAGCAACGGGTGGTTGGCAAGTTTTCGTAAATCCATCATTATAGCCATCCCGCTGACATCTGTGTTTTCCTTTATTACTCCCGTCACCTTTTGGTATTCGTTGACCGTTTCGTCGTACTTTTCTTTCTGCGAATCAACCATTGGCGTTTTAAACTAAAAGCGAAACCACAAAAACGTTAACGCTCCATTTCGTCGACCATTACAATTTTTCTGTGCTTACAACAATGTTTTTCTTCGGCGGTAGGAAACTAAGGACATCGCGTTTCAGTCTTCGCAAAATGAAGGGCTTCATGATCAGTTTTGCTCGTTCGATTTGAGTTTTTTCGAACGAGGAGACATCATCACTTTCACCGTCTCCTTTGGCGGATTTCTGTGGAGCAGAAAGAGGCGAGTGAGAACTAGCGATGCTTTACGTAGCTATGCGCCACAAGCGCTACGCACCCCCTTAGAGTGGAATAGGGTTTTAATGTCCTCTATTTTACTTCCGAACAGCTTCGGCATCACGAAACACAGCAGTGACATCAGTTCGAGCAAATTGTTTTGCAACGGAGTGCCGGTCAGAAGAATGCGATGCTTTGCGTTAATTCGCATCAGGTTTTGGTAGCGTTGCGATTGTACGTTCTTTAGCATGTGCGCCTCATCGAACACGACGTAATCGAACTCCGTGACGCGCCACATTTTCTTCTCCTCCGCCGAAGCACCCATCATGTGGTAGGTGGTCAACACCACATCCACTTCCTCGATGCCGTTCTTGGCCCAATCGACCCGTACCATGCGCCTCTCGGCCAGGCTGCCGTAGTACTTTAGTATACTCAACTCTGGGCACCACTTCATCAATTCCTGCTCCCAATTATCCATGGTGGAAGAGGGCACCACCACCAGGCATGGTCGCGTTTGCTCTCCATTCTCCTTCAACCAGGCTATAAATGCAATGATTTGGATAGTCTTACCGAGTCCCATCTCGTCTGCCAGAATACTGCTCATGTTATGCCGGTGCATTATGGTAAGCCAGTTCAGACCAACCAACTGATATTCGGCAAGCTTCAACCCTTCACCAATGTTGGTTGGCTGTTCGACGGCCCGACTGCTACCGGATTCAATCGCATCCTCAAGTTTCTTCACTATTTTACTGCACTTGCCCATGATCCCGGCCAGATTGTTCCGTCGTGTCAGGT
Organism: Anopheles bellator; assembly: GCF_943735745.2. Classification (NCBI taxonomy): domain Eukaryota; kingdom Metazoa; phylum Arthropoda; class Insecta; order Diptera; family Culicidae; genus Anopheles; species Anopheles bellator. The sequence goes on from NC_071286.1 coordinate 50,436,990, forward strand.
ACTCCTGCGTATAGTTCAGTATTTCGGTTTGAAGTGAGCGATGTGATCGCAGTTTGTCAATTAAATCAGGCCAATCTTTGAACGGTCGTAGTTCTAACAGAAAATCGATTTTTTTAGTCGATAGTGATTTTACGCTGATTAGTTCGTGATGGTTGGCGGAATTGAGAAACTCCAGCACAGCCTTCCGCTCTGAAGTGAGTTTGGTTGAGTGGGAACCACTGTAACCGTCGCTATCTTCATCACTATCAAACACCTGCTCCGTGGGACGGTCGGAATCATTGTCACTTTCATCTTCACTTTTGTTCGAATGCTGCACACGCCGTTTCTTAGCTGGTTGTTGCTTATATCCTGCCATGGAATACGATCCCGCTGAAGCGACAAGTGGCTTCGCAGGTAGGAGTTTGCATTTGGCCTCCACACTTTTCAACTCCTCTACAGTTTTGCCCACGTCCCATTCGTTCGCTACGAGCGCGGCTTGTACGGTGAGGATCTCCACCGAGCTGTAGATGCCTTTCACCGTTTTCAGTCGTTTCGATTTCTCGTCCACCGACAAAATCAGTGCCGCCGGAGGTGACGACCCGTTTTTGATGGGGCCCACGGCTGGAATAGAGACGGATTTGATTGTGCTCGCCGAACCATCACCTTCGCTGTCACTATCTCCCATCATCTGGATACGTTTTCGTCCTGGGATGAGCGATATTTTGGCGTCTTAAGTAACAATGGAAGAGCAAAAAACGTGTATTAATGTAATGCAATTTTGCGATCAAGTAATGACACCAACAAATTCGTGGCATCAACAGCTAAACGCACTCCTCCTTCTCAATGTTTTGTTTACATCTGCTTATAGCCTCAACGCCAGCTGTCACTGCGACGGATTGATCAGAACTGGAAGCCGACGCCAAAAACAGATGGGCAGCATCGCCTTCAGCCATTTCGTTGTTCAAACCAGCATATTCTTCAATGACTTACCTTGCGCTCCGTTTGCAATTCCACTTGGCATTGGCTTGCGGTACTCGCGTAAAGACATTCTCGACGCTGGTTGCCGTGGAAACCGAGTCTGGATACGCAAGGCGACGTTATTTCACAAACACTGCAACGATGGACGATTCGCATCGGCAGAAAAAAAAGTTAAAAAAATCACGATTGGTTTTAAGCGTCACGGAAAACTGCCAGGCATATGCTGATGCTAGTTTCTCTACGCGACGCACGTTTAGTTAAAACAAACGGAAACCTTTGAGCAAACCTCACAACATGAACAAGTGTAAAAACCAAAGCCTTTTCTTCCTAAAAACCAACGAGCAACTACGACCGAAACTCGATAGCGAGCGTTTTGCCTGTAGCTTTGGCGAAGGGCCGACGCTTTTGACAGCTGATCAGTGTATGTTATGCTATGTTTTCGACAATCTCTTATGTCTTTTTATTTCGTTTCAATGTAGTATAATGTCCATAATTTCTAGATAAAAGAAGAGTAACAAAATCCGTAAAATTTCCATTTATCCATTGTAAAATAGACGAAATCACCTTGTATCAAACTGAATGGTCAGGAGAGGGGCACATTTTTCGTTACCAACTGTCGATGTTTTTGAACTCCTGAAACCATAGCTTTGTAAACGAACTCCGGCGTGAATGCGGTTCACTTCGCGCTTTGACAGCCAGCGCTTTGTTGCCATTTGGTATGGTATTTCAGTAATTTCGGTATGAATTTTCTCTGCCTATGGCGCTAAATTAGGCCAGGCACTGAGAAATAAACATTGTGCAGTGCGTGATTTGTTTAGTACATGCTCGATAGAATTTCCGGCTCCTGCTTGTGGGTGATCTCGTAATCTCGATGCCTCAACTGCAATTTGTGTGCTCAGAATGTGGCTTCCTTGGCGACTAGCTTATCGCTCGGTTTCCTGTCGGTGCTGATAGCTCTTGCATCGACAAATATACGGCCTCCGTACGAATCTGCGAGTAAAAATACTTCATCGGCTGGTCTCCGGTATGTTGTTCTACCTTTAAAATCGCTATACAATGTGCCAGGCCGGTTTAGCTTGTCGTTCTCAATTAGCTTTATTGATCCAAATTGAAGTGATGCTTTAAGAAGAAGATGCAACTCGTGCCGAATTTGTTTCCCATGTGTTCTGTAAGATGTGATTTAGTCAACAACAAATAAAAACCACTTGCATCCTACAGTTTGCGATAACGCTGTACAGAATGAATAGAGGAATAGTTGTGGACATTTGGCTAATGCATAGAAGGCTCGTAATATGGCGTGAACCTAAAATTGAAGAAGAGGACCACATGCTAATTTGCTTACCATATGTGTGCACTTTGTTTTTTTTACGATGCTTGCTTGATGCAAGTGAACTGCTTTGTGTTTCAGCCACACAATGGCTTTCGTTCGGTAACTGTAAATAGAACTCTGCGGATATTTTCACTTTTAATGTAATATTAAGCGTGATTTCTTTGTACGAAGCTCACAACTTCCGGTGCTGGAGGCATTTGTTTCCATTGGGTAATTATTCCTTAACAATTGCTGGCAGCATAAATTACTACGTGTGACAGTTATTGAGGCCGCAATGTAGAATCATCTTATTTGCATCAGAATAAATCACAGGTCTAGCTGTTAGAGGCTCGTATCGGTTCGTTTGCTGATTGCTTCTGTGTTGTGTAGCTGTTGCGGTGAAAACTTTTTTTTTCAGTAATTCGATGGGACCCACCATCATTAGTTGAAACGTTGAAAATGATCGATGTTTAATCTACAGTTTTGTTTTGTTCTCAATTGCAGACGTGCGGACTATCGAGAACCGGAAATTGCTATCGCTTGCTAATATTACGGGGCTCTGATACGCTTACCAAAGTGCTCAGAACGGAACGAGCAGAGAAAACGGCAGGAATAACAAAATGACATCCGAACAGTGAGAGAATGATAGCAGCACCGTTTACGGCGCTTGGCGAAGACTAACATGATACAGTGGCCGGAGCGGAGGTGATGTTTAGAATCGCGTTAGCTGTGTTTTCGGACAGTACGACGGGAACCGTGCCGCCGAGATTGGCTAGTTTAGTGCTGAAATAAGTTCTGCGTACATTCCCAACCTATGCTTTTACCTTTGTAAAACTGAAGTTATGGAATTCCTGCCACGCTCTACTCTACATTGTATTTTATTGAAAAACGGAACTTGCTTGTTCCTGCGGGTTATTGTAAAGTGCAACTGAGTGTTATCTGTGAAACGGTGCAACAATAGCAATTCAACGAAGGAATGGTCTTCTAACTTTGTTTCCACCGAACGCTGGAACAAACATCGGAGCCACCGTTCAAACGTGAATTCCTACTCGAAACAAAACGGCCATTACGAGCCACCAGCGGAAACTACCCTCATAACTATGAAGATAACCGATCTTGGTAAGCATTCGTGACATTGAAATGAATATCGCATCAGAATTACTGTAACTTCGATTTTCTATTGACGTCTATTTTCATCTACCAATATCTGTTATATCTCTTTATTTAAAAAGCATTTGAATATAAGATGTAGTATAAAACGATAAAATTTAAAATACTCAATGCAAATTTTATGTAATGTTGATCTTACACAAAATCACCATTTGAAAAATTCCATACGGTTAATCTATTGTCAGTTGGTTTTTTTTCTGAAAGTTTTTTGTATCAATCGTTGTACTCAGGGACGGGATCGATAATTGCGGCGGTTGTTAAAGCTGTTATATGCGGGTTTTTTGTGTGCAAAATTGTTTCAACAATAAGGCGACTAAAAGGTGCGCATTTGTTATTGATTCTTCGTCGATTTTTGGCTATTGCATATTGGGAGTAATTGGATTTCTAGATAATGCTCCACGCACGCACCACCAGCCGCGAAGAGGGCAGAGGCAACATCATAATTTAATAGATGGTGAAAATATACCTTTAAAAAGTTACCTCAGTTTTTTCTGTCGTTTCAAGTGCATGTTTGTACAACTGTGCAAAAAACCTTCTTTTCTGATTTTGTCGGCTTTTTGCGTGGAAATTTGCACTTCTACTGTACACTGTTCGCTCCTATGGTCTAGAATAGGTTTCAACTGTGTAAAGACTGTTATTTTGCTGTCGTAGCCTGGATGTTCGTGCCTTTTTCTTTGCGATTTTCTAACCATAAAATGACAGATTTAAGTCGAAGAACACATTTTTGCTGTCGAATAACTTGCCAATGCTTCAGCTGTACTGCTGGTTATGTTCGTTTAACGTACGTCTTACATGCGCCAAATGAGCGCGTTAAATGAAACATAGTTTCTGCGAAGTTGGCAAAATGCAGCCGAAGGTTGAAGCAGAATGTTTGACTACCATGTGTGTTTACCTTATGACCACGTGAAAGCTGTTGTACGAACGAACCACCTTATTGGTTGATGGTGGGCTTGGTGAGCCAGATTGTTGGTTGATGGGCTGTGCGAGGAAAAGGGAGGACAGCTTCGTCCAGAAAATCTGTTCTATTGCGTAGCTACGGTGGGTTGTACATTCGTCAAACCGAACCCGAAGGAACAAGTAGAGTAGAATCGTACGCACAAGTAGGGCACAAGATGCTGGATTATGCACCGTTAGGTTGGTGTTGCTTCGTTTGGAAAGACTGGTGGTTAATCGTGTTGAAAACTGTACAAAACTAATTTTATGTTTCTGTTTTTTTCGATTCCATTCTACTTTTCAGGGCTTCGGAATGGCAATCAGCCGCGAACCTTTATCACACTTCTCTTTGGCACGGTTCTGGGTTTTATGTTTGCAACATTTATCACGTACTCGACAGAGCGCCAGCAACCGTGGCTCCCAGAATACTACCATCAACGTGAAGCACCGTCGGTTGCCAGCGATCCGCATACGGGTCACGAGCTGCGGGACGCTGCCGGTCCTGAGAAAGACGTTGGCAAGCATGGGTCCCACGAAGAAGTGCACGCACACGAAAATTCCTCTCTAGCCCAGCAACTGCAGCGCGAGGTTCGCGTCCTCTGCTGGGTAATGACAAACCCGAGCAATCACAAGAAGAAAGCACTGCACGTAAAACGTACCTGGGCGGGCCGTTGCAACAAGATTTTGTTCATGAGCTCGCAAAAGGACCCGCTGATCGACTCAATTGCGCTGCCCGTGGGCGAAGGGCGTAACAACTTGTGGGCGAAAACGAAGGAAGCCTTCAAGTATATCTACCAGCACCATTTGGACGATGCCGATTGGTTCCTAAAAGCTGACGATGACACGTAAGTAGTGTGCTACTCCTGCGGGGTTTGGTTCATGAATGTGAACCTAATGTGTCTATTTGTAGTTACGTGATCGTGGAAAATCTGCGTTACATGCTGTACTCGTACTCACCGAGCTTCCCGATCTACTTTGGTTGCCGTTTCAAACCGTTCGTCAAGCAAGGCTACATGTCAGGCGGTGCCGGTTATGTGTTGAGCAAAGAAGCAGTCAAGCGTTTCATTGAGGATGCACTGCCTAACCCCCAATGTCGCCAGGACGCGGATGGATCGGAGGATGTCGAAATTGGCAAATGTCTGGAAATGGTGAAGGTTCTGGCCGGTGATTCGAGGGACGCTGTAGGGCGGGGACGATTTTTCCCATTTGTGCCGGAGCATCATTTAATTCCGAACCATGTTGGAAATGATTTTTGGTATGTCCAATACTCTTACTACAAAGCGGATGAGGTACGTTGGATAAACGGGTCACATCTGGGGATCGTGTGAGAAAATCGTTTAAAGAACAACGTAACCCAATTTCCCGTTGGTATTCCAGGGCCTCGACTGTTGTTCCGACAATGCAATCTCATTTCACTACGTGTCGCCAAACCAGATGTACGTACTAGATTATCTTATCTACCATTTGCGGCCATACGGTATTGTGGGCCACGCGCAACCTCTACCAAAGAAGCTCAGCCTAACTGATCTAGTGCGGGTAGACGATTTGGGAAAGACAACCACAAAACCATCAACGGCGCAACAGCAGCAGCAGCAGACCAAAGCCGTTGCGGTCGATACAACAAAAGAAGCAAAATGACGAATGGGGATACCAAAGCTAATGTACCAAAAACCTAACTCGAAAAAGTAGAAAGCAACAAGTAGTGCTAAGTACCAAAAATCCAAAAAGGAACTTTGCCCACAACGTAAACAAGTAGAGTGAATTCATCGGGTCTTGAAGGATGTTCCGGCCTGGTGATACTTCGATATCACTTGAAAAGAATGTCATTTAGTTTTGCTAAGCTATCGATATTAAGACACACGCCAAATCGTGACGTGCGAAGTGGCGCAGGATTTGGCCACTTGCTCTTTCCTTTTCCTTTGTTTTTTTCCTTATGTATATCCTGTTTTAATTTTTGTGTGATATGGATACTCAATCAATTTTTTTCTCCAAGGTTGAATCAGAATGCATTCAAGAGAGGGTCCGTTGGCAACAGTGCCATTAAGACGTAAGAAAGTAGAAATAAGAAGGCTGAAATTAGACGGAAATCTCGCATCACCCAAACTCGGAACAGCTGTGTTACGTTTCCACTATCAAATATGAACTCCATTTCTCTGAAACATCGTCTGAACTAATTTAGTAGGATTGCTGTACGTGTGTTCCTTACACTTCATAAACCGAGAGGGCTCATATTAACTTCGTCCATAAAACTGCTACCTTCTAAACTTCATTTGTGAATCTCTTTAGGAATCTCAAATGTAGTACTTTACAATTGGTTTGGACAGTGTTATGCATTTTATCAGTCTGTTCCTCAAATTAAAGAACATCACTCGTGCAAATAAAAATCAAGTAAAGTAGAAGTAGAATTCTTTCGTTCCGATTGCTAGAACATCTTCTCGAAAACTTTGTCCAAAGAATACACGTAAACGTTTTCGTTCGCCCGTACAAAAGCAAACGCCTCTATTCCATCTTCTCTCGAACTAACCATGCATTTCATTAGGACTATTGAAAATAATACCGTTCACTGTACCGTTTCGATTTCCGTATTCAAATGCAATCAATGCAAAGGGTAATTTCAGCCATAATGCCATCACATTCAGGAATGTTTAGTATGATGTTAGAGATCAGAAACTGACTAACAGTGTGCGTTCAAAGTAAGAAGAACATGAATAGCAATTAACATATTTCCTATGTTATATCCTTCAACCAGTACTGATGCAAACAAATGAGTCGCAACAGCTCAGCAGTTGCAAGAAACTCTGAAATACTCCCTTAAGTCGAACAAATTTTTAGCTGCAAGCTGTGTAACGCATCATTATCAAACGTTCGAAAACATCTAGAATAAAGTAATTTATCCAATAACAACCGACTCTCGATATTTTGGTTGCTACTGTTCACTAACACCACAATCCGCTCGTCGCTTCTGGCCATCATTAAACTGTTAAACTGTGCACCGACCATACCCTTACTTTTAACGCCTTTTTACCTTTTTTGAAAAATGATTGGGTCCATGGCGTTCGTTCGAGGGGCATTAGCTCCGAAGGCGACCGCTCGACTGTCAAACTCTTGGCATGCGGTTCTTCGCTGTTATTTGCGAAACAAGGCGCCGGCCTCTTACTGTACGCAACCGAAAGGTAAATTAATTCTGCCATTGATCGCTGCAGAGGCTTAGGATTGTCATTTATTAACGCCATTTCTTCTTCATAAAAATGTGTAAAGCTCGATGATGTATTTGCTACAATCCTACCAAAATTTACCCAATACTGAAATCAGTTTAGTTAATAATTTCTAATCGCTCGGTTATTGCATTTACACATTTGTTGCATCAAAGTAAAACATAAGAAAGCGTTTCAAGTGGCGCTTCCGAAGCGTTTTTCTTGGGCAACTCTCTCGTTCGAGCCCTGAGTACAGAGTGTTTTGGCGCACTCTTTTTAACCATCACATCTCACAAACCTTCACGATACCCGCAACCCTTTGGCTGTCTGCGAATCCGACCACTTTTTGGACCCAATCAGTGATCAGTATGCTCTCACTTTCAGCGATCGTCCCACAAACCGGCTTTTGCCCGCTAAGTATCCAAACGAGGAGAGCACATGGCTCAGACTACAGCGCATAAGTAGATGTGTATGTGTGTTGCGTGCAGCGGAGGCACTAGCACCAACCAACTCACGCATGCCCGCGATCGGAGTGATCAGTCTTCGGTTACTTTTCGGCCCATCCGGTTGTGCTTTCGTGGTAGGTTTTGTGTCGACTGTCGTTGTTCGCTGGTGGTTTTTGAAAAATCAGCAAAACAAGCAGCGTGTGTGTTGCAGGGACCTGCAGTTTTGGATGATAGTTTTTGTTCACTTTTTCTCCTTCTTCTTTCCGCTTCGCCTCGCCGTGTCTTCATAACTACAAAAGCGGCCACAAGTGCGGTTACTGGCTGGGTGGTTGTCCCCATGGCGCGTTCGTCGTGCATTCACTGGGTGGTAGGCTCGAGTGCGGTACGATGGAGCAGCGTGCTATTTATTTGCCTTGTGCTCGTTTCTTAACTGTTTTGTCTGGTGTTTTCATTTTCATTCAAACCAACTGAACCCCTGCTTTGCGACGCAATGCGTTTCGTGTCGGAACCCAAACCTACGCCAGACAAACAAGCTGCACCGCTCCCCATTGAAGGAACATCCCATGCTCAGCAGTTCAAAGTTTTTAATTTTATTTCAGGTGGAACCTATTTGTTTTTAAGTTGCTAGTCGCTCACCAACCTGCGGAAGCTTTCGAAAGTTTTTTTCTGAGCCACGGAAAAAGAGGTCACCCATTGAAAACTCTTTAGTTTCGTCGACGTTTGTTTCCGTCGATCTCACTTTTGCTTCGATTGTGCTCACTTTTAGGATCAATTCGTCTGAACAAGTAAATACAAATTGAGTTGCTGTTGCATCTGTGATCGATTGCCTTTTTTGCCAGACCGCAAGAACAGGTGTCGGTGGCACACTTTGGCCTCTCGTACTACGTGACGATCGTGCAGCGATAATGGAAGTTCATCAAAACTCATCATCGCACAGCTTGAAGCTAGAGCCTTACCATGATCGTCTAGAACGACTACAACTGATCTTGCGTTCCTATAGAATGTGTCGGTAAGATCGTCGCCCCAGATGATCGTAAGGTACCAGGTACTCCGCGTGTGTTACATAATGACTTCCCATCACCGCCAGAGTCCCAAGCTTTTGCATGTGCAATAATTGAGCCTTCGAACGAACCTTCGGCGAATCATCATCGTAGTGGCTGTTCTTAGTGGTTTCATTTTTGCGGGCACCGTGTCAAAGTAGGCGAGCCTCTCCATGGCATCTCCAATGCCTAAACCACAGACTGACTGGCCGATTGGAGCCATTAGTGGGCAAATACTGTGCGAAGACAATCCTAAAGCTCCGTGTTCTTCATTGCCACCATTGTGCGAGATTATGAAACAATGATGAATAGCAAAACGGGGTTCTTTTGGTAGTTGAAGTGATTATTATTTTTTATTTCTAAGTTTTTGCGAGACACCATCTTGGAATCGTCTGCCCCAACACAGTAGCGCAGTGATCTCCGTTGTTCTCTTGGATTTTCGCATGATGCAGGGGAAGAAAGAAGCAACGACAAAATGGTAACCGTGGCGCAAACGTGAAATGGAAAGTGGTAGGCGTTTTCCGCTGGTCAAGACGAGTCTCCAAGGCGTTTCTTCTCTGCAAGTCGTTCAAGGGTGTAGTGAATTATGCGAGAGTCATGCGGCTGCGGTCATAGTGAAGCATTAAAAACAATGGAGCGATGCGCGAGTTTGTACGAAAGACTAAAATGAGCGAGTAGGCGACGAACCGGTGCCGGTTGTGCAGCGACACACATTTGAAGAGAGAGCGAGAAAGAGAGAGAGAGGGGGCCGGGGGAGAGAAAGAGAGAGCAATTGATCGAGAGAGGAAAAGTAGCTTGTAACTCTCAACGCCCGTGGGGAGCAGATTGTGTACATCGAGTTTTGGCATCACGAAGTTTGGTATTTCGATTCTGAGACCCACATTAGTAGGTGAATCTTCGGGAAACTTTTCATATAAATTACCTAAATCCAATGCCTGTGGCGTACAATCATTTTGCGGACTGTGGATTTTTTTCCATCTACAAATTGTGTGCAAAATAACGTTTACTCTACCAAAGCCGCAGTCGTAAAATTGTGATTCGTGCCACGAACTGTAACGCAAGCCGCGCGCCCGACGTATAAGTCCCGTCGAAAGTCAGCTGTGGCTTCGCCCGGTCGAAATGGGTGGTAAACGCACACAAACATATCGTTTTCCCTTTCATAGCACGGCCATGATGCGCGATTCGGACTCCGATCGCAGGTGTAGTTGTGTTGTATTGAATTATGGAGACTTGAGAGTTTGAGCGGTTGAGCTGTACGTCTCTAAAAATCGTAAGGCTAGCCACCGAACATGATCGTCGCGATGAGCAGCTGTATGCGAAAGTGAAAAAACACACAACTACACACCAGTATGCGCGCGAATGTGATTTTTGAAAGTAAATTGTTACTACCGCGTTCCTGTAGACGTGTCCCATATGCACTAACTCCGGTTCAACAGCCATGCTCTCATGGCTGTGGAAGGTCGTTATGTTGATGACCAGGCCCGGATGTTTGAGAGTGCAGACATTTTGGCTGGCTCTGCCAAGAAGAATTTATCATGGACGCTGCCAACATTGACACCAACATATTGCAGCCGAGAGCATCAACGAACAGTTTTTCTCAGTCACAAAAAGTATCACCTCATCGGTGCTTAATATTTTGACATATTTTTCTTTGAAAAGCTTTACCAGTAAAGCTAACTTAATGTGGCGTACCTCTGACCCCTTCTGGGTCAAGGATGCGGTTCGTTCGAACACGCTACCGAGCTCGCATCGACCCTGAGCTAATGCATGTAAATTAGATTTTATTGAACTTCGATCAAGTGTCGGGACGCAATTTCATTGGAATGTTATCACTCCAACCCCCGCTCGGTCGGCGGTCGTTGACGAGGATCGCTGGTAAGAAGGTGTCACACTCGAGCTCACTGAGTGTCCACGCATGTCCTCGAAACCGGTGCTTAATCGCCGAGGAGTGTCCGGTGATGGTGACGAAAAGAGAAAAAAACGAACAAACTGCACTTTGATGAAGGTGTAAAAATGCCTCGCTCAACTAGACTATAGACGGAACACGTCAGAACGACACTGCAGTGCAGTAAAGTTGAAGAAAAATGTAATTGCCTGCCAAATGAGTCCGTTGAAGGTTTGCATTCAAGTAACGGAGGGTACTGCGAGTTTCCATCGGTAGATTGGACAAGCACGTTGGCACAGTGAGTAAAATAGGTCAACAAAACCGGACTAAATTTTACCACCACCCGGAGATCCGCATCGTATCGTACTGGGTATTCTGGTAGGTAGTTTCGCCCGATAACCGAAAAGGTACCCCCTGGGGGCTTCAGGTTTAAACCGCCCCATGTCACCATGTTGTGAAACCGTTTAGTATCACATTTTCGTTGGCGACCGATGACGGGACAGTTCGGTTTGTTTGTCAATGATTTATTCAATCAACGTGACGTACAAGCGTTCCAAATCGGCGGCGAATAGAATTCCAAATACCGCTTCCAAATGGATCGCAACAAAACCACATACTTTGCTCAACTTTTTTCAATGTGAAGCGTGAATAACGAACATTGACGAATGGTTTTGATTAAGAGCCACAAATCAAAACCCAAGATTGACCCCCTGCTGATGACGGCAAAGCGAATGTTATCGCCAGGATTAAGCTACGTTCAATATGTTTTCAAACGATTTCGGTCCTTTCACGAATCGATCAATACTAGGAATACTCCAAGGGCATTTTTATAGTGGAAATTACAATCACATTCTGCCCCGAACAGCTACGACGACGAACGATTTTTGATCGATTCTACCGCCGCAGCAATCGAACTTTAGATATCTTCAACAGGAAGTAATAAAAATGGACTTTGATATATTATGACATGATGGTTACAACCAGCGCTCAACTCGCATTTTTTGTCATTGTTTGTGCTCACAACTATTGTTTGTTCGATCGCTCGCTATAGACCTGTGCGAATAAAGGGTAGTTGTAGGAGTGGTATACCGAGGCTATTTTCATGTTCTGCATTGTCTAGACAATGCAGAATCCTTGTAAACGGATTATTCCTCGGTTGCATGGCCACTACTGTTGGCTACTTGATTTCGATTACTCGACTCTGTCTGACAGACCTTCGATCTGGACAGCAATCGCAACTGAAACCAGTTGCGCTTTTGAAACTTTTGCTGTTAAATTGCTTATGCTAACTTTTGATTATTAAACAAACAAAAATTTTACATTTTACATTATAACTGCATTACATTGTGTTATAAAAACTGCATTATAGGTCAATTTGTCTGTTTAACAATTCACCGTAACAATCATATAACAAATCACACATTTCTTCAAGGAAACATGCAACAGTCAATTTGATTGGTCCTGGTCAAAATGTAAAACAGAAAAATTATCTTTGTTACTAATATATATAAGTGAAATTCGTTCAAAATGTATTCTCTAATTATTAAAATATACCTAATTATTGCATATAGCTATTAAAAGCCATGACAGCCTTTCGGAAAGGATACGTTATGTGTAGTGTGAATTTAGTACTTAGTAATACGGTTGTCTATTTCAATGTTGTTCAAATGAAATGATAGGACAACCATCAATTTCGAAGCTGCGCTGGACCTGATTTCAAAAAGACGCTCGTCGATGAGTAAGACGAAAAACCCACTAAGCGGAGAACCTTCAAATACAGACACCCTGAGCGCTTATCGGCCGTAAAGCGGCATAATACGGTAATACGGTAGCATCTCTGCCGAGCAAACCGGCTCCTGTCGAAGATGTCACTACCGAACGGCAATAGAGTTGTTCACCTACACATGGCTCACAAAACAGGCAATCGCTATTAGTTGCCATCGTGAGGCGCCGAATCTATCGTGGCCATTATAGGTCTCATTTGGAAAGTTGTTGTTTTGTAGAAAACGAAGGTACGACCCATGCAGTTTAACCCGTGTTTTTGGCAAGTTGGTTGGTGGTAGATTCCTGACCGATATTCCTAGCAAATAAAAATGATTGAAGTAACATGCTAGAAACTATCACATGCAACCGTTCCCACCATTCAACCTGTCCAGAAAAGATGTATAAGCTGCTTATTAAATGCTTATGACTCGGATAGGCTGTCATCACTGCCGGATCACTCGGATAGGCAAATTTAATGCTGAGCATCGTTCCACGCCCAGGGTTTTTGAATACATACCAGCAAACAATGTACCACAAAACCCTTGTGACGTCGCTGTTTCTTGCTTTGAAACAAGCAGCGCAATTATCATCATCTGCGTTACCGATCGATCGATCGCTGCCAATGATGAAACGTTGAAACCCTCGCTGGTGCTGGTGCTGGAAGTGAAACCGATTGAATAGACTATTAAAACCAATTTCATCGTATCACGCTTCCATAAGAAACGTTTAAAAAGCTTCAACCCGTGGTAACCTTGTTGTGGCACTCGGAAACAGCGGTACGTTCAAACACGTTTTCTAACGACACTTGAACTCCCATAAAACAAGGATTACCTCATTTCGGCGCGCGCGGTATGGTATCAAGTGGCTTCGGGCGCTTTTCACGCCTAGCCACATTGGCTCGTTGCGTGAGCTTACCTCTTTCGATTGCGGATACTTACGTCCACACAATTCCGTTGGCAGTTATTTTTGCGGCCAGTTACTGGTCCCGCCTTCAGGCACGTGTGTCATAACGCTGGAGTATAGAGGAAAACTAGCGACAAACTATCAGCCAATGAAATGTAGCATCTTGTAGAAAGCAGTCTGAAAAATACTTTTTATACTTTTATGTTATTTCATTAACAGCTTAGACGTAAGCGACGGTAGCTGTCGATGCGTTGTCCTTCGAAGAATGTTAGCTCAAGCCGCAGATCTCAGAGGTGTATGGATATTTCAGTCAAATATAGTCAACGTTTTGCGACAGAACACACAAATAGTAACTGACCTGTTGATATTTCCATTATGTTTCGAACGCTTTGTGTTCCACTTTAGTGAAGGGAGTCTCCGTTGGGTCCCGTAGCTGCTGGATAAAACAAGAAACCTTTTTGTGCCCAGGCCCATGGAAGTGGCCATCGGGCACACACCGGCCCTCGTTGAAGTGTTTCATAAGGTTGCCTAGGCGCTCGCCTGAAGCGTGTCCCCAAACACGGCCTTGATATGAATTGTGCGCCATCCAATTTGATGTTTTATCTCTTTCTTCTACCACATACCGCACCGTATCGCGAAATTCCAATCACTTACCCTTGGTCATCATCTTTTCGGCTGCTCGGGGTTTCGGAACACTCAAAAACCGAACGGACCTCGTCCAGTGTGTTGAACGATTTACCTTAACCCGGCACACTTAACCCTATCCTTCGAATTCCGTCATAAAAGCGCCATCGCCAACCATCTCGGTTGTCAAATTGTGCGTTGCCCGAACTGTCCTGCCCATATGTGTGGCACCCATATTCGAGAAGAAAAATAAAGTTTGGCCCGCCGATCGGCCCGGTGATTAGCTGTCCGGTGGCGGGTTTCGCAAATGGTTGTTTTGACAGAAACAGAAATTTATCCGTCCGTTTTCTGTTATTAATACCGCAAGCCAAAACACAATATAACTTTGAGGAACTGTTATCAGCAACGCTCCGAGGGCATCACTGACGAGAGTGATAGTCCTATAGTCCGTGACCCCTTTGAGTTCAATGGTATAGCACATTCCGAAGATTGACAAAATAAGATCTCGCTCACTGGTGTGGTGCTTGTTTGTAATGGTGATACACGATCGCGGAATAAATGATCAAACTCTGATCACTATTTGTGTCATGTGCTTGTAAACTTCTTGTTGGTGGTTTTATCTAACACCTTCATTTTAACCTTCCAGAAACGGCCACTTTCTTTATCGAGGGTTAGATTTCGTTTTATTCACTGCTTCACAGCAGTACGGCTAGCATTCGCAGTGTATTGGTGGGTTCAGCGGTAAAGTTGGTGTTTGTGCGAAGTGATTGGAACACTCGTCAGGTTGGTGATAAAAAGTGTCCAGTGAACTGGCACCGGCCGATGTGTTAAAAGTGAAAGGAAGAGCGAAATAATTCGAGCACGGCCGCCAAAGCAAAGGAAAGTGTATAATTTCGTACGCCGATCGAGGTTAGAGTTGCGAAAAACGGCTTCGTTCGAGCGCGTCGTGCGAGCAAATTTTATCATCGACCCGAAAAATAAAGCAGAGCCACGACCAGAGTGCGGTAAAGTGTGATAGTGACCAGCAGCCACAGCAGACACCATCATCAGCACCAGCCAAATGATTTTTAAATGAGAGCAGTCTCTTGCAGCAGCAGCAGCAGCAGTAGCAACAGGAGTTATCAACATGAGGACCGTTGACCGAAACTCGGCGGGCCTGTCGTGGGGGGCCGTCGTTACGGCGGTGGCGAGCTGCCTAGTGGCCTTGCACTTTACCGTTCCAGCCAGCGAAGCCTCTGGTAAGTGTTCCACTTTCTTTCTTTCTCACTTCCCTGAGTGTGGCGTCGGGTTACGAGACGACGGTGCGTTGCAAAGGACTGGCCGGCTCCGTCAAGCAGAAGTCGAGTGGATTATCGGTGCAGAAAAATCGGTTGTCGGTTGCCTCTACAATCGTTTCGGTTAAACGGGACAATTAGTTCGGAGTGACATTAATGGAAGTGTAATGGCAGCGTAAGCGGCGGCCCCTTTGACTTCTTTGCCAGGCCCGGCAGCCCCAACAGCAGGGGATGTTGCTTTTGGCCTTTGTGATTTAGCGAAAGCGTGTCTTGAGCTCTGTTTGCAAGCTCTGGTTGGTCTTAAGTTGAAACATTATTTACTGAACATTAACCTCATCCCGATTGCTGTCTCGTTCGTAGCCACAGTATCCTGATGATCGAGCAAAGCATCGAATGGAGCCTTTTGCAGACGCAGATGCCGCACTTGATGAAGGTTCCTTGAGCTTGGGCTCATATTATGCCATTGCTCAACGACAATGATGCTCGCCCGTCTTATCCATCCGTTCGTGTGTTCCCTGTTGCCGTGGCGTGGCTTATCGGGATCATCTCGGATGTTGATGAGTATGTCTGCCCAACGCGGATCATCTTGACGCTTCCCCATGATGACGCGTTTATCATTCGGTTTAATCACCAAATAGTCGGACCTGTTTCCACTCATTGCGATGCGCTTACCTTCACCTCATTTTCGATGCGTTCCACGCGACATCCTTCATCTGTTTGCACCTCATGCATTGTGCTGGACAGCGATCGGAAACGAATTTCGCTAATCATCAGCCACGGCTCATTTGGAAGTTTTTCCATTCAATAAAAGTGTCATGCTCGTGTCGACTGCTGAAACGTAGGCAATAAATCATGATCCACACGCTTGAAGCGTTCACTTGTACATGCATAAATGGCCAACCGTAAGCCCTCCGGGTCGGACAGTGGTCGCTGGTAACGATTTTAGCACCTTAAAAGGGACGAACGATCACGTCCCGCTGAAAGGTGAACTAATTAGACGACAGCTTCTTGCTCCTCCCCGCGCACTCTCGAATGCTGCTTATAGATATAATTTGAATTCTAAGCGACCACAGATCGGACATCAACGTTCTGGGCTTACTAATGATTCTGGCCTGCCACCGGAGGTGGCTGCTGTACGGAACGGAGCTGTGTATTTGTTGACACCTTAAGGAGGTTAGGCGCACGCGATGCCACGCAGAGCCGCGCGTCGTCATAGGTGCGTATGCGGAGCGGAGATTTAGTTCAAAACGGTTTTAAAATTATCATCATTACCCGCCAATTACTCACTCATTGCCTCCAGTCCAGGCCCACTGCACAGCTAGGCCGCGACACGACTACCAAAGCTCCTCAAGGTTGGTGATGTTTGATTAGCAAACATCATGCGTTCCGTATGTTAAACACAACATGCAGCATTACTCATCTGTGTCAACTGATGTTTACCAGTTTCGACACGGCTCAATCTTGCCGTCGGCTTCCATAGAAGCTTATTTCTCGTTACTACTTGTTAAACAAATCGTAAAACACTTTGCCGGTCTCGTGTTTAAAGCAGAAGCAATGATTTGGACTGATCATTGAAGAACTGCTTCTGATTCTGAGAATTCAGAGCGGTTTGGTACAGCAGAGTTAGTTCGTAGGTTATGGGTACGATGAAGAAAAGCCTTACCAAATCATCCATTTCGCATCTCTCTCGGACAAAATCCAGACTCCTTTAAGAACGTCACATTGGACGCCTTTAAACCAGAACTGTTGTCGTGTCTTGCAAGTAGTGATTTACCAAAGATGAAGATGCTAATTGTCCAGATAATGGATTTGCTGACATTAACCGACTTAGGTTAGGGCTGGCCAACAGTAACTCTGACTCCCAACTGTGCATCAGATTGGCTAGAAATTGTATAACATCAATCTAACCTTCAATCTATCTGCTGATCGCGCCGGTTTAAAATAATAAGAAACCTTCCTACCAGTAATGCTACCGGAAATCTGGCTACAGCGATCAGAACTGTGGGGTGTTAAATGAGCCCAGCGACGAATGATCGTAGTTTCCTGGTTTTGAGTGAGGTATGTCGGCCTGATCATTAATTTAAAGATGTGATCTCTACGCGGAGTAAGGTTAAGTACTATTTCAACAAACTATATCTGTTGTTTTACTAATAACTACCCTTTCGGTTTTTTTTGTAGTATATAATCCGTTTGCATTAACTGTATCATGATCTGCATGTATCTAGACGGTTAGGACCGAGGACACGGCCCTTCAACATTGACTCAATTGTTGTATAAACTTCGATTAAGGACTACGTTTCGTACGCAAAGGACACTAATAGACTATCAGTATAAGATGGCCAAAGATCCTTTTATCACACTTGATTGGACTCAAGGTCGGTTAAGAGGAAAGCAGTATCGTTTGTCTAATACAGACCAGTGAAAGGACATCTTCGCAGCATGGAGGCAGTTTGTGTAATAAATATTAATCAATTTATTACTCATCACTACGGGACTCCATGAACTGAGAGCTATTTTTCTAACCCTAGCATAATGCTCTTCGTGCCACTAGACCTCTTTTGCTGAAGCGCAGTTTGGACGGGTTGGTTTGAGTCGTGAGTCTTAGTCTTTGAAGGCATGCCTGGAAAGGTTGTTTTGAACAATATTCCTTTGATTTTTTACGGTTTTTCTTTGTTTATTTTTCCAGCTTGTTGTCAGTTATATTTTAGCCACTGGTAGGAGCACTGAGAGCATTGTTTGAACAAAACAATGAACCGAAGCTGAGTGTTGAGAAGGTGAATCAGGAATATCCAAATTTTGAATGGTCCCGCGAACGATCAAAGATAAATCAATAGAGCATCAGAATCCAAGTTCGCACGACTTCGAGCACGACTCGTCCAACAACTGTGCGGAGCTTCTATTTAGCCCATCGCTGCCAGGCATCGCTAGAAGTATTCAATGGCCGTTCTTCAGCGTGCGCCACATCGCCATCAATCGCGGCTTGCCAGGGTCACGACATCACGATACACTAGCGTGGCTAATTCTGGGTTTCCAAAGAATGTAGACTAATTTCCCGCTGCAAGCTATACGTCCGTGAAGAGCGCGCGGTCGTTAATTTAAAATTGATGTATTGCTCTCCTGCGATGGGCTAGCGTCTCAAAAAACCGAAGAATGGATCGAAGGTTTTGGGGAGGCTGGAGCACAGCGTGGCGAGAAGTAGCATCCGTTGGGCAATTGTTTATTCAAATTAGCTCCACATCGCATCACGCTGTAGTACTCCCGCCGTTCACGAAGCAACTAGACCCACCAAACGAGACCCACTTGTGCCGCCGAAGCATTCTTCTTCAAATCGAAAAGTCACTCAAATGTGTCAATCGCTGGCGCAGATTCGCTTGCCTTGAAATGAAGCACTCTCGTTTCGCCAGCATTTTGAGCTGCAAATTGCACCTTAGGATCACTGGAGGATATCACAAAACAGATGTTTTAATGTTCGTTTTCTGACAACGGTTTTTTTCGTAATTTTTTTTTTCAAACATCTTCAGTGTTTATTAGAGGATACAAAAAAGAAGACTGATCTACGGTGCGCAGGACAGTGCTCCGTTTCCTGTATGTGATTTCACGCACCGTGCGCATACGCCAAGGTCAAGGCCATCGCCGCCACTGAGTGGCCGCTGGTGGAATTTAAGGAAAGCTGCCGCTTACACTGCGCCTAGGTTCGCGTAACCTCGATACTGTCGCTGTGCTGAATCTTTGGAAGGAAGGAAACATTGCCAACTGATTTTACCTTTCACAATACCTTTGGTCACAATATATACAAATTGGTGCATTGTGAGATCGATCGATGTGTTTTGTCGATCGATCGAATAGCATGTGAATTCTGTTGAAAAGTTTTTGTTGTAGAAAAATCTGAGTAGACACAGTAAATAACATGAAGCGCTTAAGAAATGTTAATGCTATTCGTTTGAACTCTTTCAAATATTGTTATAATTCCTTTAATTTTCCAGTGCCCGTGTTTGTTCACCATGTTATTCCTTCACTAGCGGGCACTAACTCGGGGAGCGGTCCATGTTTACGATAACATAATTCTGCAGCCCCTGCTGGTGTCTGACCCCATGATGTGTAGTTAATTATACGACCTACAGATTGGTGCTGCTTCCTGATCCGAGAACGAGCAATAAACCTGTCCAATTAAATTAGACAAAAAATGCCCAGTCAGGGCTCCAACCCAACTCGCAGACGACTCAGCTAACGGCTAGGGGCTCGGGAACGAAAGGATGTGATCAAGAGAAAAAAAAGACACAAAATATATTTCGCTTTTGACGAACCACAAATGAGCGTTCATCGAGCAGTTCCATTTTAACGGCGTGGGAAGGATGAAGCGGTGTCCTCAAACGAAATCTTACTCTTGCTAATGGCCACAGCTTTATTCAGGTCTCCTAGCCGGACCGGGGGGAATCGCTATGCCGCGGAATGGTGAACGTGAAACACGCGCGTAAACCGTGACCTGTCAGCGAACGTTCGTCGCTCTTTGGTTAGCCACATCCGGCTCGCGGTCTGATGAAGCCGGATCCCCGGATCGGTATGTGTATCGCCTCCTCTTACTGGATCGGAATCGGGAGACCTTAGTGCTCGAGCACGTGCAGCAATTGCGCCGTGCGATGCAAAAAATTTGCGCTGGTCCAAGATATTACACGATAAACGTGAACTTGCCGGCTAGGGAATTGCATAACCCTGCACTGCCAATGAGGTAACTACGAGAATGTTGAAGTCGAATGAATATGAAATGCACAGGAACAAGTCTGGAGTTGCAGCCGTACAAGTTCAAGCACATTGCACACAGTTCCCAGCAGAGGTGAATAGGGATATTAATAAACACCGTTTCTAGTAACGGATATGTAAAAAAAACTCACGCGGCGATAATTATTGAACTGATAGGAAGAACCGGCAACCCTACTGACAAGCCTAGTGGCGATTGCATTATCTGAATCCTGAGAAAAACCTCTCAAACCTGTTAACTGTATTTTGATTTTATTTTTAACATTGAATTATTTTATTTGCTTTTGTTTTATTTTAAAACACGATGTTCATAATTTAGTTCACAAATTTCATTCATTATTCGTTCTTTCGTTACTTGTTGAACATTCTTTATTTATGACTTTATTGTGTACCATTTGGATGTTCCATCGTATTTTCTATCAGCAAACTTGGTTTACTCAATCGAGCAAATTTAAATGCAAAAAAGCGAAACAGAAGGCTACAGGCATTGGAATGTTCTGAACAGCTTCAATGTCCGTAATGACACTTGTTGGACATCTCCTGTGCCGTGGGTTTAAGCTATTAAAAGTCACCAGCTTCAACGGTTACAAAATTGACCACTGGGAATCGTTTTTACATCGATGATGCAATGCCTTTCGGGCTCAGCTTCTGGCTACCAGGGCGCGTAACAAATCGATTTGGTGCATCAATCCAACGGCACTCGCGGCAGTTAAACTGCACTTTTAATGTCCACACTCAAGATAGACACCCTGAGGGTGGTCGCTTTGTCACTTCCGAAACCGTTGGCGTGTGTTGAGAGATGTTACACGGGTAGCGTTAATTACTCCAGCTAATGATCGCCTTTAGGCATTCTCTTGCAACGTTTACGACCGTTTTTTCTTTCAAGTCTCGTTTAAGTTATTTCCACAATATTTTTGAAAGATAAAGGCATGATAAGAACCTAACGCTTTTAATGTTTCGTTGGTTCGTTCTGTGCTTTAATATGTCCTGTTAGTTAATATTAATATATGTCCATGCACGAGGCAGCTCACGAGGTGTTTGCTTGGTTTGGCCATTTTGAGTAATCAGTCAATTTTTGACAGCTGTTTAGCTTGAACAAGATTTGGCTCATCGTCGATTTTTGTGTCGAAAAATCGAAAATCGAATATACGTAGCCCGCGGAAATTCAAAAGTTCCAAAAAATGTTGAACACACCTCGTACTTTTGTAAGGTTTGTAGACCGCAGGATTCAAAGTGTGGCAGGGAACGCCAACCCGCACTCGTTGGGGTTGGTGTCGTTGGTTTGAGCTATGTGACGCAACTACATCAAGAACTGCCGTTCTGGGGTCTCTGAGCCGCAAGCGCGATGATCGGAGGCCGCAATGAACTTTGTGGCCTTCGCGTGGATTTTAATTAACTTCGCAGCGTGCGGTGTTCGGCTGGCCAAGAATTTGTACGCAGTTATGACAAGTATCTACAATTGAAGTATTTTAACGAACGCCACTTATAAGCTTTCGTCAGTCGATCCTAACGCACCGTCTCTCGACTGGTCCGTTCCAATTTGGCGGCTGCCGTTTTTCTTTCGCCGTATTTTTCGTTCTATTTCTGCACTAATTGATTGAAACGTGAAGCTGGCCGCGAGCCGGCCGTGATCAATGCGCATACGACGGCAGCCATGCTGTTTCGCGCTGCACATAATGGGATTCGGCGTTCACCTACGACGGGCTCGGGTTCGACTCCTGCCAAGTTTCGTTTTGCTTTCTGTTAATCGAATTGTGAACGGCAAACCTGGTGGCCGCTTTTTATTTATCGTCTGAGGTGACCTAAAGCCCCTTGCGATCCGCTGCGCAGCGCTGCCCAGCATCGTAACAGGACACTGAATGCTAGTGTCGTGTGAACTCCGAAATTGAGGAAGACGCAAAAAGCCCACAAGTCCGCCCAGTCCAATCCCCAGCCAATTCATTTTACGGGGCAGATTTTACGGTTGTACACGGTGAATGCATACACAGTCTGCCGTTTTTATGGGCGAGCAACAATAATTGAGACATAATCATTGATCGTTGGATAGCGTGCTCGGGCTTGGCAAATGCGACACATATTATCTGCTTACATTAAATGGGGGGAATGAAACGATCTCTACTATAGGAGATAAAGCTTAGTTTATTTAAGGCTTACAGTGTGTTGAAACCAATTTAATAATGCTCCAATCAAGAAGTGTATCAAGAGTATTCCACAATTGAAATATGATTTCCGTAAATGTGAATGCCGGTTTCAAATAACACTTGAAGCATTATATGCTTATATAGTCTAGTCGAAGCATGGAAGCTTATATGCTCCTATCTTTAGCATACTGTATCCCCAAAAAGATACTCCAAACCGGGTTGGGGCATAGGTTTTTGTTGCTAATTTGGCTATTGTATCAGGCAGCTTCCAAAAGGCCAGCAATTAGCCGAAAGATCAAGTATTGCTTTCGAACCTTGCTTAGCAATCGTCGTCGTGATGCCCATTTACGTCACGCTAGGCTCGTTGAGAGCCGAAGACAATATGATCGGAATGCTGCCTTCGTAGTAAATAAATTGAATAGAAAACTAGCCCCTCGAATGAGACCCCCAATATGTGTCATGGTACATTTCATATGTCGTGAGGTTTTTTTGTTAATATGTCTAATGATGTCAGATTATGCTGAGGATCGCCGACCGCTGAGAGCTGAAAGAACGTGGTAGTGGTCCAGAAAAAAAATCAATTATACGTATCGAATGGCAAGGAAAGTCTAAACTACAGTCCTGGCTGTGCCTTGGAAACGTCATTAATTTTGGCGCTGTCCCACGTCTTGGCGGAGGATTTATAGTTTTCTTTGGCAACCGATCACTTATCAGGCTTCTATGCGCCTAAATAGATCGGGCTGCTTCAACTTCAACGACAAAGACCAAGCCGAAACCTGTATATGGGTGGTCCAGCATTTATCTTAATATTGAAACACAATTTGAGTCGAGTCGTCGTCGTTGCCGCTTCTAAACTTTTGGAGAGGAGTTTTGACAGGCCCGTTCTGGCACGATCGTTTGCGAAAGTGTTAATTCCATCGCTGGTAGCAGTAGCGACAGGCACCATTAATAGTGCTGTTGGTCTATTAAGCTGGCTGTTAAACGTGGTTCGCCTCAGACCCTATTTGGGTTATCTTCATTATGTCTGTTTCAATCGTGCTGATATCTTTCTACATCGGCCCGCCACCTCCGACGCCATGATCGGTGATGAATGATCATCCGTAACTCCCATTTACGTTGTTATCGGAACTGTTTAAAGTTGATGTGCTCATTTTTCATTGTGCCACGCTGAGCTACGGCTACCCCAGAATAATTGGCATTAAAATCATCAAGTGTAACAAATAAACAGGTTCTGTGTACCGCCATGTACGGGAAGAAAGATCGTCGCGACAAGAGCAACGGAACCCAAACTTCGGTTTGTGGGTGGCTCGTGGGAGTGATGTTAAATAAAACACGCACAAAACTCACCCATGTTGCGGTTTGTGAAAATCCGATTCGTTGCCGACAATTTGTCGCCCACTACGAGGCCCGCGCCGAGTCCCATTTCACCTTGTAGGTGTCAGAGCTGTAACCCTCTGTCAGTTTCGAGTGTGCGTCTACATCCCGTTCTTGAACAGGTCCGTGTGCAAAGTTAACAATTTTGCGGTTCGGACCAAGTTCTTGTGTGACTGGGAGTAAAGGAATTGGGCACATTGGGCCCTGGTCGATACTAAGCAAAACTCGTGACTTCAACACGCGGAGCTCCCTTTATCGTGCAGTAAGTGAAAGGCAAATTTGTGGCGAACTGGAGGCTGATCCCATGTTTTGCTTGACCCACGAGGTGCGCTCTTTGCTGCGTACCTTTTGCGTAAATGGTGGCACCGAAAAGTAGATCATCCAACGATCGCTACGTTTTTGCCAGGGGACCAGCTGGGATTGTGGCCAGCCACTGGAATCTGGTGCTGCAACTTGTCCAACGGTTTTACATGGTTGACAGGCTGCCAAGAGGTTTTGCATGCATGTCGCGAATAGTACGTTTTGTGTACACGTTAAGCTACACCTGTTTGACCGCCGTTGGGGACTCTTAGGGAGGCCTAGAATACGAACTGAACATGGGAACAGATTTTGGGCACCGGAGTAGGTAAGGGACCAAAGGATTGATCCAGTTTGGAAGACTGCAATCAAAAATCGAAAGTCTCTGCATGGGCCTTTGCAGTGGCTTTCTGCCTTTCTTCGATAAAACAGGACCTAATCAGGACGAGTAAGTTGGGATCAGTGCACGAATCCTCGATCAACGATCGAATAATGGGCGATTTTTAAAAGAAGGATTTTGGATATTTGGAAAAAGGACTTTCAATGCTGGCAGCACTTGGCGAATGGAACAGGGGTTAATGCTTGGCTAGATTATATTATCTAAATTGATTCTTTTTTTTCTTTTCATTATGCTTGTTTGAAACAATTTGGAGAAATTGAATCCTTGTCCTTATCGATACAAGTTAATAAAAAGTGCATTCAAGTACAATATGCAAAACACTCATTTGAAACCACCTGCAAGGTATTAATATTATTTTCTCAAACTAATGATGTTAATGACATTATTTAAAAAATATAAGCCCATTCGGAAGATTATAAAATTCTTCACTCGTAACACAGTTTGAAACGAAATAAAATAATTCAACTCAACCTTTTGCCATTTGGGTTTAAACTGCATTCTTGCGCCAGACCCGATCTCCGCCCGCTTCGACGGGCTCCTCGCTTCCTCAATTCCCACGCTGGCAAACTTCACTGATTCAGTTCTCCGATCCCGGATGCAAAATTAACCGTCTCGCCATCGTTGTTTGCCGCGGAAAGGCAGAACAGAGCCGAACAATTAAACCATTCCGAAATTGATCAGCAACAAAATGCCTCCACCCTTGGCGCTACTTCCTTTTCCATTTGAACCGCAACGGAATTAAAATTCAGCCGTTCCCACTATTTATGTGTCGCTTCATTCGGCGCCTCTCACTTGTCCCTCACTTCCTTTCCAGATAGGATTTCATGGTGATTCTCCTCCGTAAAGTTTATTACTTCACCACGCCCCGCAGATTACGTGCGAAATCTGTCGTGTTCCATCGAATTTGCCACAGTTCAGCATACTCCCGGCGACGGCGGCGAGAGGATTTGAGAGCTGTTTCGAAAGGCTCGAAGCGAATCACAAAATATGATCGCGTGTTCGCGAGGATAAAGATATTTGAATCTGACCACTCTGTGCCGTGACCTCGTCTGGGGTGGATGGACCGCAGGATGCTACGGCTACGGTAGAAGTCGTTTGCGGAGTTTTCGTGTCGAAGATTTACGATCAATCCGTAAGCAACATTAATCAACCGATACCACGGCATGGGGTGTTTAAAGTGCTCGCCTTACGGGAGTGCTTCGCGTCGAATTTTATCAACAATATTTCTTCTGCAGGAGCCTCGGTGTATGGGTTACTGGTTCAGATAGTTGTTTGCTCCTTTGCGTGTTCGAGTATTGCAATCCCGAACACAGCCACAGTGCCTGGGTCGTTCTAGTTTCGCCATGAGCGAAGCTAGAACTCCATCTGGATGGTCCATGTGACCTGCAACCTCCGCGATTCATATTACTTATTCCCTTCACTTGCCAATGGATCGTAAGTGGTCAGATTTTATCTGAGAAGGTCACTCGAAAGAGCCCACATGGCAACAGTCATCTTTGGCAACCTCTGAGCCACATGTAAATAGGGGCTTGGGGGGTTTCCAAAAATTCCGCTTTGCACTCCGATTAATCTCCGTTTCGTTTCGTTTTTTTCTCGCAGAATCCAATCTGATGAGTCACGTCGAGAAGCAGCGCTACGATGGCTGGTACAACAATCTGGCCCATCCGGACTGGGGAGCTGTCGGTAAGTTTACGGTCTACTCGCCTCGCACACATGTCACCCACTGGCCCACTGCGTCCTGACATCGGCTCGTAACGCATGATTTATCACCACGGGCCTGCCCGATCATGTTTCGTTACTTCGTCACCACGGGTTGTTCCAAATGTTGGCTCGCCAAACAACCGAAACCTCCGGGTTGACAGAAGGAAACTGTGTAGGGATTTTAACGATCACTTGGGCTGGGCTTTGAGTGGTTAAACTTTGTTCCTTTTTTTAGCCCGACCTCGTGAGTTATAATTGTAGAAACCTCTCCCTTTGTCGCTGGGAATCGTATAATTTTCGCAATGATCACTCAATTTCGGAGCTCAACCCCTACGGTGGCTGAAACGGACCACTGTGGATCGGCGAACGGAATGGTGGTTCGTAAATCCTGAGAAATATGTTTATTTTATTGCATCTCCCGGCTGGCAGCCAACAAAGCGGATCGCGGTATTCCGCAGCAGCAGATGCCTTTCGGGACGGGGATGTGGAATTTAATTATTTCTGATTGTTGGTTATCGATATACGGGCATTGCGTTGAGTATTTAAAAAACACATACAATCGTAATCAAAATAAGCTGGGCATAAAATCATCGCCCATCAACTCCGTAGCATTACGTATGGGGCCAATGGGGCCAAATGGGGCTCTCCACTTTCCCACTGTTCGATGTCATTAATTGGCTACCTCACGCGTGGTTTGTTCGTGTATTTTATGTTAATTGTTTGCTTACCAGATCTTGCATTGTCGTAGAGCGCGACGTAATCAGCCCAATTAGGCTAAAATAAGACGTTGCGTCAAAGTGTACTTTTTGCCAAGAGCACTTATGATAAATGCCGTGGTTCGTCCGTAACTTATCGGTCTATAATAAGTTACGTTGTAGTAAGATACACATTACTGGAGCTAAAATGGAATGAAAAAACCATAATGCCTTAAAGCGAACCATTGTCAGGTATTTTCGTCAGGCGAAATTCAACAAAAATGGACCAAACTGCTACTAACCACTGTTATTAAGGCGTTTACAGTTTATGGAAAAATGAACGGTGATTAATGAATAATGATTGAGAACTTGAGCCACGATCGTATTTGCATTCCCGAATGAAGTCCACTCCCGAATGAGTGGACACGATACGATTGTGAATGATATTAGCTCATATTTCCATACGATTTCGGACGGTGGTTGGCTCTCTACGTACATCAATTTAAATACACGAATTCATGTTTTGATAGTGTATCTCGTATTTGATTTAGAGTAGCTCTTTCCTTATTACACTTCGATTTGAGATAAAGTCATCAACATGTTAAAAACATGTCTATGATTAACGATTATTGCACTGTTTCTTTTTCGATTCGATTTTGAATAGTGAATCACATAATCGATTAAAGTCATGTGCAGCTGCACTGCAGCAGTAAGTCGTCTAACCCTGTGGGGCACGTGAGCAGAACGTTGCAGGTCGCTAATGGTATGACGCGACCTGGTAATGCCTAGCTCCTGGGCTAACCTCCTTTTTGCACATTTTCAATCGAACGCATATCTTCTTTCAGTCGGTTCAACAAGACACCCGTTCCATTCCAGTGTAGTGGGGACCGAGTAGAGCGCAAAATTAACGAGGGGCAAAGAAAAATACCCCGAGACGTGATTGGATTAGTCAGGTCGCTACTTAGCGAACCACTCGCCCCCCATCGCGGTTAGTAACTTTGTATCACTCCAAGAATCCGATCGAAGACCACTCCTCTCCCAGCTGCAGTCCAAAGGCAGTGTTCTTTGTCAAACCTTGACGCGGTGCACCCTTTCAATCTTTTGAAGCTCGCTAACGGCCGTAGGTTCAACCCTTGCTCCTGACGCGATCAGCCCAGCAGGAGGTAGTGCTACCACCGGTGATCTCGTTTCGTGCACCGTGAGGCTGGCAGCCAGACAGCTACCAGCCAATATATAAGATGAATAACGCCGCACAACACGTGCCTTAGCAAACGTTGGACGACACGCGATCTTGAGCGCTACACAGCGGCCCATCCAACGTCGGTGCGTGATCATCAGTTCAACCCGCGAGTGGAACTTTTGTTCAGGCTCGTTTGGAACTATTGCCGATGATTTAACGATCGACGATGCTTGAGTTGACATGAATTCGATGTCGACCGAAGGTCTAGCGCAGGGGGAATCCTTCGCATCGATGCGGCGAGAACCCACCGCTACGCGTGACATACCTTAATTATACACATCGGAGCAACATACTTATGCTAATGGCTTCGGGCTCCAAACGCGAGCCCGAACCCGATCCATCCTTTCGCCTATCGACTCGTATTTCACGCGCGTCACACGTTGGTACCGCATTTTTCTGCAACAATCATAAATCATTCACGAGACTTTGCCGCCAGCACAACCAATGCAATGCGTTGCGCATTGCATCAAACGGAACGGAAGTTTCTGCTCTTGCCGCGCTTATCCGGCAATGAAGCCCCGCTGTGTCGTTCTAATTGAAATGGATGTTACGGTGGACCCTAACGTCTAGTTTTTCTGCAGCATCTGCTAGCGCTAAAAGGGCACCACTTAGCACTCGTTCACTACACTCGTTAACTCCTCAACGTAGCATGGGGCCCCTTTTGAATAATTCGTTTTAATTTCGCCTTCTGAGCGTGATCTCAGTGGAACTGTTTCTAAATTAGTCGCACCGTTGGGGGGCTTCGTTGTACGATTCGTTCAAAGAATCGCGTGACTAACCTTTCACTGTTGGCGATCGTTCTTTACGAAAATCTACCAAATTTTTCATTATCGCCTCGAGTAAACCTTATATCGCGCCTTATAAGAACAGAGGCTGTCTTGCGTTGATCGGCAGGCAATTCGATCCTCTTTTATGTACCATAAAATGCCGCCAGTATTGGCAATGCCGTAATTGGTAGAGAAATCGGGAATCATATCTGGCCGGCCAGTCGAGCGCAATTGAACACCTTGATCGTGAACTTTCCTTTGACCTTACTATGTCCTTTGCAAAACCTTTTACCAATCGGACGGCCTTCATCGTGTTGGGCAATTCAGGTAAGGCTCTGCTGGGTCAAAAGTAAGCACAGCGCCCGCCAACGAGAGAGGAAACAGATGGGCTTCCACTTTAAATCCTACGTCGTACGTACCAAAACCTATCAGTCAGTGCATTGCCTTATAGAATTATGAAAAAAAATCAACTGCTTCTAGGTGTTTTTTCTTAAAGTTATAATTAATTGTCTACTCACATCGGCATGACCTCACCTTGCAAAAGATGGCTTCTGAATCGAAGATAATGTCCAAACCGTTCCTAGGAGGTAATGGGTTACTGCTAACCCCAACTGATGCTCCGGTTTTGTCCGGTTTGTGTGGATAGCAGACACTTTTTAATCATTAACATTTGATGATGATTTTTGCAACAGAATGAATTAGTCGGTAGAGAATGTACAATCCGATTGACAGAATAAAGAACCCCTTTCAATTTGGATTTGTAGTTGTAGTTATATCTTACTCTAATGGTAAACATTACGATTATAGATAGGAAGTCTACAAGTACGACATAACTTTTCTTTACACTGTTACGTTGCATAAACATTGAAAACTCTGTCGGCAATGATTGAGACTACGCACACCGGCGATAGCGACAAATTTATGACCATGTTGAACATATATAAAATACAAGCAGTACATCCCTTATTTAAATACATGTTCAGATCTACGCTACAGTGCGCACGTTTGCAGCTGCAGAGAAAATGCAGTATTTATCACCACTTTGTTTCCAGTACATGTGTAAAGTGAGACGTGACTAAACCATCGGAGAGTACTTTCATAAATGACTCCGACACTTTTACAACACTCTAACTCATGGTTAAACTGCAACGGTTACGCAAGCGCAAGCTCGAAGAGGCAGGTTCTGGCGTTTGAATTTACATATGTTCCGAGCAATGTTACACCTGCAATTATTGGTGCATAGATCATATCTGCATACTGCCGTTTCATGAAACTGCTTTTGCTGTAAGTGGAGATGGGCCCATAATAAATAAAAACCGAGTAATGGACAATTTTGTCAAAATTTAAATTTTGAAAAACCGAAGGTGATATTGAGCTGCTTTCATACAGTTTCTGGTTTACCTTCAACCTTTCACTAATCACTTAGCTCCTACCACACCACAGACCAATTGGCAGGAAGAGCATATTTAAACACCAGCAGGAAAACCATCATCCATTAAGGTCCATTCGCTTAAAATACGTTAATTAGTACAAGGTACAGACAATTAAAATCTCACCTCGCAGCACCGAACCGCGTGGTACATTATGCAAACCGTTGCGTAGTTCTAACTGGTTACCGAAAGGAAGGACACTTTTTTGCCGTACCGTATTGTGTACCTATCCAGCTCCAAGTTTACTCTATTGTGCATGAATTAAGCCCCCGAAAGGTTATTTAGAAGTTTATTAAACGATACGAAGGAAGGACTCTCGAGAGTGTGATGAGTGGTTTGTGCGCAGTAGTGGCCAATTCAAAGACTTTCAAAACTAGTACCCTTTTTTACAGCATTTTTTGATTTGCAAAAAGCATGTGTTTCAATTATTATCCGTCCATGTTGCAGACAATCATCTCACACGGAAAGCCCCATCGGCGTACTCGGACGGCGTGTACGTAATGGCTGGCGCAAATCGACCATCGCCGCGTAAACTCAGCCGGCTGTTTATGCGTGGAACAGACGGCTTACCGTCGATGGATAACCGGACGGCGCTGCTGGCGTTCTTCGGTCAGGTGGTAACGAATGAGATCGTCATGGCGTCGGAATCGGGCTGCCCGATTGAAATGCATCGAATCGAGATCGAGAAGTGTGATGAAATGTACGACCGTGAGTGTCGCGGTGATCGGTACATCCCTTTTCATCGGGCTGCCTACGATCGCAACACGGGGCAAAGTCCGAATGCTCCGCGCGAGCAGATCAATCAGATGACGGCTTGGATCGACGGTAGCTTCATCTACAGCACGTCCGAGGCATGGCTGAATGCGATGCGCTCGTTCCAGGACGGAGCACTGCTGACCGACAAGCAGGGAACGATGCCGGTGAAGAACACGATGCGCGTTCCGCTGTTCAATAATCCCGTCCCGCACGTCATGCGTATGCTGAGCCCGGAACGGTTGTACCGTAAGTATCCGAAATCGCACTACAATAAGCATGTTTTCTGACATTCGATTCTTCAACTTTGTAGTCCTGGGCGATCCACGAACGAATCAAAATCCGGCCCTGCTCTCGTTTGCCATTTTATTCCTTCGCTGGCACAATGTGGTTGCGAAGCGCGTCCGTCGGCAACACCGGGACTGGAGCGACGAGGAAATATTCCAGCGGGCCCGCCGTGTGGTGATCGCCAGTTTGCAGAACGTCATTGCGTACGAGTATTTGCCTGCATTTCTGGACACGGAGCTGCCACCGTACGATGGATACAAAACGGACACGCATCCCGGCGTAAGCCACATGTTCCAGGCTGCCGCCTTTCGGTTCGGTCACTCACTAATTCCGCCCGGACTGTTTCGTCGAGATGGCCAGTGCAACTTCCGGCGAACCAACATGGATTTTCCTGCCCTTCGCTTGTGTTCGACTTGGTGGAACTCTAACGTAAGCGGGGCGGACCCCCGGGGGCTATTTAATCTCGGCATTGCAATGCAATTTTGTTTTCCCGCAGGATGTACTGGACAATACGCCAGTAGAGGAGTTTATCATGGGAATGGCTTCGCAAATTGCCGAAAAAGAAGACCCTCTACTCTGTTCGGATGTGCGCGATAAGCTGTTTGGGCCGATGGAATTTACCCGGCGGGATCTTGGCGCTTTGAACATAATGCGTGGCCGCGACAATGGCCTTCCGGACTATAACACGGCCAGAGCGGCTTACCGTTTACCCAAGAAGACTACGTGGCGCGACATTAATCCACAAGTGTTCGATCGTCAGCCAGAACTGTTGGAGTAAGTGGCGGTGAATATTTATTGCTTCCTACATCCGTAAAACTAAATTTGGAACCACCACCCCTCACACAGATTGCTGATAAAAACATACGATAACCGTTTGGATAATGTAGATGTCTACGTCGGAGGAATGTTGGAGTCGAACGGTCGTCCAGGGGAATTGTTTTCGGCGGTTATCAACGATCAGTTCGCCAGAATCCGCGATGCCGATCGATTTTGGTTTGAGAACGAAGATAATGGGTATGCAAGCAGCGTTTGTCAGCCATCGCATCCTTTAACGGGTTAACGTCGTTCTTTACAGTATATTCACGAGGGAAGAGATTGCAGAAATACGCAAGTTTACCCTCTGGGACATCATCGTCAACAGTACGGACATTGAGGGTGACGAGATACAGCGCGATGTGTTCCATTGGAAAGTGGGTGATCCTTGCCCGCAGCCTGAGCAGCTGAATGCTACCCTCCTGGAGCCGTGCAACTACCTGGAGGGGTACGATTACTTCTCCGGTTCGGAGCTGGCGTACATTTACTCATGCGTCTTTTTGGGCTTCGTACCGATTCTTTGTGCCGGCGCCGGGTACTGCGTTATCAAGCTGCAGAACAGTCGACGGCGCAAGCTTAAGATCAAGCAAGAAGCCATGAAGAACACTGGCAACAGCAAGATCTCGGTGGAGAAGAGTGTGGCCCGTGAATGGTTGCACGCGAACCATAAGCGGCTGGTGACGGTTAAGTTTGGACCGGAGGCGGCAATCTATACGGTCGATCGCAAGGGGGAGAAGCTGCGCACCTTCAGCCTGAAAAATGTCGACGTGGTCACAGTTGAGCAGTCTCAGGAAAACTACAAGAAAAAGAAACCCTACATTTTGCTGCGCGTCCCGAATGATCACGATTTGGTGCTAGAACTGGAGTCCAACTCGGCGCGTCGTAAATTCGTAAAGAAGCTGGAAGATTTCTTGGTGTTGCACAAAAAAGCGATGACGTTCGTCGAGTCGAACCGCGATTTAATGCTGGCCAAGGCAGAAACCCGCGAACGACGACAGAAGCGGCTGGAGCACTTCTTCCGCGAAGCGTATGCTCTGACCTTTGGCTTGCGGCCTGGAGAACGTCGACGCCGATCGGATGCGTCGCTAGACGGGGAGGTTATGACCGTGATGCGGACTAGTCTCTCCAAGTCGGAGTTTGCGTCGGCCTTGGGCATGAAGCAAGACGACATGTTTGTGCGAAAAATGTTCAACATTGTCGATAAGGATAAAGATGGCAGAATATCATTCCAGGTGAGTTTTTTGTTAAACGGCCCTGTGTTACATAACTTTTACTTTCCATTTCAATGGCCCTTAGGAATTTTTGGAAACAGTGGTACTGTTCTCGCGAGGCAAAACCGACGATAAACTCCGAATCATATTCGATATGTGCGACAACGATCGAAACGGTGTCATCGATAAGGGAGAGCTCTGTGACATGATGCGATCGCTGGTGGAGATTGCTCGTACAACAAGTGTCACGGATGATCAAGTAAACGAGCTAATTGATGGAATGTTCCAGGTACTAATACGCTAACGACCTACCGAGTTTTGACCGTAAATTAACCGAACCAAACTTGCCTTCTTCTACTAGGATGTTGGGTTGGAGCATAAGAACCATCTCACTTACGAGGACTTTAAGCTTATGATGAAGGAATACAAAGGAGACTTTGTGGCCATCGGATTGGATTGCAAGGGTGCCAAACAAAACTTCCTCGATACGTCTACGAACGTGGCCCGCATGACATCGTTCCATATCGAACCGGTGTCTGACTCACGCCGCCACTGGATGCAGGAAAAGTGGGACAGCTACACAACGTTTCTCGAGGAGAACCGTCAAAATATTTTCTACCTGTTCGTGTTCTACGTCATCACGATTGTGCTATTTGTTGAGCGATTTATACGTATGAATTTTTCAATTGGTTAACTAAGGCCAACACTAGCGCTTGATTGTATTATCTTTTATGTTTTGTAGACTACTCGTTCATGGCCGAGCATACCGATCTTCGACACATAATGGGTGTGGGCATTGCGATTACTCGTGGATCGGCAGCATCACTTTCGTTTTGCTACTCCCTGCTGCTTCTCACGATGTCTAGGTAACGGACACATTAACCCTATTAATTCCTGAACTAAAATTATTCACCCGAACGATATTTCTTCGACAGGAATCTTCTTACCAAACTTAAGGAGTTTCCCATCCAACAGTACATCCCATTGGATTCACATATTCAGTTCCACAAGATTGCCGCCTGCACTGCGCTGTTCTTTTCGCTGCTCCACACGGTTGGGCATATTGTAAACTTCTATCACGTTTCGACACAATCAATCGAAAATCTTAAATGCCTCACTAAAGAGGTACACTTCACGTCCGACTACCGGCCGGACATAACATACTGGCTGTTCCAAACGGTTACGGGCGTAACAGGAGTTATGCTTTTCGTGACCATGTGCATCATTTTCGCTTTTGCACATCCAACCATTCGCAAGAAAGCGTACAAATTCTTCTGGAATGCGCACTCACTGTACGTACTGCTGTACGTGTTGTGCCTAATTCATGGCCTTGCCCGTCTAACCGGCGCCCCAAGGTTCTGGTTGTTCTTCATCGGTCCCGGCATCGTGTACACGCTGGATAAGATTGTGTCGCTGCGCACGAAATACATGGCGTTGGATGTAATCGAAACGGACCTTCTTCCATCCGATGTGATCAAGATCAAGTTCTATCGTCCACCCAACCTCAAGTACCTTTCCGGCCAATGGGTACGGCTGTCGTGCACGGAAATCAAGCCCGAGGAGATGCATAGCTTTACGCTAACGTCAGCACCGCACGAAAACTTCCTTAGCTGCCACATCAAGGCGCAAGGACCGTGGACATGGAAGCTACGCAACTATTTCGATCCCTGCAACTATAATCCTGACGATCAACCGAAGATACGCATCGAGGGCCCGTTCGGCGGCGGTAATCAGGATTGGTACAAGTTCGAAGTGGCCGTCATGGTCGGTGGAGGTATCGGCGTCACGCCGTATGCCTCTATCCTGAACGATCTCGTATTTGGCACCAGCACCAACCGGTACTCGGGAGTAGCGTGTAAGAAAGTATACTTCCT
This sequence comes from Anopheles bellator, assembly GCF_943735745.2. Classification (NCBI taxonomy): domain Eukaryota; kingdom Metazoa; phylum Arthropoda; class Insecta; order Diptera; family Culicidae; genus Anopheles; species Anopheles bellator. Next base: position 50,472,228 of record NC_071286.1, read on the forward strand.
GTGGATCTGTCCCTCACACAAACACTTCGAATGGTTCATCGATGTGCTTCGCGATGTCGAGAAAAAAGATGTTACCAACGTACTTGAAATCCACATCTTTATCACTCAGTTTTTCCACAAGTTTGACCTACGCACGACGATGCTGGTAAGTCCATTATGGCCGTTACGCGAAAGCACTAGCTCAAAACGATCCTTCAACCATTTTTCTTTTGTAGTACATTTGTGAGAACCATTTCCAACGCCTCTCGAAAACGTCTATGTTCACCGGATTGAAGGCAGTCAATCACTTTGGTCGACCCGACATGTCCAGCTTTCTTAAGTTTGTGCAAAAGAAGCACTCTTATGTATGTAGAAAAATGTTCTTAACAAATCGAAAAGCTGACTAAAAATATTCAAATTTTTTCAGGTCTCCAAAATAGGGGTGTTCTCGTGTGGTCCTCGACCCCTCACGAAGAGTGTCATGTCGGCATGCGACGAAGTGAATAAAAGCCGCAAGTGGCCATACTTCATACATCACTTTGAAAACTTTGGCTAAACCCTTTAAAACATTGCCCACTAACGGCCAGTGGGCTTTCGACTTTTTCATTGGGCTTTAAAAAGAGTCACTCATTTTCTCGTGTATTTCACTGCGGATACTATCTTATCAATAATTCGTAACACATTCGTGCTTGATTTAATGTTGTGAGTTTTATGTTTGATTGTACAGTCCGTTTGCTTACATGTCTTTCTGCGTGCCGCGCTGTGCAATTCGTAACTCAGTGTTTGTGTATGTTTGTACGATTTTCGTCTCTTTTGTTTGTGTGTTTTCGAAAGAGTCTTAAGCACGATACTCTAGAGAGGACTCAAATTTAGCAGCATTTGTTAGGTTAGCCATTCAGAAGGGCATTCTCGATTCTATTCTTGCATAATAACTGCCTGAAAGGCTTATTTATTTCGCCTCGACACAATCGCTGCGCAATCATGGTCGAGCTGAGATGCTGAGTTAACTCCATCCCCAGGATATCAGAAGCCTAGCCGTTAATCTAATATTCGTTTGATTCATTCGTTTAGTAAATGTAAAAATAATTATTGTTTAGTTCGCTTTACGAAAAAGATTATGCAGGGAAAACAAAAAAAGATCATAGATGAACTACTACCATTTCAGAATGAGTGATATTATCTGTACATGTTATCGCAACCTTTTTAATAATCAAAACGGCGATCTACAGCTGTGCACTATGTAGACAAGAATCGGCAGCGGAAAATGAGTAGCCATGAGTGTTTAATGTTACTTTTATGCTGGACATACTTTACCATCTTTACTGCCAGAAAGAATACCGTTTGTGTTTATGCAGTGTTGAGTTCAACCCTGATTATTGCAATATTTTCTATGTTCAACGATGTGTTTTGCTCATGCCCAAGCATTGTCGGCTTTACTGAGGAAGAATACTAGAGCGTAAGCTAATAATCAATGTAAATATGCATTCGAATCGTTGCTATATTTATTGTAACATATACAAATGAAATAAACCTAAGCATTTCGAGAAAAAATGTAAGCGAAAGTTTACATTGTCATTCTATGATCAATAGCCACCAATGTAGACTAAAACGATAACGTGATTTTAGTTGTAGTTGCCATCCCAATGAGCCACGAGCTTTCGAATCGCCGGCGTGCCGTCGTCGCGGACACATGAACGGATGGCTTTCGACGGTATGCCGGTATGCACTGCCGGATGGATTGGTTTTGAAGACTGCATCAAGTATTGGACGATTAAAACGAACCAGATTCACAGGGCAGCCAACGTGCTATACTATCCACGTAATCAATAAAGCTAGCATCTGGACCAAATACTAAAAAATCATTGGCCATAGAAACATTACTTACATTAGTGACTTTTGATGAGTTACTAGATTTTAATCCACTCCATATTAATTGTTTCTTAGTGTTCCTTAATTTATTAATCATAAACGTTCCAACTATTTTATCATTTACCTTCTCCATTTCAGTTGATGCAATAGATTTGATAAGTATTGTGATATTTCGTTTTTACTGTAATCCTATTCTGTCTTTTCCATTGATCGTAGTTTCGGTCCAAGTGTCATCGCACTGCAGGTCAGTCGAAAGGTCGAAAGGATCGAAAGTTGAGTCGAAAAGGTCCAAGAATATGTTCATTCGCTTTTCTGATTTCGATCCAATCACATTCCATTCCAGACAACGAACCTGAAATAAAGATAACAAGTTAACTACATAATAGAAGAGATATATCTGTCGGATCTCTCAGAGCGTTTTGCGTACCATATCTTGGTGGAAAGATTCATCATTCGGTTTCGTTTCCAGTTCTTCCAACTGCTCGATAGAATTGGCTGCATCAAAAGTGAATGTTGGTGTCTGACATGGAGTCTCTACGTATAGTTCTTATAAGATCGATGGCAGCATTATTAGCGTATCTGAAAGCGATCCATCCATTTTGTCCATTCGGTCAGTAAGACGGTGTATTTTTCTTTCCATGACCGCTGTCTTTTCCATTTGCAGTAGATATACTGATATACTAGCTTGCGTTCCTGAGACGCATGGATGATGTTTCGGTCGATTTCTATTATTTCAGGGTTGTAGTCGGTGTTATGTATTGTTTTCGTTTTCTTAGCAACACTAGGATGTCAGGAGCTACTGCTGGATGACATGTCGGACATCTCAACCAACTGCTATGTTTGCCTCCGCAAAAGTTGCAAATTCTCTTTCAACAATACACTCGACGGATGACCAAGACATCTCTGGCAAATTCTTCCGCTGCTGTTGCTCAATGGTGCATTTCGTTGGGCATCCTACTACTGTTTTTTTGGATTTCTTAGCCATAGTTTTGGCACAACAGACAATTTCTTTTGTTCCTTTGGGCCGGTAGTTTGCACTATCGCATACATTACTGAAAAGAACGCGCATGATTGATTGAAAACCAGTATAACTAACAAAACTATCAACTAACCTGTTCGCAACATAAAACTTTATTCTTCGTCTTCACTGCACGTGTGTCTGTTTTCCTACGTTGTGTTTGAACGTGTCACTTTTTCCGACTGACAACCGACAAAAGGATGAGGTGAGTTAAGGTGAATTTGTTTTCTGTAACTTAAGTGTGGTGTGCTGGAAAAGCCTAATGGTGCTGAATAATTTAGCGTGAGACGGGGAGTGAGAAAAGGAATTTGAATTGGTAGTTGGATCCTAAATGAAACTGCGTTAACTTGATTAAACAGAAATGTTGTGAAATACCAGCTAGCTTTGAGGAAATCCACGCTAAGAATGACTCGTTCCATTCAGCTACATAGTATATTTCCAAAACATTAGCAATAACACGCAACAGTGAAGTTTGGTTGTGTGCTTTCTTACCGATGATCATCTTAGATAAGGATGTTTGAAATTATGTTTGCCAGCACTGACTTATGTAAAGAAAGCTAAAAGCACTGAAAGCTTGTGTAAAGCACTAATGAAAAGCTCCAATCACATGAAAAGCTCTCGTTGCTTTGGTGTTTGTTTTCTCTGCTCTGCAAACATGGAAAACTTTTGGGACAAATTCGAAACAGAATTGAGTACAAATCCTATGTTCAAGCGTATTGAGCATATTATATAATAAATGATATTGACCAGTTTAGTTCAATTATACTATGCGAATAGTAGAAAAGTAGATAATTCTATAAGATATCATAGAAAAGTAGTTCATCATAGATAATTGTTTCAGAACGATTTTGACACTATACGATATCCTAATATACACTCTTCCAGCTAGAAAAATAATGAAAACCCCATATATTTGGGCATAAAAATCATTTCCTTTATTCACCTCAAATACACAAATGATATTAATTAAAGAAACAAACTTTAGAAGAACATCTTTGAATTGTCACGAATGAAAAGAGTTTTTTTCGCTTGGCATTTCTAGTTTTAGAATGTCAAAGGTAGACGAATAAACAGTGTACTGCGAAAACCGTGTCCCATTTTGTCTGAACTCTGCCCTAAGCCCTAAGCCCGGTGATGTAACTTAATTACGATGGGCCAAAGAAGCCAACTACCTTTTGCCCTAACTCCATTGAAGTGCACCAAAGCTAAAGAGTTCGTTTTGCTACTGCTCAACGGTAAAAGACAGCGACTCTTGATGAAACCCTTACGGCGGAGTACATAAAAGAACTGAAAATACAACCCTCGAACCCAACCTTCTATCCTCTTGTTTAACAAGAAATATTATGTTCGTCTGAGATGCCAGCCGTTCGGTACCAACTGTATGTTATCGTTGAATTATCGCCCGTTCAAGATATCTTCTCCATTTCAGACGATCGTTAGAAGCCTCTTCTTTGCAACGAGTGGTATAAACATTTCAACAGCAATGTCCCTAGATGTACGATAGACTCCTAATGTCGGTTTCTGTTGACCGCTGCTCAGGCAGCGATCAATATGGCGACCGTGGTGTGCAGTCGAATCGGGTGGCTGATTAAGTGCAGTACTTGATCTTTCCAAAAGCCAAGCCCGGTTCAAATTCACACCTATCTTCGTCCATCCTTAGGTGATGGACTAAAAGCACAGCTCTACGCATCGAAAGCTTACATCTAAAGGCCAGCAGAATGATCTGGGGCAAAAAAACCTTCGGTGTGTTGAAACCGTAAACTTAATCAATCCAATCTTCAAAGAGCTTTTAAATATCAAATCAATTCGCCAAGGATGTAAAGAAGCTATGCGATAAAGAAACGTCGCAACGGCTCAACCAAGACCCCTTGGAGATAGTTGATTTACCATTTTATAGACATGTTAAAGATTAATACTGTTAAATTGTTCAAATCTGAATTATACCGATTTCCCAAACGTTTCCACTAAGCTATATCATCGCTATTGAAACTGCTGAGCGTGTCGTCAATGCATCTCAAGACCGTTAACAGTTTGACGAACTTTAATTGCGTATCCATGCACCTCGGGCGGTGTTTACGCAATACCATACGCCATACGCCAACCTTTGGCCCATCCTGATGCCTGGAATATGCAGCCGATAAATTATCGTTACCTATTACACCTGTCCACAGTGGAGAATCTAAAGGTCCATAAATATTAGGTTGGAGAAAAAGTTTTATTTTTAAGTTTTTTTGTAAAATTCAAAACTGTATTTAAGATGTTTCCGATGGTCCGATTTGGGCCAAATATCTATGTTTATGTTTTGTTGCATATTGTTTGGATTTTAAAGATAGCTTCATAATGCCTTTCTCATAAAAGTCTTGGTCGTTGTTAGCGAAAACCTCTAGTAATCTATGTTCACCATCTTCTCTTGATCTAAATTTTTTATCACTAAGGAAGTTTTGCAATGCGTGAAAAAGGTGATAATCGCTTGGTGCAAGGTTCGGACTATACGGTTTGGCTGAGCTACTTTTCTCATTCCCAGCCTCCATCCGTTTAGGAAATGGGTCGATTTCATTACATTTGGCCACGTTCCTATAAACACCCAAACCTAATGCCACAAACAAACAAAATAATTTGAAGTGTCACCTTTACAACGTGCATAAACTGGAAATTGGTTGATCACTATTTTACGTGATATCGATCACTACAGCCATCTACCTAGTAAACAATAGATTTCTTTTTGCCCAACCTAATATGAGTAAGGTGGCTTGTGGCTTCTCCAACCAATCTCAACGGGTATGCCACTGGAGGCACGTGTCCAGAGTTCGTCGAAGGAGCCAGATGTCAACTAGCTGCGGTGAGTAGGTAGTGGTTGCAATATGCCGCCGGTCTTGGTGCTGCTATCGAGCCGTATCCGGATGTTCTTGGTTTGTGGTGGATTGACATGGTCCACATCAACCGTGACCCCTTGCTAAATCGCCTTGCATCGTGAGAGGCCGCCTGTAGGTCCATGTGGCAAGGCAAGCTTTCAGTGTTACCTGATCTTAGTTGTTTTGCATTACTAACTCCTTACTGAAAACGGTGGCCAGATGGAATAGAGACTCGCTTCACGAGTAGCTAATCGTTTCCATTTTAATCCTTAAGACCACGTGACTTCTCAAACAGATACAAAAAAATGATCAAATATGACATTTGATTAAAATAAACATCGTTTTTTTTCTATCACGCATGGTACAGCTTTTTTTAAGTGATGCTAAATGACTACAACTGAATTCAGATATCCCATAATTCGACGAGTCGCCGCCGTATAATTCACGATTTCGTCCCATGAAAAGATTTACATCGTTGATCGGTAGTGCCAAACAGCATAGTGAAAGAGACCTCCTCTTACATCGTCAACGCCGAACGAACCCGTGAATATCGTGTACTCTTAACGGATTTACGAGCAACAACTTTACAAGAGTACGCCAGTGCTGTATGGGATTGCGCAACGCAATTCAAAGGTACAGTCGGTTCTCGGCGCATCAACAGTCATCAACCAGTTTGAAGTTGTTGTGGACCTCCAGCAGCAACTTTGATCTTGATGTAAATTTTCCACAAACAATCACGGCTCGCATCAAATGCCTGAGCTCGTACTCTGCGATCTCTTCGTTTAACGATCGCCGATCCATACTGACTGCCTCTCACCACACTGATGAACCTGATTTAATCGTGAAACGCGGGGCCACTTCTTCGGTTTGGTACTGGGCGTTGAATCATTTTTTGTGTTGATTGAGCCAACCTTTGGCTTCAAGATATCTTCCAAGTTGTTCGTTTGTGAGACAATCATTATTGGAACTAAAGCTTCTGTGTGTTAACTTTTCCAATTCAACCAAGTGCTCCACAAAGGGGAAACCGCTTCTTAGAACACCTACGCCACGTAAGACGTGGCCACCTCCGTAGCGGGGAGTACAATTTAATATTTTCTGACGAAAAAAAAACCTTTGCCTTTCACTTTGCCACTCTGCTGTTGAATTCGTGAACAACTTCCTTCTACCCGTGGAAGCCTAACCTTATTCTTATTCCGGCAATCTAGCTGAAGAATCGCGTCAAAGTGCGAACCAGACGAGAACCAGCGAACTCCATGGCATCGAGTTCCAGGAAACGAACGGAAACTGTTGTCGTAGCCGGGTGGTTCAATGTCGGTCAGTCCAAGTGACGGTAGCGGACACGGGCAGTCAGGCACGACGCGCAGGTTGGAATTTCATGGGTTCAAGGATTTTCGTTCGCGAACACATTGCCTCCGGTATCAATGATGCCGAGGCGATCAGAAACTATGGATCCGCTCAGGACGCAATCTTACGAAATATTACGAGCAATATTCCTATCTTCTTATGCCTTTCCTTCTTCGATCATTCTCAAATCGTGTTCTGTACAGCCGGTTTTCGAATCACATGATCAGATCAGTCACATTCACCAGCCAGACCATCCACAACCCACGATACTGAGTTGAAACGAGCAGCGATCACCGATATGCTATTGTACATTGTTTCATTTGTGATAGGCGTTAGAGCCTCCAACAACTGTGCTTAGAACCTTCATTCAATCTGACGCTGCTTTCGACATTCTAACGGTAGCACGTGAGGAGGAAGTACTTTTACAATGAATGACATTTTCCTCCTTCGACAGCGAATGGTGTTCCGCTTCAGTGGTCCGGTACCCGTCATGACTGCGAATCCGGAAATAAGGAGCCTGTACAGGAATTTGAAAGTAAAGCGTTTCTTGAATTTTTCATGCGATCTCTTAGCACCTTGCCCATTGCATTTTTACGCCGAAACCCCAGATCGATACCTTCCGAAAAGTAATGTTAAGCTTTACAAGCCAATGCTTTTGCCACCAATTGCTCTTTCTCTATTTTTGTACTATTTTATACAAGCAAACGTAACACGTTTGTTTTAAAAAAAATTAACAGTGTAGTGTGGCATTCCCAGCCCCCAAAAATAGAAGGTAAGTAGAACTTAGTAAAACACATTTGTCATTTGCCAAACTTGAAGTAGCCAGCAATCGCTTTCCAATTCATTCATTACAAATGCATTATAAGTGCATTATAAGTGTAGACGAAAAATGTTATCACTTTTTCTTTTTCATGGTAGCCCAAACTGTGCCTCTAAATTACCCAGTCCCCGACGGACACATTGCCAATCTGATGGCTTGTCCGTCCACCATCATTGGGTTCATTCATCGCTATGGCTAAATATTGAATCATGAGAACTCATATTTCAACAAACCTGCAGCCCAGCCATCTTCGAAGGTTTCGCACGTTGATCGAGCAACATCTGCAACATGACAAATTATTGCAACCGAAAGCGATTAATGTTGGACAATTTGATCACAACGCGCATACCCTTTCCATTGTGCTATAAATAATTTAATACAACCTTGGCGGAAACTTTATTAAAATCTAGACACTCAGCTCATAATGATTTGTTTTAGACTTGTGAAGTAACAGAATGTGTCTATGACGGATTACTGTTTCAAGTAGGAACCCATAATCAAGTAGGTAACCCATATAATGCAAAACTGCATAATCCTACTACAACTCAATCATATAAAGTTGGAACATGGATGAATTTAAAATATTATTACAGACAGTGCTATTTCGCAAAACTCTTTCCTCCGACCATAAAACAAAAAAAATCGTAAAAAATTGGAACATAATTTTATAATTTAATTACACAGAAAATACCAACCACTCACGTACTTCAGTTATTATTGAATGTACTACGGCACACCTTTCTTCTCGCCGCACGGTATCAAGGCTCTGCGTGCGAAGTTCAAAGTCGTTTACGAGCGCGCATGGCCTTATACAAGGTTTTCATATCTTTCCTTGAGGTAGCAGCACAATCCGCGCCTTGGCTCATTCGTTCGCCACAATCAGAAAGTGTAACCGTTCGCTAAACGCGATTCGCAGCTCACTATCTTCGAATTGGGTTTCGTTATCATCTGTGTCAGAAAAAACGCACAATTTTAATGCGCAACTATTCAAAAGCAATATCAAAGACTTCAACGCCTCAGTGCGTGCGAAAACTAAACAACGAACCCTGGTAAGAACTGCTATAAATGGTCCAATTACTCCTCGCCTTCAAACATTCTGATCGGTAGCGTTCAACATCGGCACGGCACGGCAGATATTGAATTACTACTCGTCGACTTACACTTGATCGTGAACATGCCATTGTCGAGTTTTTATTCGCAACTTCTTATCGTTGCTGGTCGGATCACTGAGACGCACGCACACTGTCGAGCAGTTTCGATGCAATGTTATCGATTACCGTCCCCCGTACTGGCCAGGTCAGAGCAGTGAAGCGTGACGCAGAGTTCGAAATTCAAGTTGAAGGACTTCAGGACCTGACACGCAACCATATAGCGGTCGATCGGTCGATCGGTCGGTGTTTACCTTTCATTTTCCTTGGCGTGGTATGGCGTGGTTGCTGTTATTACCTTTAACGTTTTTTTTTATCTTAGGAGAACGGCTGTATTTACAACCATTTGTTGTGAATTTTAAAATTCACTTCGCTTCACTTCACGTCGCGTCCCATATGGTGACCCCTTTCGCTTTGCATTTGCTGCTTAAAACCTTTCATTCCAGCTACCGGTTCAGTCGCGGGATGAGTTGGTAGTTGGATGAGTCCTGTGTCTCTTTTTCTCATTCTCTCCCCCCTCTCTCTCTCTCTCTCTATCTCTCTCTCTCTCTCTCTCTCTCTCTCTCTCTCTCTCTTTCCTCTACCAATGGTTCGAAATGCTAGTGCTCTCGGTAAAACAGCGAATCCAGTTTGTGACGTCACACCGCGCCAGTCTTGCGCCGTTCGCCCCCAACCTGCTGTGCATTCCTCCGCACGGCGCAAACAGAAGGAGCACGCGGAAAAGCTTTCGGTTTCTGGCGCCTCCATGGGGGCCACACAACGACCACGACGCACGAGTGACCGATCGTGACACCGAGCGAACGCGGATGTGGCCATCATCGGCATCGCCAACGGCAGCGTTTGCGCACGTTCTCGCGACGGTTCCGCAAATTCCCAGCGTGCGCGTGGTAGTGTTGGGGCGGCACGGTGCTACGATCAAACGAACACCTTCGCCGGGTAGACGACCACTAGCTCAGGCGTCAGGCGGACGTGATCTTTTCCGCAAAAAATAATAGCCCCAACAAACCCGATCCCCCGGTTACGTCGACGGGTCGTTCGTGAGCGGCAGGTTGTGGTGGTGGTGGTGCCGACGTTGTTGGCGTTGCTGTTATGTGTGTCGGTTTATTGTTGTCGGTGGTTGAGTCGAAGCGCCGAGCGTGTGGTGTGAAGTAATAAGTCCGCACAAAACATTTCATCCGAGATCGAGCATTTTTCAGTTTGAACAGAACCATCGCTTGTGTCAGAGGTACTGAGCGCGTCGTTACCGAGACTGCCGTTTGCTTATTTGTAGTTTTACTAGACCTTTTCCGTTCGTCTGATAGTTTTATACTTTTTGCAGCCGGTGTGTGATATTTGAAATTTTTGAATATTTTGCTGATTTTCCGGATTACCGTTCAAGTGATGTTTCAGTTCAGTTTCAGTTCAGTTACAGTAGTTCATCAGTAGTTTTAATATTATTTCCGCTTCCCAGTCCTAAATTACGGCAGCTCTAAGGGATTGTGTGACACTCATACACGGTCCGATTCGACGGTTCGTCATTCTACTGACACACTTCTTTATGGTCCACTGCGCGAGCGATCACACTCGACGACTTCCTTTTTCCTGTTGCACCGGACCCACATTTCTTTGTGTTTTAAATTTTACTTTCCCTCAAGCACGGTCGGGCTGCGCCGAAAATGAACAACAAAGACACAAAAAACCTGATGCCTTTAATGCGATGAAATAATTTCGCCAAACGGTATAACCAGTGCATGACGATCGGACGGCTGCGATTATTACCCAATACCTGCGGGGCGGCGGTGGCTCTTTGTCCGTTCAAGCTCCGGTGTTATCTTCCGTCACGGGCGGCCAGGGCAAAAAGTGAAGTGGCGGCATAAAGAGAAATGAACGCGATGGCGCAACGCGGTGAAAACGAAGTCAAACGAAACGGAAAACGTGTTCATAGAAAGTGAAAACATACAAACCAGCAGACGCGGCCGAACCGTCGACATAATCGTCGACGGAAAGGGTTTCCGGAGTGCCGCTGTGCCGATGGCGATCCTCGGCGATCGCAGGCCCCGGGTGCCGTTCACTGCATAAAATCTATAATCGAACAACGAATTGAAATTGAAATCGGATTGAGGTTTGAAATTAGATAATGGTGTTGAAGTTCCTCGTTTCGGCACATGTGCTGAGTTGCAGCTTACAATGTTCGTACTGTCACTCTGAAATATAGTGGTATTAGTAGTGTGTCCATAAGGTAATGCCACAGATACTTTCTTCTGCCGGTCTGAATATTAAGCCAAGCCCCGCAACAGAACCGCAGCTATCGGTGTGTGTTCATGAAGTGTAACAACCTTTCGGTAGTCTAATCATCCTGCCTGCAAAACCCGACGCATAGCTCACCTAAGGCATCCATTTTATTTTTCGTATTTTGCTTTTTCAGCCGCTCCTGGGCCTGTGCCAGAGTAGAGAAAGGGAGACTAGAGTGACCGACGACGCGACCATCAGAGAAAGTGTGTAGTACCTCCGGACAAGCCGCGTGTGATTATGTAAACGTTCCGGCTTTCAGGAAGCTGCACAAACCGACGGAACCAGTACGGTACTTCCATCCCAAAAAGTGCCATAGAAAGTGCGTGAAAAAGTCACCTTTCTCCTACTCTTGACAACCGAGCTAAAGTAGCATCGCATCGCATCGCATCAAGACAAACTGTTCGTCAGTAATTTCGATTCTAGTGATAAGTACCAAAAAGTGACATCGGATCGGAACTGATTAGACGGAGACAGTGTCGAATGACAAACGTTCAACTATCGTAACCTTGTAAGGCTGGTGTGACCGGCTAGGAAACCGAGCAAACTATCGCCGGTAAGTGAAACAGGCATCCGGTATCCGGTTGAAATCCTTTCTTTCGCAGATTTGCAGATCGTTTGAAAGCACGTGCCGCCATCACTGATGGCATATTTTAATTTAAGTTAAATACTTGAGCATACCAAAATAGTTTACTGCACAAAGTGAAAACATTCTCTTAACTTATAATTTGGCTACTTTGTTTTCTGTTAATTTTCGTTACTTACGTTGCCTACGTTGGTAGGACTCACTGAGCTAAGTAGGCTGTTTATGTTATGAATCAGCAAAATAGGTTTGCTGGTAACTCATTATTCACCATAACCTCTGTCTAATGGAAGCTCTTGGTGTGTTGCGATTAGTGTAGCCTTTTATACTTATCGTTCGAGTCACTGCATTTGCATCTGATAAAGGTTACAGCTAATGGCGCTAAGCTTCCTAGTTGTTAGGAAATTAGTTGATTATTAAGGTTTCAGCCAGCAACAATACTTGATAAGGTAGTCTTCCTCATCATTATTATTTCGTTCTAAAGTTGTGTGGACTTTGCGCATCTATAGAGGTAATTAAAAGATGTTTCGTCTATTCCAGAACGGTTTGAATTATGAAGGAAAACCTTGTGCCACAATGCCTATAGTAAGCTTGCAACTATCCGTCGACAACTATGCGCCGCAAATTGCCTAACGGATTCGTATAATCCGTAAAACATTAACTGATCGAAAGCGTCATTGGCCGCTATTCACATCCACGGCACGGTTGGGGCAAATCCTTTCCGGAACGGATTGCCATACACACACACACATATACCGTGCATCTCCCCTGCCGTCACCCGCACCAGTAGCCGGGGCGCACGATTAATTTGGACAACCTTGGCCAGCTTTAAAGCGGCTTTTGTTCGCTCTTCCCGTACACAGCGTCAAGAATCGAGATTGTCCACCGGAGGGTTTCATTAAAATTTCAAATGAGACGTTCAGTGGCCGGCATAATAAGCACCACGCCAGGAGCCGGCCACCACCAGCACCACCGGCCGGCATGGTAATCCGCACAGCTTGCCGATCGTCGTCGGGTGCGCTTCTTGGCTTCTCGTTGGCGAAGTCATTTTAATTGAATTTTCCACCCCTTCGATGGCCAGACGGACGGTGGTGGTGGGGAGACGGTGGTTCGTCGCAATTAGGGGAGGTTTGCCCCTCTGATGGCAGCCCCATAGGTCAGGCGACTTTTCGCTCCCCCGTAGCAAGCGCGATTCGGTTTTTTGCTCCACAGCCCGAAGATGGACGGCACCTTTGGCGGTACCAATCACCTCTCGGTCCCTGCTGCCGCTGCTACCATCAACAATAGAATAACAACACGGTAGAGCTCGTGGGGTACGCATTCTTCTCACAACGACCACCTCACAAATCATTCCAAACAAACGGGGTAACGAAGACGTGCCCGATTCCCGGATTCGGAGAAGCTCGCTGAGCATCATTTTTGGTACAGTAAACGATGAGAACCCACCGCCAACTTGTGCACCGAATCCGGTTGGTCGGGTTAAGACCCATGCTTGCGATGGAAAAGGTTTTGACATTTTGCTTTTTTTTTAGATAAATTGAAGAGCAGAACATCGTACAGCAAAAAATATGTTCCGCCGACCCTTTAATTTATGCTTGCCTTTCAATCAATTTTTGAACCGTTTCGAGTGATATGAAACGGTGTCAAGTTTCCCAAACCTCACTGCCGGCCGGCCACCGACTCAACTCGATCTTCTCGATGGCCACGGCAATTTTGCAAGGTTGTTCCGACCGAAACGGCAGAAGATCAACGCCACCTCGGTGTGGCGCCTGCCACGCGAACGCGAGCCCGATAGTATCTCAGCAAAATATCGTGATGACCAAGGCCTCCTCTAAGGCCTGGCCTTTGAGGGTGGTGGAAATGCTTGTTGAAAAATAAGGTACGATCGAGCGACCGATTTGCTGCTGCTGCGGATCAATGGAACCGTGTCGCGATACTGGCACATCCCGGCGCGGGGGTTTGCTAAAGGATCTGCCCGACGGCTGTTCGACGAAGCCGACGCTGTCCGTGCTTTAAGAATGATCTTCTGCCACCTTCTTTCCCTAGAATCCGTGACCGAAGCCACCAGGTTCATCAATAAAACATGAACCGAGAGGCCATATCTCTCCGCGGAGGGTTGTGATACGATCACGGCAGACGATTCTAGCGACTGTTTTGTGTCCATTTTCAGGCACCGATTCGACGTTTCTGATCTTCCTATCGGCGCTCGGCCCGTCGGTGTCATGAATACGTATTTATGCAGATTCATGTATTTAAACATCAGATTGACTCGCAACGTATCCTAACAGCCTCCATTAAGGTGAGATGATTGCTGCTCACTCGGCTAGGCACTCGCCATTACGGACGACTTGGTGCATTTTTCGTGCGTCCAATCAAGCATCATGACTGGAGGAGTTTCAGTTTGTATTGCCCACTAAACGGTGCTTGCTGTACGAAGTCTAATGCTGTGCGGCAGTGTGCCTGTATTTTATTAAAACAAATTATGGAAGATCATGCAAGTGGATAATGTTTTTCTTAGCACTTTGTATATTCGAAAGATTAGGAAACTAATTCTCAACCTCCTGCTGCAATATTTGCGCAAATCGGCGGAAACCCATTGCCGATGGAGTTCAATATACGCCAGTACTCGGCCGGCTCTGGTGCCTGTACGGTCATCGTGTAACTGTTTCGAATGAGCCGTACGTTCAACTGTAACCTAGGTGAAGGACACGATCGCCAAATTTAATGCCATACCTCGAACCGTGCCTACCGAATCCATTTTGCATGCCGATTGGCAAAGGCTCATGGGGTTTATTTCAACTGCAACGGTGGAACGTGGCTTCGGTTTCAAGTAGGAATTAATGAAAACAAGTTGAAACAGAACTGGACAGGGAACGAAAAAATAAACTTCACTGTTGATCAATACGCGTTTCGTTATTTCAAGCTTAGTTATTTATACCTCTTTTTACGTTTCGTACGTTATTTTATTTGTCAGAACGGGGAGAGCCTCATTATCATCAGCTCCTCAAGCAGCATTGTCAGAGTTCGAACTGCCATCTTCCTAAAACTTTTACTTTTCTACGGTTATTACACCAAAAATTCAATGATTAACAAACAAATCTTTCCGACTGTTTACAGCATAGACAGTATTTATAAAATTGTATTTTTGTTTTGTTGTTTGACACGTACACGCAGTGCATTAAACAGTAATTAAACTCCACCACATTTGGCACGTTTATCGCAACCCGTTTTTTAAAGGTTTTTATGTTTTTGCAAAAATACGACTCGACTACACGAGGATACACAGTCTTCGATAAGTGTTACCTATTTTGGCTAGTGTTTTGATAGTTGCCTCAACCACTGCGATGATGTCTTCGTTTACGATCATGATCATGATCGTGCAGCAAGATCTCTTTAGGCGCCAATCTGTCATCGATTGCAGCTTTATTTATCGTGACCGATCGACGGGGAAGTAGAAAATACTTTCAAACTGCGGGGACACTGGTACCGCAGGTTCGAAAAACTTGCCCCAGCTGATCCGCTCGAAGGCTCGATGGGAACAAAACCTGTCGCCTTCAAGTGTCGCGCACTGTGTACGCGCTCTGAAGTGCTGCGTCTTGTTTTTTTCCGTTTCCAGACACGAATCATTTTCGTCCGGAGTGCGACTGAGAAAAAATAGCTTCCCAACAAGCGCCATAAATTAAATCTCTGTCACGATCCGTACGAAAAGTAAGGATGATTGGTCACGATCAACGACAACGGCCGACATGCTTGCGACACACCGTTGCTCGATGCGTTGCGTTTGAAATATCTCCGGATGACGAGCGACGCGGTCGTTTCGAGCGGCCGCGCGGTGCGAAGACTCTCTCTGCCGTTGCCATGTTGCTCGAACGAAGGACATGGAGTCCAGTTTGAAGAAAGCAAAACCCCTGGCGCAGCGTACACAATCCGGGAGCGAAAAAAGTGGTTGAAAAACGCAATCGTCTCACGGGTAGACGCTCCTCTTGTGTGTATTTGTGCGTGTTTTATTGTGTGAAACTGCAAACACGAGCCCTCAGAGCTGGCGAGTTCTCTCGGCGAGTTGTAAGATGATGGAAACTATCCAAATCGAACATTGTGTAATCTCACCGGCTTTCTGGCTATCTCGGCACAGCGTGCGCATAGTCGGCCCAACATGGCGCCATCGAATGCCATCGTGCTACTTACGTCATGCCCACATTTCGCGACCAAATCTAGTTTGAAACGGCTCGCCCAACAGTGGCCGGGGCATCATCGTCGGATCGGCCGGTGGGTCCCTTGGCCGGGCGCACAAAAAATCGAATGGATAATTAATTACTTTTGTTTGCTTTCTCACAGGGTAGGGGTCCTGCGGCTATGCCAATGGATCCCTTTAGTTTAGTTTCTTGGCCTGCTCGGGCTTGCGTCAGGAAATACGATACATCAACCTAATGATGCCCAGCTGGCGTAGCCTACTATTCGAACGGCTCTGATGTGCCCGTATACTGGTTGTATATATTTTACAACCGATTCGACGCCGAATCGGGAAAAGCAGAAAACGATCACTTGTTTTTATTTTTCTCAATTCTTAATGCCTTTGTCAAGGGGTGAGAATGGTCGACGACGAAGACGACCATTTGTAAGGCGACTGTCGGCAGAAGGGACGCAGCTCTTGGAGCAATTTTTGCCATTAGCCATGGGCAGGCCAGGTGTCAAGTAAATTGTACGACTCAATCGCAAAACAGCCGCAAATGAACATATCAGCTGTCAGTGGTGCTCGTTGAACAAGACAGCCAATCGGTGCCACTTTCGTATCGAGATGTCTTGAGCGAGAAACCACAGTAAGCCTGTTCTTATGTTTGGCGAATGGCTTGCTTCCGAGGAATGCCATCTTATCGAGTGCTAATCGTAGCTATCATTACTATACAATACTTCAGTAGTATTTTGAGGTCAAACTGGACTCCTGTTTTTACAATTACATCGACTCTCGCCAGTGACAACAAAGAAGAACACAAGAGAAGCAAAAACTGTTAAGGTAAAGGCTGTAGTTTTATCTAGGTTTCAAATATATCATTTAAAGTATCGTTTTCTGTGAATATTGTGAAACAAAGCTAAAGCATTCAACTTAAAGTCGGTATGCAAGATCCTTAATGTATGACATTTTAATATTGCCATTCTGTGTTGTCATTTTCTTGTCCAATGGAAGGACTGGAAAGACACGTGGTGTGGTCCATAATTTGTACGTCTCCCATGCTCGTTTGTATGCTGCGGTACGATTGTGATCGGCATCGTGAAACCGGCAGACGGAAATGATCGCCGAAAGGAACCAGAAACACCGCGAAGAATTATGATCTGACATTTCACCGACCACCGACCGACGCCTGACGATTAAGTGTTCTGGCGCGCAGAGTGAAGGCCACGCTCGGAGTGTCTTTTTCTGCCTGCGGTCCCGTTTCTCGACCACCAAGTCCTTCCCTTTACCTCTGCGTTACATATTGAGGCGAGACCCACTGTGAATAATATGGTACGGTACGGTGGGAGCTCCCCATGAGAACGGAATAAGTATCTGCCGTAGTTCCAATTCCGTCTGGCGTCCGTTGCGCGCGTTTGCCGCCGCGCACACGTAAATCATTATCATGGAACCCATTCGAAGCTGGCCACTGGATTGCCAGTCAGTGTTTGAAGGTTGCTGCTGGCGTCCAGCGTAAGTACCGGACGTCGGATTAAAGGCTTTGAAGATCTCAACAAAACGCTCTGGCGGCTCTTGTGAACGTTGCGTATGCGGAAACGTTGTGCGACGAACGCGTTGACACCAACACTGGCGTACAGAATAAGTCGTGACAGGAACAGTGCGCAGTGCGCCTGAAAGATCGCGAGGCAAGGTGATGACTCGCTGCCGTAGTCGCTCGAACGCCTCGCCGAACGCCTATGGACTCCACGGTATTCTAACGCACGTACGCATGTTCCTCGCCTATGGGGTAATTGAAGTCGTTTTCGTCATTCCCCAACTTCACTAATACTATCGAAGAAGCTACTAACAGAAACTGACCGCCCAAAAATGGATGCGCAATTATTAACAGCCAGCAAACACGATCGAGTGATTCTATATCAGCGTTACGATACTGAAAAAAAAAACATCTAATGGCTAAGTCGCTAGGACTTCAAGGTTAAAAGCTTAAACAATAACAATTCCAAAGTGGCTTATAGCGATGGAAAATGACAGAAAAACGGAGAAAAACCTGTACGGCACGCTTATCGTAGTTCCATATTAAGTTCCTACGGCAGTGACACTTGCTAACCTTGTCGGGTCGCATTCTGCTGATCATTTTGCGTTCTCGTCGGAACAAGGAAATCATTATCAGATGCTACCGTGTGGTGTGGGGCAACTGCTGACGCGAAACCAGATGCATGATTGTGTCCCCCCCCCCAGAAGCGCACCGTATGGGAAATCGGTACGGATGTACTAGAATGTGAAGGCACTCATCCGTCGATGACGCAGCAAACAAAAATGTCAATTAACACCGTTGTTCTACTGCATCGTTCCCGCTCGTAGCTGGCCCGTGGATCGTGCTTTTATCAATGGCATTAGAACCCACACATAGCCGCGACAACTGAGCAAATCTTCCCCTCTAGATACTTAGAACCTTACCGACCAACTGAGGCAAGTTGAACCAAGTTGATTACCAGCGTGTGCCGCGTGGTCGTTACTAGTCCTTAATCCTAGAGATAATTATGTACCTCTTCTGCACCGGATAGATCTAACGTCACCACAATTCTCGACCGTGCGCGGGTTGACCGTGTATCATCGTGTGGAGGATCGATTTATGTTTTAACATTACGTGACTGACCTTGTGTGATTGCTGCCGTTTTGCTGCTACCGTTGCGCTGCCGCTGTTACTACTACTGCCATTACTGCCTTCTACAACCTCGCTCACTGATAGTGTGCAGTCGTCGAACACGGTCTGGCCGAAGGTTGTTGTTCGGAGTTCACGGTCCACGTGAAGTCATCAGTACACTGGGCGCGACGATGCAGTCTGAAAGCCATCGAAAGTTTCTGGAGCCAACGGAACACAGGATAGCAAAGAGACTCCTGCGAAAGTGAACCCTTAATGTCTTCTCTGCAATTCAATTCGATCGGCCCTCATATGTTTTATTATTCACCGATGAGAAAAACCCATGAGTAATGCATTATTTCCTGCTATCTCCGTAGTGTCGGTCACCCAGCTCCAAGTGG
The DNA here is from genome assembly GCF_943735745.2 of Anopheles bellator. Classification (NCBI taxonomy): domain Eukaryota; kingdom Metazoa; phylum Arthropoda; class Insecta; order Diptera; family Culicidae; genus Anopheles; species Anopheles bellator. Next base: position 50,491,319 of record NC_071286.1, read on the forward strand.
TTGTCCTCTGGCATGTGGTAACACTTCCGCTACGAGGAACTGGCACTGCTTCCCACTGCCATGCAGTTGGCGTCCTTTGCACCATAAAAGGAATGCCTCCCATCGCGTCCGCCAGTTTTTTTTGTAGCGCCCGAGTTCGCCTGAAGTGGCGCGAGTCGCGGCACGTGTAGATATTTGTAAACTCGCTTCGGCGCTCACGTAACGGCGCAAATACGCACGCAACGCAAATCGGGCACCTTGGTGTGGCGAATCGCCGAAGAACGAATCGAATCTGCTGGCAAAACTCTGTGTTCAGCTCTTGCCGTAGGGTCAATGCGCCGGTTCCTCGCAACCTCAGTATTCTGTTTTTCTCCATCCGTTTCGCGCGTCTAGCTGACCGTTGAAAACAAAAATTAAAATTTTAAAAACATCCTTCAACCGCGGGCACCAATTATCGCGTCAGCTCTCGTCGCCACACGTTAATTCCAAAATGGTCGGCGGACTTTTCCGGTGCGAGTAAAATATGTTGGACGTTCGGGGCGTTTTCTTGAGTCTTCGCTTTTCATTTCCGTCGTCCCGATCGCCGCCCGCTTATGTATCAAAACTAGCTAAGCATAATAATGTTCTTCATTCTACCGATCCCGCTGGATAGAGCTTCGCGAGGGCGATACGTTAACCAGCGACCTTCGAGCTGGGCCCAAATTTCGTGCTTCCGTCTCGCGGTGAGATACTCAAAATTGGACGGATCAATGGACGTTCGGCAGCATATCGAGGAAGCATTTAGTGTCCAATCACACGTCAAAGCGATAGAGGGAAGTTGACTCAGCATATTGTACGGGTTATTTTTGATTGCTGTTTGAATACCAAAGGCATTATTTTTTTGTCTATCTACCTTTTGGAGGCCCGATACTGCGCGTCTGATTCCACTAAATGTTTCACGAAACTAGCGGGCCTAAACATATTCGAAGAGTCGGAATTTTGTGGCAAAAGAACAAGATATCGAACCTGTTGGCGAGGGATATTTGACGATCAATCATTATTGACTTAATTAACCGTTTTAAGTTTTCGTAAGTTTAAGTATGTTTTAAGTAGAGTTTCTCAGTTATTCCATGTTTCTTGTTAGTGCGCTTCTTGTTAGTGCGTAATCCTGTTGTAGGGTTAAATCTGGACTAATGAATTATTTACCCTCACGAAGTAAACACGACGCAGTAACTTACTTTTACCGTTTTATTGCTCAGCAACTCAAATACGATTGAAATTATCTTCATGTTCATATGCTTTGATTTATTTTTCAGTGAATAAGCATTAATTAATCTTTGCTTTGCTTCTTAATTTCTTTGTGGTTATTTTACTCTTAGAACGTTAAACTAACATTCAACCTCTTGGTTGAAAGCCTTATATTAATCGGTATTCATGAATGGCTGGTTCATGACCGGTCCCAACAGATTGAAAGACCTGTGGAGTACACCTGCATCCTGAACCGCTGCACGTGCAGCTTGCGCCATACAATCTTTCCGTTAGCTTCTCGATCGTGTAGATTTGGATACCGTCTTTGTCGGAGGAACGTGTGATCAAGAAAAAAGAAAACAAACAACCTCATATTCTGGAGATGATGCTAATGTCGAAAACTGTGCGCTTGGGGCTATTAGATTCTATTATGGTTCATCAAAATCCTTCAACCCACTTGTGGTTACTAACACGATGCTAATCATAACTGGAATGACCGGAATACGAAGGAAACTGTATTATGAATGTTTCTATTTTCCTACTCTCATCTGTATAACTGCATGGTCGGTGCCATGATTTGTAATACAGAACGAGTCACATTACTTGTAAAATGTCATGAATGTGAAACCTGCCGACCGATCAGCGGAAACGCATTATGATCTTGAAAGCAGCCGTGCCACTACAACAAGGCGGAGACACTTAGCGATTTCCATTTGGACGAATTGACTAGTTAGCTACACAAAACACCTTAGGCAGTAGAATGTACAAAAAAGCCATCGATCACCATGTGACCAAGACACATCGTTTCTGAGCTGAGATTAGCAGTGCGGTAAGAGATCGAGAAAATGGGAACTATTTGGAGGCACTGTCGAGACGTTGCAAATGGGAGTGATTTATTGCTGCTCCCGGATGTCATCATCTTTCGTATTAAGGTTTGAATAGAAAACGTTTCGAAACTGCATATGGCAGTACGTTTAGTGTAATTTTTCTCATTTTTCTCCCACTTGACCACTTGCAATTTGATGCACACGGCGAATCGCCGGGTTTCTAGTTCCCGTTTGTGCTTTGGCTAGGCTCTGGTTCTATTCTGGTACTAAGAACAATCACTTTAATTGCCCCAATTTGGCTACAGTGGACGGTAATTAAGTTTCGTTATTGCCTGCCTGTTGAACGAACGAAGGGAGCTTCCCTGGGACAGTCACAAGAAGAACGATGGAACCCCTTTCGTCTCACAATAATAGTTTCGCAACCTGCGCCTTAAAATCACCTGGTCACCGGTGCATATCTACAATGAGAATTCACATCCGGTCGGCTTGGCTTGCCATCAGTTGTGCCAGTCCCAATTGCTGGGGTTGATGGCGGAGCAGATCGTACGTTAGTATGTAACTGCAACTGGCTTTAGGGATCATATATTCTCCCCTATTATGAAACTCGAACGGTCATTTGAGTTCATTTTGCTGTAGCTTTCTCTTTCTGCCTTCTCTCTTGTTGTATTCTGCTTTCTCTCTTACTGTGTTCACTCGAACGATCGAGTTCTCGATTCGAGTTTCATAATAGGGGGGATTGTAGCGCACTAAAGCCCGCCACACACTGGGAACGGAAATTTTGTAGCGTAAATTTTGGCACGTACTGTAAAGTCAAAACCGCGTTGTCTTCTATGAGTTTCTGTGGGGCACTTCACACCGGATGTCGGCGTTGACGCCATCAGCTTCGTACGTCGAAGGCAAATTAGTAAAAAACGACACCTCTACTTTGGTGACGCTCAGAAACTTTGGCCAAGGTTCGTATACTTTGTGGTTGGGGCGAAGTCTTGTGTTTTGACAGATTATTTGTGTTTATATTTGGAAGTTCAAGAGACATTGAATTTTTGATGCGAACATTAAAATAGTTTTATGATGGATTTGTGTTTGTATTACAAGTAATAATTAAGTTAATAATTAATTAAGAAATTTTATGTTACGCTACTTTTTCAAATTCTACTACAACATTAGCGAACCTTTGCAACACCACCTCCAACCACCCGCTTCTCATGGCCATGAACGGAATTATCATGCGAAGTTTCAGGCTTCCATTATTCAAAACACCCAATTACGTTTACCGCTGTCTCAAGTGTCGCCATTGGACCGGCGGCCAGCGTGAAATCTCCGCACAGCGATCTCACCGGTAGTTCTTCCGCGTTATTGTTGGCCACTCTCTCGCCTCTGGTGCACACGGGTGTCATAATTTTATTGCGCCACACCGTTATCTAACACCGGCCACCGTTCGCTGCACCTCCGTGTGTTATGCTAATTTTCATGTTTTGTTTCCCTTTTCTCTCTCTCCGCCCACAGAAGCCGACTGCCAAAATAGGACCGGCACGACGATGAAGGGCTGGTTCGATGCGTTCCGCGACGACGGAGCGCCAACGCTTTACTCCTTCTCAAACCGCACACCCGTCACAGGAGATGTTCCGATCGTGGCCGTCTGCGTTATGTTCGCCACCGTCTACCTGGCGTTTCTGGTCATATTTCCCGGCGTGAGAAAGCAGGTACGGCGACGACGACGACGGCGATGTTTCACCACTATCTCCGCAATGTTTATGGGGGCCAAAGGGGCCAAAAACAAAACAGGGACAAACAACGGTCTTGCGAAGGGCTTGAGATGGACACACTAGTACACGATTGTACCAAAAAAGTAAAACGCTTCTTACGATGCGTCGAAGTCGATTGTGTGGTTCGTGCGCAATCTAAAATTAATGCTAAACGCCCAGACACCGTCGTCGTAGGCCGCACTGATCCACGGGCAAGGCGTAGAAGTCGTGCTTCGGCTTTCACATGTGGCTGCTCACCCTGCTGGCTGTGGGACTTCAAGGCGGCAAGTCGGGGACCGTTTAACCGTTTTAGGAAAATGGTTTAAACGTACTCAACGGGCTTCCTTCGTGTTAGGAAATTATTGCATTGCCCATCTAAGGTCCAGCGCTTATTGGCACACGGCGCTAAGAGGAGGAACCAACCGATCGGACTTGTCTCGCCTCGGTTACGGCGGTTGATGCGCGAATTTGGCCACCGTACGTTGGCAAACATCCCACGAAACGTGGCTACCGCGGGGTGGAACAAACATCAGGTTTGCTTTGATTGATGGCCAATAAATTGGCGATTTTGTGAACGTGTTGGGTCAGTTAAGTGGGGAGTTTGCAAACAAGTCGTAGTTTACACTTCATTTTAGCAAAACATCCCCCCGACACCGGAGGCTTCTCTAGGTGCCTGGATAGCAATGCGGCAAAGATTTATTGGTTCGCTTGAAATGTGCGAACCTACAGTTTACTGACTATATGATTTATCTCTTGTTGGAAAAACACTAGCACGCACGTTTAGCATCGCACGATGTTACATCATTTAATTACACCGGCAGCAAGTTGTAATATGAAGAACTGCTGAAGCACATACTTTTCAATCGGTCGGTCGTTTCGGTTGGATCGAGAGTCAATAGACGATAAGCAAAACACACACTTTTCGCCCTACAATACACAATTATTTACAACTTACACTTACATTTTTCATTTACTGTTATATTTACAGAAATTGACGACATTCACCACCGTTACATTAAGCCTTTTTGTTGGACTAGTCATTTTGGGTAAGTAAGGAAGTGTGGGTCTAATGCAGGCCCGGGCCGCTCGTCGGTTCTATGATTCCAGAGGTGCCAAAGAAGAACGCAATTAAAAGAAGGAATTGCACAATTAATTCACACTTCTGAATAATGGAAGAAGAGTATCTAATTCTATTTCGGCAATACTGGCAACATAAACTGGTTGAGTATGCCTAGTTGACCGATCGTTTGATCGGTCAGTAGTCACGGTGGTTCATTTTGCTCATTAACAGTCGCACCTTCCGCTCGGCACCCAACTCTCAACAAAACGCTGTCGATTCGAAAGATACGATCATGTGCCGCGCGGTGGCCCTCTCTATGGCCGGATGTAAATCCACCTCCCATGGTGTGTTCCATTTTGGTATGATTTCTTTGTTCTAGTCGCCTTGCGAATAAATGATTTCGTCGGTTTCCGCCGCCCAGTCCAGGGCTGCCCAAAACAGTGGCCATAAAATTATACACCGGTTGTAACCAAAAATAATAATTCGCCGACGAAACGCAAATAAACAGTATCGCATCGGCGAAGCGGAACAATCGGCAGGCAGGCAACCGTCGCTCTGTTTTTCGAGCGAAGGTCGATAAAAGTGATGGACAGAGTGCTAACCGGGTCGCCATTTCCTTGCCCGAGCTCACCATTCGATGTCACCGTCTTTTTCCTGCAGTAAGCCGCCTTGGATCCGGCTGGCATGTGGCTCAGTCGACGATCGTCGCACCGTATCGTGCGTTTTCCCGGGAAAAGCTGCCCGCCCGCATCGGAGCACACATCGGGCTGATGCACATCAACATAACGCTGACCGCGCTCCCCGTTGGCAACTGGACGCCTCCCGATATCGACTTCAACGAACGGTTCAGCTGGAACCATGCGACCGACATGGGCAACTCCTACCGCGACGCTTTGCAGCGGGGTCTGCCCTACCCGATTCTGACGGTGGCTGAGTACTTTAGCCTGGGACAGGAAGGCTTCGCCTGGGGCGGTCAGTACCGGGCCGCAGGTTACTTCGCCAGCATTTTGCTCTGGTACGAGGTTGTTTTGTACAGCCCGTTATCTGTACTAAGCTTATTTCCTGTCATTCGTTCGCCGTCTTCCACAGGGCTTCGTTTGCATCGTGGCTACTGATGAATCTCCTACTAGTTGCGGTGCCACGCTACGGTGCCTACACGATGGCCCTGACTGGAGCGTTGCTGATAGGCGCCAGCATTGGTTACAGTGCGATGCTGCCAAAACGTCCGCTAATGATCGTCATCGAGGGCGCCCGAATTGACTTCCATCTCGGATGGTGTTTCTATCTAGTGCTCGTCGCAGGTATCTCGTCATTTATATTTCTTTGCGTATAAGCAATTACTACAACTCACATTTTAATCCGACTTGGCAGGAGTTTTATGCTTTGCGATAGGCTTGGTTATTTCTATTATTGACCTCGTGTGGCCACATCGCTTCTCGACCATTCTAGAGGTAGGGCTGTAGGGATAGCTGTCGGATAGAGTGGGAAGAATTAAATCGTTCTTTGTGACGTCTGCAGGTGTACTACGACACACCGTACGATCGGCACGTAATCCTCGAAGAATCCCACGACGTTCGGTATCGCAAGCGAAACAGCAAAGGGCTAGAAGAGCCACCGGGTCTCGGATCGCGCATTCTGCGGTAAGTAGTTAGATTTTACTTCCCTTCGTTGGGAAGACTGCGTACTTATGATCTCCTATTCTTTTCTCTTACCAGGCGCCTGTCGTCGAAGACACGTGACCAGAACACCGACAAAATGGGCATCGAAAATCGAGGCTTCCAACACGACGTTCCCAAATCACCGTGGCGCTATCCCTTCCGACGTGCGCAACAGACTCCGCCGCAGGCCATTCAGCGGACGGTCTCACAAGACTCGACCTCCAGCATTGCATCGGCTGCTGCCATGTCCCCATCGCTGCACAAAGTTGCCCTCTCGCGAATGCTTCCGTAATGCGCACAACTTGCACTACAACAGCTTGGTCTGCACTTACTGAACGGACATAACCGTATCTTTTCCTTTTCGTGTTCTTTCTCTTCCCACAGAAAACCGCCATTGGAACGCACTCGGGAAATTTCCAACTGGTAAAACCAGGCCATGGTACAGTCTTAGCAGTCGACGACCGCAGTGAAAGATGCCACACTACCACAGGCTTCCTGTTTGCGTGATGATCTTATGTGATCTTATGTGATACTTAAGAGTTTAACTGCAAAACGCTGACCACTGGCCGTGCATTTTATTATTCTTTCTTTTAAAAAAGGTACGTTGACCGTCTCTCCGTCCAGGACAAGAAAACAGGTGGCCATCGTTGAAGTTTTGTAGTTCACTGTCCGTCGTTAGAAACCCTGCTTACTCTAATCCATTTCCGGCCAGGTACGGTTTTTGCAACGCATTTTAGTAAGGGCTACGTAGCAGGGTGTTTTATTTTTAGGAAACAGTTTTGAGCCGTTCAGCAATTTAAGTAGTAGAATGCAGTAACAGCAGCCAAGAAACTACGGCAGTTTGCTCTTTAATAAGGCGAGGGAAAAGCTGAATAGCTGACCTGCTTGTAACGGCTGCTACCGCCAAACAACCACTTCGTCTTGTCACTGGCTGTGGGGATTACTCTTGCTAGTGAGTGTCGACAAAGTCATCGAAAGAAACAAAACGCACGGCGTCGTAATAGGTTCACAGCAAAGTGGCAGTGGTACGATTTTAAGTAATTTATTGTTCCTCTTTACCAGTGTTAAGCAATCGTCGTGAGATCGTGTAGCGAAGAAAGACGAAGCGCACAGTGCGCCGACAGAATGTGCATCAAGGTATTGTAAAACCACATGGTTTAGTTTAAGTGAAAATTGTAAAACCTGACTTAAGGATATTCTGCGAAAAGTATAATCAAAGGAAATAAATGTTTACATTTGATTATCTTGTTTTGTTTCTTTTAGTACAAAAAGAATTATACCGTGCGCTTGCTTGTAATATTGCAGATAAACCTCAAATCCAAACTAAGTGACAAAACTAAGATAGAGGAATATGAAAGAACTTTAATTATCTTAATTACACCCGGCGGCTTTATTCATATGCACAAAATCAGCCCAACATAAACCATAACCTAACATTGAGCTTTGAGGTTGGCAAGCTTTTTTTCATTAATTACGTTCACTGTAACTTTTTCTAATCTGAATAATATACTCTACAATTTTCGTGTCTTCCAATTCTTCAGTTTGTGTAGATGCTTCAGCTACTCTTTCCGTAGATGGTGTGCACATTGTTGCGCTAATACACCGGGTCGCTGGCTGAAATTCAACGAAACTTAGTTCCCAAGAGTTGTTACGGGCAAATAAAGTACATGAATTACATACTTCCACTTCCTTACTTGTTTCTGCAGAACCTTGTGCTTTGCGTTGTTCAATCTCTTCGAAACAGTGTCTGAGATATTCCACGACGGCCCAACCATCCCGTTCCACTGTTTGTGTAAAAGCATCAACCGTCGGTAGAGGTCTTTTAGAAACGATCGCGTCGGTTGAACACAATTTTCGCTTGGCACCACTCTTCGTTGGCTAATATGTAACAAAAATTCGGGCGGAAGTTCAGTCAACGTTCTGTATTGTTGTTAAGATTCTCCTACTTGTTCCCCATTGGTTCTTTGGAAGCTGTCCATACTTCCATACAAAACCATTTGCATTCACAACGGCAACTGAACACTACTAAACTAAACAAAACTAAACACTGTACACTAATGAACGTGTGAGCAACGCGATTGTCTCGGCGGAGACAACCCTCAACACAGCATCAGCACTGGAGCCGCACGGGTAGACGCAGATCGAGCCAACCAGACGACCCGGCAGCACTGCCGAAGTGACAGTTGCCCAGCGCCCGGAAGCATCGAAACGATGTCAGTTTGCCGTTTGAATCTGGTACAGGACCCTATTATGATTCTCAAACTCGGTTACGGAATTCACTCAAATATTCATTTGAGTTCATTTTGCTATAGCTTTCTCTTTCTGCCTTCTCGCTTGCTGTATTCTGCTTTCTCTCTTACTGTTCGATGATCGTTCGAGTACTCGATTCGAGTTTCATAATAGGGGGGGAAATCGGCTCTCAAGGCCAAAACACACCGGGAACGTGGCTTTTGGGAAGTAAATTCTCTTTATCGAACCATTCACAGCGTTTGCGAACGGGGACGAAAGGCAAAAGTCACAGAAACAACCAGAAAAGTCTTTCGCCCTGTGGTTCGGGCGAAAACAATTAGACATCTTGGGTAGTTAAAAACTAATCGAAGATTACTCAATTGAGGTTTTTTTTTGTATCACAAGCATGCGAAACAATTTAACCTTAATTATTACTTGTACTACAAACACAAATTCATCATAAAACTATTTTAATTCTCGCATCAAAAATTCAATGTAAAATTCAATTCAATTCAACCGGTGTAAAGGGTCACATAGAAAATTGTAGAAGACAATGAAAATTTGCCTTTCCGTAACGTGCCAAAATTTCCGGTAAAAAAATTCCGCTTGCGGTGTGTGACGGGCTTCAGATATTTCGTCTCAGTATGGACAAAATGGGTAGCTGCAGCCACACGAAGCGTAAAATCAATTTGTAATGCAAAATCTTCTACGCTTCGTGTGGCAGCTAAAATATAAAACCAAAATGTCAAACGTGTTTACGTTCGTGTTTTAGGTCCGAGAAAATAGAAATAAAAGAGAAATAAATAGATTTCTGAATATTTTTTTCTGTTTTTTCCGATTTGGTTGCTATACTAGCAAATAAGAATTTAAATTATCCTCTGTTTGTAAGCACCGAGAGGCCCACCGACCCGCTAATGCCCAACTGCTGCCCAACTGCCCAACTGGGTGGTTAATCGATTATGGGTAGCGGCAGCGGGTGACGGGAAGGAGTTGAGGAGTTGGAAGTGCGCTTTGGCTGCGATCCTGCCTGCGTTTTGGCATTTGTCATTGGGTTAACGAACTTTTGTTGTTTGTTAAGCAATTTAGTTTAGTTAATTTAAGAAATTTGAGTTTAGCTATCTGTTCCTGCATTTTACCCATTTCTTCCTCATATTCATTTTGCTGACGAACAGAAATCAACACGAATTCTTCTTCGCCGGAACCATTTTGAACCGCTTCTGCCCGTTGTTCGGTGTTTTCATTGGATTCGGCGATTTCTGGTGTTGCTCGCTGCTCCTCTTCGAAAATCACTTCCATCGCATCGTGATCTAGTGGTGCTTCCTCTTCCTCCACCACCGTGGGGGAGCGTGACTGCGGAGTACCATCCGTGTCCGTGCTCCATAGGTCCGCGGTAGTGCGCGACGATGTTTCCACTGATTCGGTGTTCATCGCATCATATGGAGGGTTTGTCTTGGAAAAAAATTGTTCGTGCAACATTATTATATTAAAAAGTTTAAAAAATTAATGTTTACCTCTTTGCTGGCTCTCCCTTCGTTCTCGTTCAAAGGGTACCCAAGGAGCCACGAGCTTTCGTATCGTCAGCGCGCTGACGACGCGGGACGCTAAAACGGATGATTGTCGTCAGCGGCGTGACGAGACCATCCGTTGGTGGACGGTCGGGCGGACGATTGTCATTCCTCAGCTGACGAAACGCCGTTCGTCAAACGCACACACTCGCACACACACACTCACCGTTCTGGGAAAGCTTATTTTATAGCAAATTTGCACCAACCGTACAGATGGAACATGAGATAGAAAGAAACGGGGAAACGATCGTACATGTTGGTTTTCGCGCTTGCGCACTACTGTCACACATTTTACGCAGTAGGCTGCGACGGGAGTCAGTGCATAGTTCGTTTCGTGCAGTTTGTTGGTGGCGAAGATCCGTGGGGCCGTGGGCCGTGTAAAAAGTTTAAACAATTGTACTTTTGTGCACCCGATTGAAGTCTTGTTTTATTTCAGATTCGTACGTTTTCCATCAGCAATACGACAACCGGTAACAACGCCGTCAAGCGCCAGGATCAAACATCAAAACATGCATCACCGGCCACCAGTGACTGGACCCGATCTTTAAGCATTTGGTGCGCAAATATTATCAAGGAAGTGAAGAAATGAATTTCGTACGCCAGGTTGTGTATTTTGTGAAATGAGCATCCGTTTCATTGCAGGTTAGACAAGTGCTGGATGACTTCGAATTCGCAACATTGGCTGGGCGCTGCGACTGTGCGAACGAGTGTGATCCCATGGGAGGGCGACCTGCTGTTGACCGATCCGGTGTTACAAGGTGTTTAAACTGGTAGAGATCGTTCGTAGTTATGAGGACAAAAGGTACCAGGATTTCTTAGCTCGCCCCATCGCATGAGCTGGTGCTGTGATCGGCCAACTCTTGGCAGCAAAACATCCAATGCTTCAACAAGGACAACAATCTGCTAAACACCATTTTCGTCAATCATGTGCGTGAGGAAAAGGCTTTAATATTTTTGTCCATTTCTAATTGTATGGCCTTTTGTCCATTGTAGAATTTACAAAAGCCCAAAGTATCCACGGCGGAAATGTTGTTCGGTATACCGTTGCGCGATACGGGTGTGAAGCACTATGCGATGCGTGTCCGGCCGATTCACGTATCCTGCGAGAAAACAATCCTTACTTCACCGAATCGTTGAGGCAGAAACTAATCTGCGCCTATCCACTGCACCAGACGGAAATCGAGGCAGCGACCGATCTTGAGAACGGTGAACCGGTAGAGAAAGATCCACCGTAACCAGCGTCACCGCAATCCATCATGTACATGTTCTACCCAGGAGAGTTCAACTGGAAAGAGGTGTTGCATGGCGTTCTGTGTGTTCTTCAGCAGTGTCTTCTCAGTACGCAAAATCGAAGCCATCCGTTCCCTGCTCATGCTCGTTTCCTGTGCGATGCTGACCGTTCTCGGGAGCGTCATGGTGTCCCTCGGATTGTGTTTTTTCGGCCTTACCGTCAGCTTCCAGTCGAAGGGAGCCTATCCGTATCTGGTGATACTGGTCGGGCTGGAAATCGTACTCGTCATTACCAAGAGCGTCGACGTAAAGTTTCGGGTGGCGCAGGGCCTCAGCCGGGAGAGGTGGTCGATCACGAAGATGCTGACATGCTGACCAAGATTACCATCCTGACGGGCGGCCTGGCAACGTTTGTGCCGGTCATTCAGGAGTTCAGCATCTTCGCGATCGTGGGCCTCTTGTGGGACTTTGTGCTGCAGATGCGTACTAATAATGTAGTAAATGTAATGTAGCAATAATATTGTAACCCGGCGATTGTGCGTTCGTCGCCGGGTAACGAAATAATTATGTATTTTTAAAATAAATGAAAAAATATATAAATAAAATAATAATTTACTGGTCTCTTGCTTTAATAGATTTTAATATATGGAATGAGCTATAATTTATAGCAACGCGACGTTTTATAGCAATAAAAAATCAATGCTATAACCTGAGCTTTTTTGACAATCGTCCGAAACAGTGTCCGTTTCTGCTGTTTTAGGCCATCCGACGGACGGCAAAACGGACGTCCGTCGGATGGTAAAACGGACAGTAAAACGGACATAGTTGCTCCTTGGGTATGGCCAATTGGTGAGTGTGGATTCGTCGTATGTCTGTTTTTTTAGGCTGGGCATAATCTAATGGAAAGAGAATAATTAGGAAAATTTCACCAATTGATACACAATTCCTTTACCTTTGTACTTTCCTCGTTTATCGTAGTTCATTCAATGACGGACTACATTTGTACGACGACTATCTTTCTCCTTCTGTGCTCTGGAAGGTAATGTAGCAAAAACTCGTGCAAAGAAAGATTGGGTTGCTCTATGCGTTGAGTTAGTTTAAACGCATTAAACATTTCTCGGCATTTCATTGCGGCGACTAACTCTTACTAACCAACTGTAAGTTTACGAAACTTTTTGACAATGAATTACATTTCGTTTTCGTGTCGACGTTGACGTGTCGTCTGTTTTGACATACTTCAAACAACAAAACATTGACCCGGGGAAAAAACAACAAAAGCTCGAGGCTAAACTCCTAGAAACTAGAAACTGAAACGCATCAAAACACGAGCAAACAAAGTATATTACCGGAACGAACCGAACCATAATCCGGTTCAACCGTGAAACAGTTGCTTGCGTTTTGCTGCGTCCACCAGATACTTTAAAGTGATCTGATGATGGAAGCACTCAGCACGTACTACAATAAGGACGAGTACGTCGAAACTGCGTCCGGCAACAAAGTTAGCCGGCAGACCATTCTATGTGGCTCGCAGAACATTGTCCTTCACGGCAAGGTGATTGTGCAGAGTGGAGCAATCATCCGGGGTGACTTGGCCGCCGTCCGCACCGGGCGGTACTGCGTCATCTCGAAGGGTTCCGTCGTCAGGCCACCGTATAAGCAGTTCAGCAAAGGAGTTGCATTTTTCCCGTTGGTAATCGGCGATCACGTGTTTATCGGTGAAGGTGCTGTTGTTTCAGCCGCCTCGATCGGTTCATATGTTTACATCGGCAAGAATGCCGTTATCGTAAGTGCCACAGACAATTCTCTAGCCTTCGTCCTGTTTAACTTTTCTCTACTGCGTCTGCATCTCTCTAGGGCCGCCGATGTGTGTTGAAAGACAACTGCATCATCGAGGATGGAGCAATTGTACCACCGGAGACGACGATTGCTAGCTACATGCGTTACACCGCCGATGGACGCGTGGAAGGTGGCCAGGGAAATCCCGACTTCGTACCGCACGCAATGCTCGATTTGATGATCGAGTTCACTAAATCGTACTACGATAACTTCATTCCAATAGCGAACTGACGGCACAGGACGCTCTCGGTCCGATCGAGAGTCTAGCGTGTGTCGTATCATCTTCCACCAACCCCAGCTCTCATCCGTGTAATGTAATCGTTAATCTTAAAGATATGTATTTATTCAAAAGCAACAAATAATAACCCCACAGACGGTCAAATATAGCCATAGAGCCATGTGTTTAATCGAGATTTATTGATCCATGAAACAAAAAGGGCGCGGGAGTACAGTAGCAAAAGGACCCAGAGAAATGCAGTTCTTCCAAATCATCATTTTTCGAAACCCAGTATCAGAGAAACGCGCTTCGTGTTGTGGTCTTTAGCATTGATGGTTAGTAATATACAAAACCCTTGTGGCCGAGTTCAGTTTCACTTCTTGCCCGACTTTTTAATTCCACCTTGCAGCAAAGGTCCGCCTTTCGATGCTTTCTGTTTGGCCGCATCCAGTGCCTTCTGTTGCTCCTTTTGTTTCTGTTTGAACGCCACATCTTCTTCGTCTAACTCCCCCTGATCCTTTTTCGGAGCCTTCAAGGGTTTTTTTTTACCTCCTTCGCGGCCACTCATTGCTGTGAAATAATACACATCCCAATAAGATGTTGCAACAAGATACTTCGTGGATTACGGATTACTTACCGAATTTTTGTTTAGAAGTTTCGAAGTTTAGTTTTTCGTTCTGGAAATTTTGTACCAACAAAACCGTATGCTAGATTATGACAGCATCACGCGATGCTTAGACGTTTCATTTGACAAACGATTTTTTTCCATTTGACAATTGACAAGTCTTTTCACGCTTTTCCTATTTTCAAATCGACGTAACGGCTCGTCAGCTAGATCAAATCTGCAAAACGTCTCCTTTGTACATAATCAATAATTGTTCTGTCTCCTAGCTGCAAGATTTTCTTTTAACAAATTTGCCTGTAGAATCAAGCAAAAAGTAACAGAATTATATTAGTGGTTCGCCAAGAACGGTGACCCTTCCTGAAAAATGTTCAGAGAAATAATTCAGATCGTCATAACTCAAACGTGCAATATAAAATATTTGAAACCAACGAACATGAAACATGAAAAACTTCCCTGCCTTTGAAAAATATTTTGAAAGAAAATATTCACAAATTTTGAACAAAGAAACAAAGTGTAACTGTGTGTTCATATAATTTCTGTAGAGCAACCTTCCATTATTGCTCGCCCGGCGATGATGTGGAAGAAGATCTCCGATTGCCACAATGGAAGAATTTACTTCATTAAGTATTCCCACCAATAAACATTCACTCTTTCCTGTAAGATATGAAAAGATATAGAGAGCCACTGTTCAGATATTATTGGTTTTTTCGAGCATTTTACCCAACCATTATGACTGCCAGGCAATTAATCGACAATCGAATCGACCGAATTTTACCAACAATACTACTGAATTAATTCGTAGTATTCTTTCAGAAATTAATAAAAAGAAATTGTTAAAATAAGAAAAAAACATTCTTCAACCTGCAACTGAGTCTCTTAGCAAACACTGCCGTTGGTATAAAATAACTTTGTGGTGGAATATATGGATAACTTTGAGTTGTTTCGTTTCGTTTTCTTTATTGACTGGATCGTAGATACTGTGCAATGTTTAGCGCAAAGCAATCTGCTCTTTTTTCCTTCTTTACATTTTACTGGTTTTCGCCAAACTTTTTCTTCATTTTATTCCCCACACCGTTTAGTAAATGTTGTTCTTGATCGGCTTTTCATTTTTTGTAGTCACTTTTGTCCTAACGTAAAGTGGTTGGCAAATACAGGATATGGGTTTAGCAGACAAATTTTATTGCATTTAATAGAAATCAGACAGTGCAGTAAAAAGAGTGGGAAGAAAATTTAAAACTCGATGCTTAACGGTCATTCGGCGATTCGCCTAATCGTTTATCCTCTTTTAACACATCTCAACCATTTTTTTTCTACGCTCCCGAAAAAATTACAATCGATCAATCTAACAGAGAAAGATGAATACAGTTAAGAATAACATATCTTTTACAATTAACAAATGACCGAAAAAAAATTACACGAAAAACTTCATCGCGATAACTTTTGCGCGAAAATAACTAAATTAAACAATGTCCAAAACTGATTTGCTTCACAAGACTAAAAAAACTTATACGCGACAGTTCAGAGTTAACAAATCAAAACGCGTAAACGGTGCAATGACCAGCGTATTTGCCGCATTTGCTAACAATCGTCGTACAAAATGATAGTAAGACAATGGTTTGCCTTTACGTTCAAATGTCCAAAAATAACGAAACAAGAAACTGTCGCTTGAGATTATTGGAAGGAAAAACAATGTTCTATATTCGTAGATCAGATTTCAATTTACCAGTTTTCACAACTCCGCTTACGCTAATCACCTACTAAATATCATTCACCAATCGTTTGGCTGGTTGGCTAAGAATTTGTCCACGTTTTAAACTATTGCAGGTGTTCGCACATCGCTGTTCCTCTTGTGTTTCGCTCAATCTAGCAATGACCTTCATGGTGCATTTCTTTAATTATTACCTTTTTTACATATATTCATATACATCAGCAGATGAATTACTCTCGATGCACTCATTTCCTGTTTTGTGGCATCGCTCTTGTGGTTAGAGAATATAAGGGTATGCGGAGGATTTCGCTGCTCAAAATGTGTACGAATGCGATCGAATGTTATCACATCGTGGGATGAATGCGGTTGGTTTTTATCATCTTAAATATTTGAAATGTTTCAAATATATGTCGAAGAAATGTCCTCTCATGCAGCACAATAAGTCGTCAGTGTTCTGTCCGCTACAGATTTTTTTTTTGTTTTTTTGTACGCTTATGCAACTTAAGGACGACATCTTGAAAGTACGCGATTAGATAACTACACTACAGATTAAAACTATCACTGATCAGGCCAGATAACTGTAGGTATCCTTTTGTCCTTCCTGGCGCTCTAGATATTCTTTCTCTATCAGAATATCAATGCATTTCTGGAAATAAAATGAGCATGAAAAATATTATCAGTATAATTAATTCATGAAGACTTAGAAGGAACTAAAACAGTAATATAAAACATTTTAAATGCCGGACCGGCAATCCTACCTTAATCACTTGAATCTTCGGTTTAAACCGAGTTGACAGTTGATTCAACACTTCGCCAACGAGCTGCGTATGGTTCAGCATCTTGCGCATCTTCATGATCCTTACGATGGCGGCCTGGATGAGAATCTTGCGATCTTCTTCAATATTTTTGTGAGTCGCCTCTTGCTCTACTTTCAGTTCCGTCTTGAGCGGGAAATTGATGTTGATACGAAGCTTTCGACTGTTTGATGATAAAAAAGAGAATTTAACGATTTTAGGAACTCCTATTTTGGCACAAAGTATATCAGTCGGGGAACTCACTTCTTGAAGTCTCTGTTCAGCTCAATTGTTGAACTTGGCTGTAACTTGGCTTCGTCATCGTAGCAGGTCAAAAGCTTGGTTTTGAGTAAAATTTGCAGCACTTGTACAAGATTTTCATTGTTAATGCCTGCATATGAGAGAAAAACAGATTGTGGTGATTGCAACTCAAGAAGTGACGAAATAACAATGTGCCACAGTCGAGCGTAAGTGGAAATTATTATAGTTGATATTGAAGTGCATTTGTGTTTGAGATTTTCCAAATTAGAAAAAAAATCCATTCAACTACTGACTGACTGTAAACAACACCTACCAGTATTTTCTCCCAACTGCTTAATACTCCACACAGTTTCCTCATTGAACTGTAGCAAAACGGCCATTTGAAAGGTACTGGCCTGAAACGAGAACAAAAAGTCATATCATCAGACAACTCAAATAACGATTAATTGGGAGTTTGAAGAGACCATCGGAACATGTTAGTTACCTGTAGCGTGTATCGCATTCGAAAGCAGTTGGTTATGAGTTCTCCACGACACATGTTATACAACCAGTTTAGCTTGCGCCCGGAATGTTGCTTGCCGTAGAAGCCGTTGAATCGGTGAACGGATTGTTCCAGCTACAAAACAAACAAACCCCGGATTCTGTTTGTGAAAAGTTCGCTCACATTATGCGTTCTAAGACGTACCTCAAAAGGCAAGGAGAAGGTAAAACTTTGATTGAATGGCCACGACCCGCAAGACAGCACCAGGATACTGAAATCGATTTCGTTTTGTCCTGTACCGCGAGTATCTTTCAGCTTCTCGTGGTGCTGCCGGTACTGCTCGTTGAGATCCTTTGAGACCCCTATGTCCTGGAACATGCGCTGCAACTTGCTAGTGTACTCAAAACCGCATGCCTGCTTCAACTTGGAAATCATGGATGCTTCTGCGTCGTCGCTGGCCGACATGTGATGACAGAGGCGCTTTGCCAGCATCTTACTATAGAACTTTTGGAACACATCCTTGTCTTCGATGTACTTAAATACAACCATCTGATAGATAAGATGAGATCAACATTATTAGAACTAGCCTACGACGAAGTTGAAAACGAGGCTCATGTAACGAAATCCGGCGTACCACTTGATTGAGAGTATCCTCCAGTTCGGCTTCTTCGGGGTTTTTGCTCGATTTTTTTAGCAGTAGATCACAATACTTGGCCAATAATTCAGGACTCTTACTGGCGCTTCTACTAAGCTCGGTAACGGCATTCGTGTTAATGAATTTGCCGCATGCCTTATCAAGCGCTGCCACGAAGCCGCTGTCGTTGTTGAACGCAGTAAGAACAAGAGCATTGTACTTTTTATGAACTTCCAGGATGGTTTGGACGTAAATTTTTGGATCCTTTTATCCGGGGTGCGAAAACAAAAGAGGAAAAACAGTGAATTGGGTTCGACTGGTGAATGCGAATAAATAGATTGCATTAATCTCACTTACATTGACAGCAGAATCACCGCACTTCTCTATGGCCGCCAAGCCTTGGTTGTGAATGTGTGATTCCAATATTTCTTTCAACTCAAACAGACCCGCCTTGATCCGCGCAACGAGGGAGTACATCCTGCCCAAGTCCTGATTCTTGTCTGAGTCTAGCAAGTTCTGAAATTCCGTTCGGAACTGATCGAGATGATTCTGAATCAGCACTCGTTCGCATTTTTCGGCTAAACGCTCTAGAGTGCTCTCGTGCAGATAAACTTGGACGCGCTTTTGCTCCTCATTCAAGCGCAACTCCACTCGCTTCATGTACTCGGTGACAGGATTCTCGCGCAGAAACTCGGCACTTTCACGAGTATAGAACCTACCCAATGAAAAATAGTTACACTCTTCGGTTCTTTTCTGAGCAAAATGATGCGCAACAAGCAATTCATCTAACGCTTACGTACCGTTCTGTGTCCTCCAAGAAAATATTTTCGAAACTTTCCTTATAGACGGACAAGTTCTGTCCCTTGGCGTGCGGATCTTCCTCGTTGAGCCCAAGCTCCACGTAGCAGTTGATGACGCCGGAAACCAGACGTGAGTTGATCGTTTCGCCATTTCGCTCGCGCTCGATCAATTTCAGTACCGCGTTAGTCACTTGTTTGTTGAGATGCTTGAAGAGGTTGCCCCGCCAGGTGACCAACGCCAGCTGGTAAATCTCGTACACGTCTTTGCGGCCCTCTTCGCACTCACGTTTCACCCAGTGTCGGTTGAGGTAGGCGCATACCCCGTTCAACACTTTGCTGGAGAACTGATACTCCTCCCAACGCTTGGTGTAGAAGCTCAGAACTTCCTCGTCCATCAAATCGATCCCATTTTGGTGCAACCGTACGAGATAATTTTCGAGAAATTCTTTCAGTCGCTTATAGAGCTCCTGACCGACGAGCTGAGCCCCGCCTGGTGGAGCGCTCATACCCTTCTTCGATGCTTTCGATGCTCCGGTACGACAGTTCGGTTGCTGGTGGACGCTCGTGCAGTAGTTATAAACATGTCTGTTGGTGTAAATAGCACATAAAAATCATTTTAGAAATCGAAGCAATTCTAATCCGTTACGTAGCAACACTTCATCAAAGTGCGCTGTATATCTAACCCTTCGTTGCAAAGCATCAAATTATGCTAGAATTATGCAAAATATTGTTATTGTTATTGGAAGAGAAAGAGGATTTATCCCCAATCAAGGCCTAAATCTGCACATGTTGCCGTCCATGTTTTAAGCAAAATTATCCACCCAGACAGAAAGGTATTCTGCCGAAAAGTAATTCAAACAAACCCAGGTTACACTTGCTGTTTTGTTCAAACTGGGGGTCTAAATATCTATTTTGCATTCTGCATTTCTGCATTTTTTATCTTTAACCAAACATAATCATGTTTTGTAACGTTCGCCTGTCTATATCATTGTTCCGCTCTAGGAAGAAGACGCAGTAATTCGAAGTTTCCGAGATTCCAATGCGTGCTCAGCTGAGGTGGTGAGAGGAACACTACCTCTGCTGTTGCCAACAGTGACGGCTGAACCGAAATTCCAACCGGGAAAATAGAAATCATTAAAAATAGAACGACACTTTGGCACTCGAAGCCGCTGATGTTTGGCAGAGTGCAATGACGGTTCAATGGTGCTATGATTTGCTTTTAAGACGGAGAGCTACGAAATAAGAGAGAACTGTGCGCTTTCAACAGATAAACAAACAATCGTAATCGAGAGCAGAGAAGACACAAAACACACATTTGGTTTTTTCCACTGCTGAAACACAAAATATGGAGGCCAGACAGAGTGCATTGGCATGTTTGGCGAGCTCACGCGACATCACGAGTGAGTCTGTCGGTGAACGCCGACCTCTTGTGATTGTGCTTGTGTTTCCGCATTGGTAATCTTGTTACGCCAACGTTGTGTTGTTTGTCGTTTCTCTTACGTGCAATTCAGTTCCTTGAGTGTATCTCAGACGACAAAACGCGACACACACGTCTCACAATCACTTACAGGCTGCCATGCAATCTTTACCTTACACAGGCCAACTCGGTACACTTCCGTATCCACTATCCCATCCCGTGCTTAATCACGAACCCCAACATCTCTTATTAAAGCTTTGAATGCCTTTAAAGTCTCTACCGGGGTCAAGGATATTCACCGTACCAACACACATACACCACAAATTTACATAAACTGTGTATCTGTGGCACAAACACAAAGAGTGTTTTCCTGATGATATTGTGCTACCGTAACTTTGATCACGATTTCTTGAAGAAACTGCATTTGGAAAGAACGCGCCCATCTCTGTCCGGTTTCAGTTACTAACTTACGTGTATAGTTCCATGTAGCGGGCGATGCCGAGGCTGTGTTCCCGCTTGTACACCTGCTTGATGCCGCCTTCTAGATCGGTCCATATCTGAAACCATATGCAGTCCAGCAGAGTTCGCTTAGTAGAACAAAAATGTGTACTGCCCAAAAAGTACATGTGTGGATGAAAAGCACTTACCTCTTCAAGATTGATATTTTTAAGCCCTGTAGCCCCGTGAGAGTTTAATTTAGACATCGGAACGACGGTGTTCCAGTCGATTTCTGGTGCGCCTTCGGTTGTTTCGTTGCGGTTCAGACGAATGAATTTTTCCCACTATCGATGTCTCTGCCGCCTGCTACTCGTCCCAGGAACACCTTCCACACCACACGATTAGTGGAATCCGTACAGCGACGAGGAATACGTCACACTTCAAGCAAAAGAGAAGCACCCATAGGAAAAAAAACAATGAGTTCTTCTGTATCAACTAAAGAAATTTAAGAACACGTTCAATCGTGCACCGATCACGTACTGAAATGTTTGTCTTTTGTTTTCACGACAGTTTCTTGGAACAATTCTCTTTTGTTTCTCCACTTCCCACAATCTTTACACCTCGGAAGGAAACCGTGGAAACCGTTTCCACCACTTACATCAGCCCGCCCATCGACGCAACTTCAAAACGCCAATCCAATCTTGAGGATTATTCAAGGTTTAGTGGTTTTTTCACTTTTCCAGGGATATTGTTCGCTTTGGTTGCAGTGAAAAAGAGGAAACCACCACCAAACGCTTCGTGGCCTCGCAGTCCCAACAAAGAGAGCATAGTCAGAAAAGAAAATAACTCACGTTCTCCTTACCTGTAGACGAATTTCGACGATTTCAGTTTCACACGCCTTCTTCGCAATTTTTTCGCTAGATGCACCAACGCGAGAATATCTCGACCAGAAGAGGATGTTTATTTAGCCCGTCCGTGGTTTCGGGCACAGGAATGAAAAATTGCAAGCTTCGCAGTTGCAAACACAAAAAGTCGAAAGAAAGAAACGGATCGCGTAGAAAAGTGACTTTCTTCCTGCTTCGAGGTCTACAGAAATCCAGCGTACAGGAAAATGACAGCCATTAAAAAACACTCCACTTCGTTACGATTAGCCAAGCGTGTATAGCGGTGCTTGTCTGGCACACAAAATGATCAGGCGATTGAGTGGCGTTGGACAAGGACGGACCGTTGAACACCACAGCAGAGCCAGTGTTGCCCGATGCAAAGTCTAAAGATGCATCGTTTCGATCAATTTGGTGAAATATTCCCGCCCCGCGAACTTTGCATAATGGAAATTTCCTTCAGGTACTGAAAATACTTTTCATTATCGGATAGTGTACAACTCACACATAATTAATCGGATTCTGTTTTTAACAACACTGCTACTCTCGTTGTTGGAAGCCCCAAGCGATTTTACCACGATAACGATCTTAGATCGAATTGCAATGCACGACGGTCTAAATCAACGAATTCGTCTAGGAACTTAACGACTGAACGAAAAGTCAATGGTGTGTTTGGGACCGTTTTTAAGGCTTGAGAGTGGAAACTGAGAACACACCAGGAAGCTGAGCGCGGCTTGCTACTAAATTGTATTATCGGAGAAAAGCGTGCAACCCATCGATTATCCGTGTTGTTTGGAATCCCGCGGCAAAACATTTTCCTCCAAAACTCAGTTTGCATTATTATTTAATTTTTGAGCGTTCATAGCGCCGCGTAAACAAACGCGCTTTCGCGATGGTGGCGTCGAAGAAATCGTTCAACATAGGGGACTTGGTGTTTGCCAAAGTTAAAGGTTACCCGCCTTGGCCAGCAAAGGTACATAAACTAAGAATGTAACGCTTCGGGTTCTGCACCGGGCACCGGCTCATGTGACTGGTCGAATTATTCTGCTTTTTGGAGCGAATGTTTTTTGTTGCCAATTTCCCTTCTAGAAAAATAATTTCCATTCTCTTCCTTGCACGCACATTCGCTCCGTATTCCGCCATTTCGAACACCGTCGCCACGGACAGATTACGCGGATTGACAAAAGCAAATACAATGTCTACTTTTACGGGACCGGAGAAACGTAAGTATGGATTTCGTTGTAGCTCGCGATCATACAGAAGGATTGACGCCAAGTTTTGGAATTTTTTAAAATCTAATAACTTGACTTTTATTTCGCATCCCCTACTATTTCAGGGCCAACATCAAGGTGGAGGATTTGTTTCCCTACGAAGAATCAAAGGGAAAATTTGCGACCGACAAAATTATGCGACGTAAAGGATTCAAGGAGGCCATGCTACAGATAGAAGCAGCGCTGAGCGGGGAAGATCCAAGCCCGGTAAGTAGGGTGCACCGCTCAATGCCCTGTCAGCATCGTGAATTGAGCTATGTGTCATTGAAAGTGGCTCATAGCACTTGCGTAATGCTATTTGTGTAAGTCAAATTACAATCGAAAATGATGCTTACACGAAGAAACGTCTGTACATGTACAATTCATTTAAAATTGACCACGAATCTTATAGTGCAATCGAAGGCTTTTATTTTGCCCTTAAGCTTTGTTCTGTTGCCTTTACCGGCGCTCGAATACGGGAACACAATTTTTGCGCTCCAAAACAATGTTCATGGTACACATTGTTTCCTTTTCGGTGCACAGTAACCGTCACTGTGATAATTTTGTAAATGTGTGTTACGGTATGTTGCAATAACAACTGGCTCTGGTCTTTCAATGCACAGCTTTCCTTCGATGTAGTCGCTGTCCAGTCGGGAGTGGACGACTACGCAATGAGAAGTGACCTGAATGAGGTAAGTCATTCGATGGAGATCTTTTAATCACAAAACAATCAATGGAAACATAGGTGTCGAGGAGAAGGGAAATCATTGATTTTCGCCGAACTTTCTAGCCATCGTTTAGCGACTCACGCATATCGGCAAACTCCACCGTGCTAGATACAAGCACGACACAGCGAGAAAATGATGACGTTCACAATGACAGCGACATGAAAATAGCAAAGGAAAGCAAATCCTCGACAACTAAGAAAACCATGCCAGTTACTGCTGCTACTGTGCCGGCTATTCCCCGTTCAACACCGCCCACTGTGGCGAACAACGGTGCGATACAGAAGGAGGCTGATGCTGCACATCCCGACGCGGAGCCAGTGGTAACCACAGCGGAAGCGAAGGAAGTAGTCAGTCGAAGTGGCCGGAAAATCAAGATGAAACGGTTCATGGATGGGGATGACGAGGAGAGTGCATCGCTGGGTCCCCCGGCAAAAAAGAAAGCACCGAATGTGACTTCGGTCAAAGACAAGGCACCGGCGACACCAGCGGGCACGGGTATTACAACCAAGAAATCAAGTGTTTTTGGTAAGTTGCCGGAGCAACTAAAAATGGAGCACCAATGTGCACTCGTTAATGAAAATCAATGCAATTTTAATGTCGTTCTAACTATAGACAAAATTGAAAAGGAACGAGTGTACTTCCTAAAGCTCGAGCGTGAAATTGTCCAGCTAAACATGGAGGTCAAGGCGTCGGTAAAGTTGGCCAGAGCCGATGCGGAGCGATGTGTAAGGCTACTGGAACAATATCAGAGTATGTTACTATTGTTTATTATTTTATTTTAAATTAAGCTTTTTTTGTAAGACACTGAAAACGAATGGTTTTTTTTTATCTCACCAATCATCAATAGAGTTGGAAGTGACGCCAATAATCCTGCTAAAGCACCCTAATTGTGTTGAAACAATGAAGAGGTTGCGGAAATACGTTGGTAATGCGAAAGCATGGAATATGCCCGAAACGGAACAAGTGAAGTTCGACTTTTATGCTCAACAAATCCGAGCTAAAGCCGAGCAAATCTACAACCGATTTAAGGTGAGTTTGGTTGTTGTCGTTTACAAAAATTAGTTGCGAATCATTTTTTTATTGCGTTCGTTCGTGAAGACGATTTTCTCAGTTCCGGAAAACAATTTGTCGTTCTGGGAGTGGTTCCAGCAGAAGGTGGCTTTTTATCAGCGAGAAATTGAGCATCTGACGCCCGAAGAACGTCATATGATCATTGACGATGCTGGTAAGTTTTGGTTGTTTCTCTAAATACTCACTTGTTTACATGTGAAACGTTTTCGTTATTTTCTTTTGTTCACAACGCCTGACATGCTCTGAAGATGTTCCCAAACAATCGGAAACTGGTAATCGGTATGCAAAGGAAAGTGATGTAAAGAAAGAAGATAAGACCGAGACGACAGACACCGAGGAAAGTGCGATCGTTGCCGAGAAGAGCAATGACGTCGCCTTGGAGGAGAATTAACCTAGCGCCAACTCCGTCAGGCGGGCTACGATCGGTTAAGAGAGCGAGTTTCTGAATTCCTCACAATCTATCCTGTTACCTCCACCGATCGCATCTTCGACAGTTATGGTTTCAAGTTTTCTTCGTAGCTTTCTGCAGTTGCGACCTTACCTTTTGCCCATTCAAATATGTGTTATAATATAGTTTTCTAAAACGGCCCAACGGCTTACGTGGCCTACGTGTACCACGTACCCGCCGTGTGTCAACGTATAATTTTTAGTTTAATGTCTCAATGTCTCCAAGTTTGAGTTTGTGTAATTTGACTGCATTTGCAAGCACCCATGAGTTCTACGTACAGCAAAAAGCTTCATAACAATAATCTACAGGATCAAGGGCGCTATATCCGTTCATGGAGTACGAACACGCAGCTCACGGAAAATGGACTCTTCGGTAACTGTGTGATGAACAGGGTTTTGGACGACAAAGTTTTTGTTGCATATTTTATTTTACAAAAACGAATATTGCAACGCCTACATACACACAAACAAATTTACGCCCTGAAATGTCGGTGTGGCGTACTATTTTTACGAAAATTATTGCATCCTGACACTGCTTCGCGCGCACGTGTCATGCATGTGGTCTAGGGATGCACAAATAAATGATTACTTATTAATTACAACCGCTGCAATTGAGTGTTTATTGTTCTCTTTACGCACTACAGCTGCTGCTGCTGCGCCATATAGATGAGCTTTGCTTGGGGCTAAGCGATGGTAGAATGTGACTTAATTGTGCTAATACTATAAATACGGATTTAAAAATCTAACCCCTAACATGCTGCACAATACGTTCCTACTCTTCAGTTTCCGGTTTCTTATCACTTTCTGCCTCTGGCGTGGCACTTTCCATGGCGGTTTCTGTGTCCGGAGCTGGTTTCTGAACGCGGTTCACCGATAAGCCGAGCCAATTGGATATCATTGCAATACCTTCGTCCGTCGATTCACTGACTGCCGCCAAAATGTCGGCAGTAGAGAGATCATCAAGGAGTGACAGGGCTGACGTTGCGTTACCAGCCGCAACCGGGGCCGGCGATTGCTCTCCGACCACTGCGATCGGAGTCGTCGATTCCTCGCTGCGAAATAAAGAACACCATTTTACAGTTCGATTAGTGCGGCTGCATATCGCATTATGGCCACCAGCGTCTTCGGTACCTTTCGCTGGGAATCTGCTCCCGTATCTGCTCTTCAGCGGACTTAATCACCTCCATGCCGTTCGGTCCCATCCTGAAGCAGCCAAGGGGAAGTTCAATCTGCACGTCACCTAGCAACATCGGTTCAAGCTGCAAACACCCACGCATACCTTCGTCGGTGGGCAACAATTCATTAAAGCGGGCACAGATTTGTGCTAGACTAGAGAACACATTCAAGCATGTTGGAGCTGGATCGGGCCCTTTCACACGCTGACTGTGCAACACGCTGTCTCCATAGGAAACGTTCAGAGCGATTCCTTCCTCGGCGGAAAGGTACTTCAATCGCACACAACCTTTGAAAAAAGGAGACTCGAAACTAAGAGTACTGCTATCATATTGGCAGATAAGTAGTTCCTACCAGGACCTCCCAAATCGACAAACGTCATGTTGAAGTCAATGCAGCAAATACACGAAGGACCGTTACATAAACACTTGCTGGAGCCGGCCTGGTCATCCTTGGCTTCCGCATCGTCGGTGGCTAGCGAGAGGTAGTCTGCAAAAAGAATATTTTAAGAACACTATGACTCATCATGACTTCCTTATCCGGCTATTACGACCGCCGAGGGGGCCTGCTCTACCGCTTCTACGGGGGTTACGTCGTCTACGTCCTCTATCTCGTTACACCCGCCTAAGAAAACTTGTGGGCTTGTTCGCCTTCCTCCATTCTCATGGCATGACTAGCCCTTTTCCCGGCCTGGCGTCCCAGCCCACCAGCGCCGTATAACCCGGCGGTGCGCTCGTCGAGTGCAGTTCGCTGTTATAACGATCCCCTCATTGTTCCTGCACACATACGGGGCCAATAAACAATTTTTAACTTATGGACTTGTCGATGCATATTGCACAACTAATTGTTCGTCAAATAATTCTGTAATGTTATTTGATACTGTTTTATCTTATTGTAACCACTTATTTACAGTATGGCTTGAAATACACTTTGTTGTTCAGAATAGTCTCCCTGGACATCAATTCACTTGTTCCAACGCAAAGAGCCGAATGTTATGCGATTTCAGCTCAAAGCCTCTATAATACAAAAGAAAAAAAAACTTGTTCCAACGAGATTCCAATTTTTGAATTGCATCCCTGAAGTAAAAACATGGAAAGGCTGCTAAATACGTTTCCACATGTGACCTCATCATTTGTTAAAAAACTTTTTCCGCGTATGGTTTTTATATGGTCTGGAAACAGATGGAGGGGAAACTAGGGGCCAAATCTGGTGAATGCGGTGGATGCTGCAACATGAATTTTTGCCATTACCAAAATACTCTTGTGACACGGTGCATTGTCCTGATATATTGCACATATTTTTTTTTATTTAGATATTTTGCACACAGCTTCTGAACCCCAATACTTCAGTCACAATATTGCTTACACTGCCCAATGAGATGTTTATGACTTCTACTAAATCTCTTTCAGTCACTCGACGATTTTTCCCGTGTTCTTCCAACGTTTCCAGATGTTGCTATTGTTTTTGGAAGTCCTTGACGTGGATCGTCTTCAAGGCTTGTACGAGCACGTTTAAATTCAGTAATCCGTCTTTCTACTGTACTAATTGAAGACGATGAGTCCTTCTGCACTCTCAAAATTCGTTCATAATTTTTCCTTCATTCAAAAGTTCATTCACTGCACGATAATTGATTTTTTCTATTGTAAAGAAATACTGTGACACGTCGATACTAAATGGCTGGTAAACAATAAATTGAAGTGACCGATTGAAATGAAACTTCACATGCGTTCATATGCAGAGTGCGCATACCTAGCAAAAAATTAGGCTAGTAGCAGCACCTTCTGTTATCGATACATATTGAAAAAGCCAGTAAGCTTTGAGGACCGATTGAGCATCTGGAACACGCTGCGGAAGTGCAATTGCACGCACACATTGCAACAGAAGAATAATTAGAAGCAATTTAAAAACTGCTTGTCTTTTCTATGTTGTGTATTGTGCATTTTGACAACATTATCATACAATTTGAATTTTGGTTTGTTGTCGTAATAATTTTTAAAAGCAGCATCTCAATAACATTTATAAATTATTCTTTCATGTGAGAACCACGAGAACAATCCAACAGACCTCAAAGCACGTGTGCAAGTTTCCAAAGACCAACGTGAAGCGAAAAACATTGATAGCTATTTTCTTCTTCTTTTACTTTTTTGTACGGATATTTCCTCAAAGCCACAACATTAAAGAAACAATATCGATCTGGACTAAAATGGACTGGATTGGAGACAGTAGTGCATCCCAACAGAGCAACGTCTATTCATATCATTTTGTGCAAAATAGCGCAAGAAAATCACTGAATCTATTTTTGCCCTTTGGGTGGGTTCTTTTTTGTTGGTGCTGCGAATTGAAGCTTCACTCAGCTTCAAAAATGGGATAAAAACACAATTTCAATACAGCCTTACAGTCGTCAGAATAATTAAGGGAATCGGCATGCTGAATTCTAGAAAAACAGGTTGTTAGATACTTTATTAAGGCTCTTGATAAAAATCCAGCGTAGCTTGATTTATTAAAGCTATAATCCTCCTTTCTAATTTTTCCTTCTTGCTTGTAAACTTAGCATTATTTTATAGCTTTGTTGTGTACTGCCCTTCGGCCTACTGTATGGGTTAAAGATCAATATGGCCTAACTCACACGATTCGATGGTTGGTCCAGAAAAACTACATTTGGTACGTACCCAAAATGCTGGCCGACAGAGCTGAGGAGCATAAGTAGGTCAGCAACAGGAACAACAACAATTTTTTCATTGTTCCACAGTTTGTTTCACGACACTGGTAGCACTCTTTGGTTTCTTTGATGGGCCGCTCCTCTCAAACACTCCAATGGTAGTTCCGTTGTTCAAATATTTACTCGCTCCGGCAGATCGTGCCCGCAGTTTCGAACGTTCGAGGCTTCTTTACGCCGGCCAGTCAGGCGGGGGCCAATGTCTCGCCAACTATACGTCTCGCTATGTACGCCAGAGAGACGGGGCCAAGTTCACACTTTCACTCGCTTAATAAAAAAAACCTCAGTTTTTAACCTACTGCCTCACAAAATGATAACCAAAGATCCGGTTCGAGAAGAAACTGTTCGATTTGAATAACTCACTCGGTCCGAAAACGTGCAAATCGGTTGCCGTTAACAACGAGTATTGGAAGCAGCGGCTAACTTTTTAAATCTGGGAGAAATTGTAGAAATGAACCGTTTCGCTTGACGCACGTATCACGACTGCGAACTTTCCGATCTACAGTTTAACCAGGAAAGCCTTCACGCAGAAAGATAGTTTCTATATTTCATCCACTATAAAGAGAGAAAGAGAGAGAGTGTGTGAGAGCGAGAGGGGGTGGTGGAGAAAGACCCACGGTGATGGGTGAATCCGGACCGACAAAACATTAAGCATTGGAGAAATGGTAGTCGCGGCTTAAGCATCCACCGAAACAATCCAAATAAGAGAGAAGAAACGAACGAATGAGTAAGTGGGCAAAGGTAAAACGTGTCCGTCGAGATCCTAGAGCCCGGGGACGGAGATCGGGGATCGTACATTTTTCTCCGTCCCGCGTCCGGCATTAGCGCGACAAGAATTAAACTATCAATGGCTCGCAGGTTCGTCTCTATCCTTTGCATTCAGGTTTACGTTCGAGTTGCGCCGCGGGAGACCGTTTGAAACGAGCCCTTTGCTTGGGTTACATCGAAGAGGTAATGTCGAGACTGCCGAAGAGGTTAACAACCTCTACTAACTAGGCAACCGGATGAGCAAAATGGACCGCTCCATTCATAGCATCTTGCCTGATAGCGTCATCATGATCTTACTCGCTTGTCACAATGTCCACGATCCGTCTGGCGAGATTGGCCATTAACGAGCGATGTGATAATCGTTGGTAGTGTCAGATTTCTCTCCTATACAAACGTTTCCCATTTCTTTCACTCTTCTCCGCTCGAAACGGGAAAAACAGGATAACGAAAAGTGAGAAAGTCTGGTAGCAAGTTCGCGTGCCGCTCGCGATCAGCGATCAGCCGTTTTTACAGAAACAGTGGTTAATAGTTTATTCCCCAGTTTTGTAATGTTAAAGCTACACAAACACCCGACACTAATTGAGATTAAAACAGTACGTCAGGTTTACCGGGATAGCGAAAGCCGCCGGCGGTCAGCTGAGAAACATAGGGTCGCTCTGGCCGTATCATCGTAGCGGGTTGACTCACGCAGCGAGTTGAGTTGCTGGACCCTGACCTACCCCAGAATGTGAAATCTGGGTCGCGTGCACTTTGTAGCCACTCGTTTGCCTTTCTGCTTTGCTTTCTTTTGGAGATTTTCTCGTGGGGTGAACACTAAAGCACCAAGACCGTCGCCCCGCTGAATGCATTGATCTGCAGTGCAGCCAAACCCTATTACCTA
Source organism: Anopheles bellator (assembly GCF_943735745.2). Lineage (NCBI taxonomy): Eukaryota > Metazoa > Arthropoda > Insecta > Diptera > Culicidae > Anopheles > Anopheles bellator. The sequence goes on from NC_071286.1 coordinate 50,521,961, forward strand.
TATTTATCGGGCCGATAGCGATCGGTGGACTGGAAAGTATTTTGCTCCTTTCAAAACCCGAACATCACGAAGCAATGCTTTCCACGTGACCACTTGCAGACATTCTGCGTCACTTACGATCGAGATTAGCAGACGACCGTTAGTACGTTAGCCCAGTTGACCGTAGATATTGCCAGTGAATAAAAATATAAATTCTAGAAGTGGTCAATGGATGTGATTAGAATCAGTTGTCTACCAGATCCGGCGCACCCGTGCGAATGATACCAACTCGCAAACCCTCAGCTCGTTAAAATCACTTTAAGAACCTAATCAACACAGCGACAACTTCACCCGATGTGTTCTGCATCATTGTGCGGATCTTCTTTTTTTAATCGATTTAATTTTTAGGCAAACGGCATACACTGGTGATAAATGCCGTCCCACAGCACCGAGAGATGAACATATAGCGTGAAGAAACATAACGTAGCAATTATTAGGCGATTACAGCTCAAAGTTGCTAGAATACAAAAGAAAAAAAAATAACGTAGCAATGAATGACACAACCAAAACAATGAGAGGTACCGATCAAAAGAAACACAATGGGTTGGCATTTCCAAGCCGCTTAAACTGAGGACCACGAACACCTAGATGCTGTTCGATGGAGCGCAGCATACTTTCCCAATTATTATCAATTCTCATTCTCATTCTCAATTATAGTAAAAGTACAGTAGTTACAGTTTTTAATTAGCTTTAACATTTCTTTCATTTTTAATCAATTCGTTCATATTTAAAATGGATATTATTTAATATTTCAATTTGCTGTAAGTTCGTGTATAGATTAGTTTCACATTTATTATTCGTGTCAGGCTAACAAATAACTTAAATAACTTTATTATTGTTGTATAGGTGTATATCTGCACAATGTTATTTAACTGTTTGCCCCAACAGGCCTGTTCTCGATAGGGGAATACTTTAACATATATTGCATTTGCTATTTGCTTATTATCGTTGAGTTTTTTAATTTTTTTTCGTGTTTCACTTTACTTTTATTTTAAGTATAAACCCAGTGGAACGGTGGAGTAGAAGCTATTGTAAATTAAAACCCTATGTTTAGGTAGCATATGAACAAAATTAACAAAAAACGGTGAAAGGTATCGGCCGTTACTAGGTTTAAGACTTATTTCCGTTCACAAATATCTTTAATAATACTTCGATTATTCGTTATTCGTTTTTATCGCCGGTTGTCAGAGTTGATGATGAAAATTATGAAGGAAGCGCTAAAGATTGGCCAACAAATATCCGTTCAATAGTTGGGCAATGATGTGGGTCATGCTAGGTGGCGGCTAACCTCCCGCAGATCACATCACACACAAAAACCTTCCTGAATCGCACCCGAACGGACCCATTCCCTTTCCCGGGACACAGGAAACATCATATCTCGACCGGAGCGCAAGGTGAAGACAATCCAGAAACCAATAAATAAAACATATATGGGTCATCCAGAGAAGATGAAATAACGATTGGACCACGCGCGCTCCGCATTCGCCCAGGAGATAATCGCAGAGTTCCGTTCGGTGCGAAAAGGAAGCGAAACACAATCGAATTTGCATAATTATATAAGCTCACCGTGGGCATAATCTGATCAACGGAAATGTAGTGCCTTTTTTGGAAGAGAACGGCTCTACCATTTCGCCGACCGACTTTGTGTTCTCTTCGTTCGCCACTTCTTCAGTAATATGCGGTTATCCGTGGAGCCATCAGGAAAGGAAAACATTTTCTGCCCCCCTGTTCGCCGGAATCGGCAATCTAAAATCCCTTAGTGTAATTTCATCTGAAGCTAGCCACCTCCTAAAAGTGTTCCCTTCACCAAAACTGTGAGAAAGCTCACCTCATCCATACTTCTGGGACATAACAATTAAAAATTATGATGCTGCACATTTGAGGAGTTTTACGTTATGTTTTTACAGCTTATGCGCAAATTTAACAACCATAAAGAATCATATTTGACCACTTAAAAAAGGTAACAGAAATATACTAACAACTCAACAAAGAAAAAAATAACAACTTATCTGCAACAGAGTCACGTCCTTCGTCCGACTGTCAGAGGCTCCGCCAGCAATTTTAGCCCTCCTGTTGGTACGCATTTACACGTTGAACCGCGTCTCTGAACCATCAGCCAGCATCAGCGTGACCGTCCGATTGTTAATCCATATCAGTTTAGCCAAGCGCATCGGATTGAGGCGCGCAATGTCCGGTATCGGGGCTGTCGAATAACCCTTGATGCACCGCGTCTGTGACTGACCGAGACCGAACATGCCGGCACTGGTTTGCCAGAAGGATAGGCGATTTTCCGTACACGAGTAGCTCACCAGAAATTTACCGTCGGGGCTGAACGCTAGCGCTGTTACAGGTTTCGTATGCGCAGGAATCATCTGACACTTATTCTGGCGAAGCTCGTAGATGGCCAAATGTCCGTTGTTGGCGCCAACTGTGGGTCGGGCGGAGACACCAAGAGCATGAAACACAAATCGAGCATTCAAAATTGATAGCAATTGCGATCTGTCCATTAATAAGACAACAACAACAAAACCAACAGCAGTTTTGGCAGAGAAATGTGTTGGCTCAAAAGCGCCAAGAAACTGACAATATTTTGTAACTTAAAAATACGAATCATGTTTCTAACGAAATACTTTCTGACGAAATAGTATCCATTTTGTGCTCAAATGGCACCATCTACTTACCGGCAATCCGGCGTGATGCGCTGCAGTGTGAGACCTGATTGAATTTGCACATTAGAGGACTAACCTCAGCAAGACCCTTGGTTTTAAGGTCACCCGAATCAACACAGTGTAAGGTAATATCCATCACCTGTATGAAGCAAGTTGAAAAAAGTTTTTTTAAAACTACATTAATGTTTTGTTTTTTTGCTACAAAAAACATTTCATGAATTTGTTTTTTTATCATTCATTACATACATTATATAGGTATCAATCCAACACAGCTACGTACCTCAACGAGTAGATTTGCAATCTCCGTTTGCATCTTGTCGATAAGCATTTCGACACACTGCAGAATCTCCCGCTTGGCCCGATGGAGCACCGATTGCGTGATGGGGACGCTTATCGCCTGCGCATTTTGTTGCAGCGTGTTATAGCGTGCCACTTCGCGGGCCATTGTCGTGATGAAAGCAGCCGGTCTGGCCGTCGCTATAAGCCTCAGTGCATGGCGCGCCGTTCTGCATGCGTCCGCCTGCGGTGTTAGAGGCAGCTTGTAGTTTAGGCTCGGAATCAGCCGGTTTGAGTCGCAGCACATCTCAAGCAATCCAAGCAGCACCTTGCTCACATCAATGTACGGCTCCCAAACGGTAAATCCGCGGCCAATCAAATCAATAGCTGCACGCCGCAACGGGGTGTATGCCGGCAGCTTCGGGGTGGCTGGCGCTAGCAAAAGATGCGTAAGGGCCATCGATGTCGAGCGAGCCAGATTATTGTTGCCAATGCCAAAACCTTCGACGACAGAACTTTTGCGTCGATTGTCATTGCTACGTTTTCCGTCCGAGGAGGATATATCCTGTCCGAACTCGGCGCCGATTACACCGAGCAAAACGACAGCCGTTGTCTGCTTACGTTTCAGCTCCGCCAAGCTCGATGGTTTGCGGACCACCTCTTCTTCTTCTTCCGATTCTTCTTCGTGCTCTATTGGCTGGCCGGTTGGGCTGGAGGTTGGAGAGCCTGCATTTGATTGGCCTGGCGCAGCAGCTTGCTGTACAATCGGTTCGGTGTGCGTATACATCGGCAGATACTGAGCCCAACTTTCCACCAACTGTTTACGACCCTTCTTACCCATCCGACCCAGCTCACCGAGCAGAAGTTGTTGCGCCGCTTCCCGGATCTCCAGGCAATGGTGCTGCCAGCGACGCGCCATCATCTCCACTTGCGGCCGCTTGAAGTTATTGGCATCGAGTGCGTCAATTTTCTCCGGCAGTAAGAAACAGTGGTGCGTCGACAACAAGCTCCAGCCCTGCTTGATTTGCGCCTGTTGCTGTGTGAACGCCTCTTCCTGTTCTTCCTCGTTGGTCCACGTGGCACGCGTTGACTGGCGATGCAGTTTGCGGGCTCGCTCCTGTTCCGGTATGAACGTGGCCATGTTCATTGACATCAAGGTGTTGGACATGGCGACCATCGCTAGTAGATGGTTCGACGTGAGCGTTGTGCTCAGCTCCCAGTGTAGCCGAGCAGTGAACAGCTTCGTTAGACCTTCCTGACGGAATTGTTCGGCAGTCATTGACGCACTGTGCAGCTCTTCCGCCGTTGAGCTGGTCACTATATTATTCTGCCAGGTTGGCAGCAAAAGTGACATGTAACCACCCTTGGAAAGCACTCCAAACGAAACGGGAATCTATGTATAGACGAGTGCAAAATAAAATGGAAATACAATCCAAATCACCCTACTCATTTAGTCGCCATATCAGATGGCCGCGATCAATAAAAACGCACCATTGGTCTCAGCAGGCCCAATTGCGTTTCGCACACTTTGTCCAAGTGCGGATCGAGTCCCCAGGAGTGTATGAGGGATAGTAATAACTGTGCGACTTCCATCACGTGGGTAGCTTCCATGCGGGGAACTATTTTCTTCGTTATGTCTGCGGTATCTGGCGAAAATTTAAATAAAAATTTTTTCAATCGTACGATCGGTTTGATTTTGATAAACAATGTTGTTGTGGTTTTTAATTTATAACTATCCGTGAAGTACACAAAAAAATCATTTCAATTGCTGATCTGTCGATGATAATCGATTTGGTTTAGACTATGTCCGACTTTGCATGAATTTGTGGAACTGGCCAACAACCAGACGTAACTAGAATGAATGCACCCGATTCAGGCACACGTGTTCTTATCAGCACTGAACCCAGTTCGATGCGTCATTAATACGATGCTGCAATCTGCACAAGCAATAGGCTATTTGCCTACAATAAATCTCTGCGAGTGGCGGAAAATACTGCAACGAGTGGGGCGCACTATATAAATACACTCGTGTCGCGACGGGACAGTTACAGAAAGTATTCCTCTGCCCATCGATCAGTGCAAGCCGAGCGTGACGTTGATTACTGAACATGGCGAGAACATATATCCTTGGAACTTTGTTGGGTGTTGTACTGCTGGCAGTATTTGCTCAGGTGATGGTGTGACGCTGACGCGAAAACATTAGCTTTTGCTAACTGGAGTTTTTACGCAGAGTGCCCCACAATATGCGCCCGGAGAGGAACCCACTTACGACGAGGACGATCAAGCAAGCGATTTGGCGAAAGAAGATAATGATGCATCCGGAAATGAGGAGGACTACGCTGCTAGTGAGAATTGATTTTGCTCTTTCGAACCAAACTAACAAAAACCTGACATAAACTGTTTTCTTCTAAGTTGAAGCAGGCCTTAATCAACCGTTTGGCACGGCAGCGGATCCCGGCCGACGTTTAGGAGATGGACAGCGACTTGAGAACAACCCATTGCATTTGCAATAATCTAAAGCAGCATTACTTATACAAAGAAACATTTTCAACTTATATACTACTAGTATCCATAGTCGCGTTGAGTGATTAATAGGAACAAGCACGATTCGGGCACTACCACCTCACATTCTAAATTATATAAACAATGCTTGACATAACCTTTTAGTAAATGAAGCTTGAAATACGATCTTCTAAACAGTGCTACTTATAGCGCCGAGAGAAGGCTTACAAGTTACTGTTACGAATTGACCGCTGTGTGCGAATTATGCTCTATGGTTAATTACTCCCAAAAGTCAACGGTTTGGTGCATTTCAAGATTTTGATAAATTTTAAACAAGAAACAAATCTTTACTTGTACAAATTTAGGAACATTGTGTAGAACACACTCCGAAGAAAGAAAATTACCTTTGCCTGTTTCGCCAACGTTCTTCACGACACTTTCAAGCTTTGCTTGGACCTTTGTTTGGACATTCTCAGCGCCTTCCTTCATTTTAGCTAAAATGCCTTCATTGAAGGAAAGTGAATAATAAACATTTGAATTAGAAGTACTTTATGTAGCTAGCTTTACTAATTACTTTGGGTCTGTTTCGGGATAATAAAAACGAAAGCTAGTTTTACAAATGTTTGGCAAATGATAAACGGAATACATGACAAGAAGCTTGGGCAGGATTTGGGTGAAGGCTAAGCTAAATTTCAATTAAATAAACAAATCATGCTTCTATTCTAAAGAAGAAATATATAAAAAAAAGCACAACTGTTGGACATTGCCAATATTTGAGAAATTAAAATGTCCAAATGAGTGACACATTCGCAGACAACTGGTAAAATAATTTATCGGTTTTCCTTTGGGAAACTTGTAACGAGGAAGTATAAAGAAAATCTTGTCCGTATTTAACTGAAAACGAGCAGGCAAAGGAAATAATCTAAAGCCACAGAAATCGTAATAAAATATAATGAAACTGCTGAAAGGCTGAAACACTTGGGAATACATTGTAGAGATTGCAAGCAACAAACCGTGTTTATCTTTTTCTTTTAGTATTTTTTCCATGTCGCCAGCCTTGTTCTTAACACGTCCAAAGAAATCTGTGTTATTGCGTGCAAATGGATGTTCGTGTTAAGTATTTTTAGATAAAATTCATTGTTTTTCATAGCGTGAAAATAAACAAAGAAAAGAAACAGGTCAGATTTTCTATCGATATTTGCTGTTGGTAACATTATTCACAGTTCCAACTGCCAAATGACACCCTAATGCACAATATGTTTATCACACTTAATCACATAAATAAAGTTAAATCAAACGACGCTCATTTACCTGAAATTTTTTTCCCAGCATCCGACGAATGGCTATCAGTTCCTGCTGGAATTAACAACCCTTCGGCCTGTTAATAAAATACCATGAGGGCATTGTTGAATAACTATGTCATTAGTCAAATTTGGCGTCACTATCTGCTTACCTCTAGCGTATTAGGACTCATGGCAGCATATTCTTCTGCATGTAGCTCAAATATTAAACCCTCGATATCGAAAAACAATATATGACTTTCGGCATCTGAGGTTGGAAAAAGCGTACATCAGACACCACCGGGAAATTTTTTTTAACGAAACTCTTAACATACCCTTCGGATTGGTCCGCAATCCTTGAATAATAAGAGGGCTACTGCGATTCTTCATCAGAAAATCTCCGTGCTGATTGTTGTGCGCGTGAAGCTGCTGCAACTGATGTATGCCACGCTGCGTGGCATGCCGAATCGCATTTATGTTGCGATGTCTAAGCCCTCTACAAACGATCAATGTATTATAATCGCACCTCGCTAGCGATCACCAATATGGAAGGAAAAGAGGGTTGACGAATATTACCTAAAAAAGTGAACTGCCGGATTAGCGAGTCCCATTTCTGAAGTGGATCCAGTGCTGCTTCCGGTGTCGCCACTGTTTTCATCACAAGCATTCAACACTTCCTCGGCAAGAATGCCATGCAACACACGGTCCAAATGCCCTGTTTCCATCTGCCACACGTAAACAGTTCCATCCGAGCATCCAACAATCAGGAAATCGTCTAACGGACGCCACTTAATAGAAACTACGGGGAACAGGTGGCGACTCGCTAGCGTAACGCATTTACGCTCTTGTAAGCTGAGCAGAGTAACCGAGTGATCCGATGCAACCGAACAGATGCATTTTAAAATTCTCGGCTAAAATAATGAAAGCAGAACAATTTAGCATAGGGATTGGGGGAAAACTATTGCTGATAGTACGTACGCTGCACGTTGGTGGTGGAACAAGCAACTGGGTTATTTCTCCGGCGTGCACGCAAAATCTGTGAATAAGTGCTCCACTGTAGAGGTCCCAAAGACAAACGGCGAAATCAACACCACCCGATACAAGATGGGATTTATCATAGCGGGAGTTCGCCAGCGATGGACATAGCAGACAATTGACTCTTCCACTGTGACCATTAAGGATTTGGTGCGGCGGCCAATCTGGAATAAACCGAGTGGTGTAATCCCGTTCCTCGTACATAAGTTATACATCTACATCTGTCAAGTACACGAACCACTGTATTTCTGGTGGTTCCCATGCAGCAGGTGCAACATAACGGTTTGCGTTGCCGGCACAATAATGATGCTTCCATCTTCTCGTCCCACTACTAAGCGACTTTGTTGGGGAAGGTAAATGCTAGCCGTCAGTTTAACCAACGGCTCATTATTTCGGTACAGTTGGTCCAAAATGCCAGCTGGTAGCGGATTCATTTTATTCCATGCTTCGAGCAGAGATGTGCAAATCGTGGCCTCCAAAGCTGTAACAAAGTGAAGGGCAACCAGTTGAGAAAGCAATTCTAAAAAGACCCGTGAAATTATGAATTCTTCGTACTTGCGGGGTGTTGCTTCTGGTTTTGAATTTGTTTAATCTGCTCTAACGTAATATCTGGCACGTCCCATATGTTGACGTATCCCTCGGAGTCGCCACGCAGCAAGTACTTTTGGGTTTTTCCTCCACGGTTTGATGTGACCAGTTTCATAGTTGGTGGACAAGAGAGTGGCTTTTCTCCCATCTGCGATAGGATGCAGTACAGAAACGGGGAATCCTTGCCAACCGAAGGGCCGTGAAAATCCTTGTTATCCGGAATACTGTTCGCCGGCAGGCGAAACAAATAGCCCTTTCCTTCGTCTGACCAAAGTATGACACGATCGTTGGAGAGAAAATCGCCTCCCATCCAGCGTTCACCGGATGGTGAAATGACGCTGCACAGCACAGTGAAATCACCTGCATCGTATATCTGCCAGTACTTTGCACAAACGATCAGAACCGTTCGCTGGTTTTGCGAGCAACAGTTCATGGTGATTGCGTTGAGGCAGCGTATCTGCTTCGATTCATTTTCGTAGATTGGTTCCGAATACTTATTCTCGTTGCCAATCAGAGTCCAAACCTTGACCGTGCCGGTGGTTGTGATTGCCAGAACGACGTCGTCCTTGCGCTTCGAAGGTCGCAACACGTGCAACGCGGATATCCAATCAGGGTTCACTTTCGAACTGAGGCAAAACAGTACCTCTAGGCTGAACGGATCCATTACCATGATCTCCGCATAATAACCATTACAAAAGAGCCGAATATCGTCGCAGTTTGCCATGTGGTAGGCCTGGATGTTCGTGTGGACTTGTGGCATTTTAATACTCTCCGTGCATTTACCGTCTACCAAATCCCATGTGCACATTTCCCCATTTTCTGAAGAGCTTACGAGAAAGTTATTATCCTGTACAATCGAGGCTCGGGTCAGGCACAGCACGGGTGCAGTGTGGCCAACCAGAAGACACCGTGGTGTCATCTGCAGCGTGTCGGGGTCCACTTGCCTGCAATAAAAAATATCAAATTGTCAGACGTAGTAATACACTACAGCAAACAATCTGCACTTCATTACCATAAACAAATCTGTCCATCGTAGCAGCCTGTCGCGAGGATTTTCTGATCCCGTGACAAAAACACGCTCGAAACACAGTGTGTTGGTGTATTGGGTCCCCACAGCACCACGGGCACAACAAGGTTAGTATTCAGCATTTTCCTCTCCTTCGCGGGAACTAAGTGGTAAGTAGCCAAAATTTCTTCCACCAAACGCAAGTAACACTATAGAAGTTTCCACAGATTATGCCATTCTCGAGAACATTATTTACAAAATAACTGTCACTGTGCGAGGCTAATTTGGTGGTGTTAGTGTTGTTTTAATTGGGTAAAGCAGTTCTCGGACAAAGATAACTTCTAAATTATGTTCACTCCGTTATCCGGAGAAAATAAACTCCCGCAACTGCGATAGGGATGAATAGGATCTGACTTTACTTAACCAGCTCACGATTTCTTGCGAACTGCACAAGCTACTTGACCGTACTGCTGATAAGAAAATTTTCACTTTGACAGCTGATTCAGGCGTCGAGGCAGTAGCGTCGATGCTGTTAAGGGTCAATACAAAAAAAACGCAAGATATTTTGAAATCGCTTGAACATATTTGTTCATGGTATTATTATTCTCGATATACTTTTTAGTAGCTTATTTTATTCGGTCACAATCGATATTGTTCAACCTATGCCTTTTCTCGCGGCTGCATGTATTACTGCGGAGGATAGTAGCTGCTTCGTGGCGGTGGTATACCCGGCGGATAATACTTGTTGGCGTGTGGATGCGGATACTGTTGCCACGCTTGGGGAGGTTGTGGAGGCATTGCCGGGGGCATAGAACCGTACGGCGGAGGCGGTCCATGGCTCTGTGGTGGGATCGGCGGACCTTGATGCATTCCGTACGGAGGATACGGATAGTGAGACGTATCCGTGGTGATGTGCTTTGGAATCGGATTTGCTTCTATATCAGCAGGTGGTAACGGTGGTAGTGGAGTCTAGGGAAAGAGAATAAAGGCACGTTAATACTGCGAATTCGGCGCACGTTCGTTTAAGCAGGTCCTCACTTTGACTGTATGATTAGCGGCAATGTTGGGTGAGTTTTTATTCCCAATGGGTGAAATATTAGCCCGTTTCATTGGGGGCGATGCCTTGCTGGGTGGAAGCTGTGGAGGGCTATCAGGCGGTGCATTATCCGTTTGTGCTGGCTGATACAGATCTAACACCTGATGGCAAATTTCCTCCAAGATCTCCATCGTTACATCCTGCACGAACATATCCCACCATTTCAGGTGTTCGGGCTGTTTTCCCATCCAATCCACTACGGTGAATTTACTAAGTTTACTTGCCAAATAGATAAGCGCCACGGCAATAATTTCAGGTTCCCACTGGATCGACACGGTAGTGCTAAGTGAGTCGTTCACGAAGTTCCAAGCCATCTGAACCATTTTTTGCAATTTCGCCGCGTCCCCCTTGAGGCATTTGGCATACTTGACCAGAAACGAGTACGGATGTTCGACCTGCAGGTCAAACTTGATAGTCTGTAGTAAGATCCGTTCCAACGTCATTACCTCCTCCTTCGGATCGTCACCGAACGATTGAAATTTTTCATCTGGCAGCAAAACACGAGCGGTCTTGATAATATCTTTGCACTTTTTCGGTGTTTCCTCGACCTTTCCTGCTAAAAACAAACAGCAGCTGGCCGTTACATAGCGTGGAAAAGTACGAAAAGAGTGGAACATGTAGAACCGATGGAAATACACAACTCCCGTTGCCACTGTGTTATGCCCTAAGCTCATCGTTGCACCGGCCTCCATAATGAATCGTGCTCCTTCCTTCCTGTATCGCCTTTCCGTTTCGTACTCAATGCCGTCTTTGCTCGACGGTGTATTCCGTAGATCCTTTTTATCGTAATACCAATTGGGCATTTTGAAAGAGTTTTAACGCTTAGAATGCCCAGCCTTTGCGATAGCAATAATCTTGTGAGGACACTTTTGCCTGCACGGCAACTGAAGTTACTGAACTCTGAACTTTGTAAACAATTGCCAAGCTGACATTTCGTTACAGATTCTGTACCTGCCAGGGGCTAATTTCGCGCATCACTCGCGTCGAATATTTTAAGGCATAATTTGGTAAACCTTGGTGACATATAAAGAAGTTACCGAAAACAGAAGAAAACGTTCAATACAAAAGCAGTTTTTATTTTATATTAAACTCTTATCTCTACAACTTCTGATTTACTTAGACTTTTTTAAATGATCAATTCTCTTATCATGGACGATAAGCCAAATACACAGCGTTAAATTATTAAGAAATATTGGGGAGTTTATTTCGATAATATACAGTAATGAACTTCCAAATAATTGATGTCGACTATTCTTACGTAGTCCGACCGACTAAACACTATTCTCCGTAAATGTGTGCCAAAACCGCAGAAATAGTGTCCTCCCCAACGTCTGCTTGCTGTGGAAGTTCGTCAGTTGTAGCATCCGGCTTTTCTACTGGCGGCAATTGCGGAAGCCTAGGATAGGAAGGAAGAAATACAATTTATCGTAGCCCTTTTTCACCGTCGTCATTAAAACCAAATCAAATACTCACCTTAATACTTGACATTGTTGAAGGGACGCTATGCTATTGGCCTTCTCTGCAAATGGGTGTTTTTTGGAACGCTTTTTGTATGCTTTGCGGTAAAGGCGTTGTCTTTGCAACGTACTGGTCATCTGCCTGATGCCTTCGTCTGATTCTGAATTTATCGATGATGCTGTCGATGACGAAGAAGATTCATAACCAGCACACGTATCCGTTGATTCCACAATATTTGGTGGCTCGATTGAGGTAGCAGCATTCCTGGATGAAACCATTGATGAAGATGGCTGTTCCCGAATAGGCCGTTTTAGTGATTTTGTACGCTTCATTTTTCTGTCAATTGAAGGCCGTTTCTGGATGATGCGTGATGGAACGAGTCTCGTGCGTGTAGCGACTTGTTGGTTATTGATTTGGGTTGGCACATATTCCTTGCTGTCGACAGCCTTGGTCGATGACGATGCAACATTCTGTTCGATAGTAACATTAGGTACGGATTCGACGGTTGCATTCGTTATGCTTTCTTCCGGTACTCCGATTGTTTCCGTAAGGCAAACAGTTTCAAATGTGCTGGGCCTAATATTTTCTTTTAGTTCGTCCTGATTCATAACGTACTCCTGTGGTGCGGCATCGTAAGGTACTTCGATCTGATGCGAAAAGGGCAATTATTATTGATTGGGCAATTGATCAGCATTCATAATGTGTAGAAATTACCGTAACCAACTCCGACTGAACTGGTGCATCATTAAAATCTACTATTCCCTCATCCACCATCACAATTACCGAATTGTTCTCTGGGTCAGCATTCGACGGTGCATCCGCAGACGGTGCAACATATTGCACGGATTCGCATGGGATGATAGATAGTAACGATTTGCACATGTCCACCAAAAACGTAACTTTCTCAACTGTTTCGTAACTTTTTTGAAATCCATGATCCATGTAGGTTCTCGAAAATTCGTTAACTGGTATAGGTAAGAGTCCTAGTTATACTCGTTATCCAGAAACATACAAGCAAGGATCGCAACTTACGTATACTAGTCACCTCCAAAAACTCTTTAACAATCGTCATAAGCCGGCCAATCGAAGTCATGTGGGACAGCACAATGGGTGGTACAGTTTTTGGAAGATACCGATTTTTCGCCCAAAACTGTTCTCCCACATCAGCCATGTTCGAGTCGTACAGATAGGCTGCGGAAACAAAAAGGACGACACAATCATAATAAAATGTTGTTGCCTACCGCCACAGTGGCTTACTTACTGAGTACCATACGAGCTACAGTTTGTTGCAACTTATCTTCCATCACGTTCCAAAGTCACATTCAATTCTGAGAGAAAAAGGCGATTTTTGATTTGGAAAACATCCAAACAAAACACAGTTTGCTGAGTTGTTTACGCACTGTCAATTTGTCCTTTTTTATAAAGCGTTTGCATGGAATGAATTGGAATGGAATGAATCAACACAAGAAAAGTGCCATCTGTTGAGAAAATGTTTTGCCAAAATTGGGCATTACAATTACAATTTCCTACCCCCGCAAAGACTGTCAACTGTCAAACGGATAATTTCACCGCTGGAGGCGCTGCACTACCATTTCCGATTTCTTTTACTTTGTGTATGGTGTCCGAGTAAGGTGAGTTTCTGAGCGTGCTTTGAAAAATTGCAATTTTCTTTATTTGCGTTCATCAAAATAAGTGGAGGAAATTGGGAAACTGTGGAGAAACACTACGCCATCGTTACTGGGCATTTGTGCGCTATTTCAGTGTAGTATTATTGTTTAAAAATCCTTGTATATTACTTATGTGAAAAGCACATTCGCCGTGTGGTCTAACGCGGATTGAGTCCGCGTGTCCATTTGCAAGAGCTTAGGGTAGAAACAGTTTTGAGAACTTGGATATGACTTGGTTTAGGTAGTTTAGTTCGGGGTGACTGTAAAGAATATTTGTGACGTGTTGGGGATCTTTTATAAGGAAGGTGTTCAGCGAAAATCGGCACATTCGCTGACCGGCGCATCAAGCTATAAAGAGCCAAAGGCATTAATCGTGTCATTAACCGGATTTTTCGGTAAGTGTTGCCGTTTTGTGCGGACTAAAAGCGCCAATGAAACCCTTCTTTATTCAAGTGAAACATGTCAGATATTCGGACGCAATGCCCTTCCGAAAAGTATTCCGACGCACAACCGTGTCGGTTCCATTGCACACAGATTTGTCTCGCATTTTTTTCTTGTACTATGAAGAATACACAATACTTCACGACGTGGTATTCGTCCATGATGACCGTTTGCGGGACATGTATAAACGTTTGATTGTGTAGTGCTTCTGTTGTGTGTGTGGTCATAAAGGAGAACATGCGATAAAACCGATCTGTAGACATTGGGTCTTTTTGGAAGTGGCAGCGATTTTCGAATATCGGCCATGTGCTCTGGTTTAGGAAGGAGTTTCTTCAGCCACCGAGGTTATCATTCGTGTTTACTAATTTAATTTCTATTGCATATACTTTTTGACTTTTAGTGCACTCGGAACAACACAATAAGCGTTCACCATGCCGCAAAACGAGTATATTGAGCGTCATATCAAGCTCCACGGTCGTCGGCTCGACTATGAGGAGCGCAAGCGTAAGCGAGAGGCTCGTGAGCCGAAGAAGCGCGCTGCCATGGCACGCAAGCTGCGCGGCATCAAGGCCAAACTTTTCCAACGTCACCGGCGCAACGAAAAGATTCAGATGAAGAAGAAAATCCAGGCACATGAAGAGAAGAAGGTGAAAAAAACCACCGAGAAGGTTGAGGACGGTGCTATCCCACCCTACCTGATGGATCGTGGCATCCAATCCAGCGCCAAGGTGCTATCAAATATGATCAAACAAAAGCGCAAGGAAAAGGCAGGCAAATGGGACGTTCCCATACCAAAAGTACGCGCCCAATCTGATGCTGAAGTGTTCAAGGTGATACGGAGCGGAAAAACGAAACGCAAAGCTTGGAAGCGAATGGTGACAAAGGTGACATACGTTGGTGAGACATTTACCCGCAAACCGCCCAAGTACGAACGGTTTATCCGTCCGATGGCTCTTCGTTTCAACAAGGCCCACGTAACGCACCCGGAACTGAAAGCCACGTTTCATCTGCCAATTATTGGTGTAAAGAAAAACCCATCGTCACCGATGTACACGAGTCTTGGCGTCATCACGAAGGGCACCGTAATTGAAGTGAACATTTCAGAACTCGGCTTGGTCACCCAATCCGGTCGGGTGGTATGGGGCAAGTACGCCCAAGTCACGAATAATCCAGAAAACGACGGATGCATAAATGCGGTGTTGCTGGTGTAAAGCGGCGCCACTCCAATCGTGGATTATAAGGGAAATGTGGATTTTTTCAGTGTAAAGAGGGGTTTGCCATAAGAAGGCTGAACAGATATCCATTAATTTATGTTTACACATTCTTAACAGAGATAAAGAAAAACCAGAGACAAATTAGCAAATATTAGGTTTCTATTCTCAAAACTATACTAGGAGCAGATATATTTTGATGAACACATGTAAATTGCGCTTTTGAGATTGAGTCCCAAGTCCAAAGCACAGGCGTTCACCAACTGGTGTTCGTCAACAAAAGAAATATTTAACTTCATTATTTACAATCTGCGTTCAGACGGCTCGCGATGCAGATCTTCGTCAAAACCCTCACGGGTAAGACCATCACTCTCGAGGTAGAGCCCTCGGATACGATCGAGAATGTGAAGGCCAAGATCCAGGACAAGGAGGGCATTCCGCCAGATCAGCAGCGTCTGATCTTCGCCGGCAAGCAGTTGGAGGATGGGCGCACTCTGTCTGACTACAATATCCAGAAAGAGTCGACTCTCCATCTGGTGCTTCGTCTGCGCGGTGGCGCCAAGAAGCGCAAGAAGAAGAATTACTCCACTCCGAAAAAGATCAAGCACAAGAGGAAGAAGGTCAAGCTAGCCGTCCTTAAGTACTACAAGGTAAATCACGTTTTCTTCGTAACGATACATCAGGATGAAGAACGAGGCATTTGATTTGTTTTGCATCCTTTACTCTAGGTTGACGAGAACGGAAAGATTCACCGTCTGCGCCGCGAGTGCACCAGCGAATCGTGTGGTGCCGGTGTGTTCATGGCTGCTCACGAAAACCGTCACTATTGCGGCAAGTGTCATCTGACGCTTGTCTATTCGAAGCAGGAGGAGAAGTAAAAGAAAAACCAATATCCCGTGAAAGCGAGCTTGCGATTGGGAAATTCTTACGAGAATAATAATTAATACAGATAACCGTAATCTGTATTTAAAAAAATACGCTGGGACGAGATAATTCATTACATTTCGAAAGAATTGCGAAAAGAGTGGTTGGCTGGTTCTTTTGTGATATAATCAGCGGATTATGGGGTGCTACAGGTAAGACAAAGATTTCAGAGAAATCCTGTTCGTACTGCGAACGTTCTTTATTGATCAACATAATACGAAGAATATTTAAAGGATTTCCTATACAACCGCTGCTGATTCCATTAATTTTTCACTAAACATGTTCTATTTTAACTACTAATGCGGCCTCTTTAACAAAACATCTTACGGACAATGATTACATTTAGATTCTCACTTTTACAGTGTTCGCTTATCTATTGGTATTGTGAATGTTTACGATGGCATACCGGGTTATTCGAATTGTTCCGTTGGCGTGGCCGTCATCATTCTGTTCACCATCTCCTTCTCCTTCGTCTTCCTCCAAATCCTCGTCCAAATCGTCCATCGCAAACATCAGATCATCACTATCATCATCAAAATCGTCGTAATCATCATCTTCGTAGTAATCATCATCTTCACTGCTAAGTTGGTCAATCGCAACTCCGACGCCACCCACTTCGCCACCAGCGTCGCGTTGCTGGCGCGGCCCATCCGGCAGCGCGATCCGTTCAGTGTGGATGTTAATTTCGATCTCCCACCGAAAGTCAAAGACCATCGACCCGACCAGTATGAGGGCCGGCAGTGCGACGCGTATTTTCCACGCGAGGTCGGTAAGGAAGAGAAACGAGCGCCCAAAGTTAGAATCCATCAGCATGTTCCCGCCAGTTTCGTGACGCTATGTAAAATTGTTGGAGTGGCGTTGCAACATTAGAAGAACCGTTTCGAGTCTGTCGATTAAACAGGGGAAAAAAAGGAGAAATATCTTAAAGAGTACATATCGGTACATATCGTAAGACAGAAATAAGCAATAACGAATTCGAACACGATCAACGGATTTAGTGTTGCTTTTAAACACTTTATTGAAGCTTAAAGCACCTTAAGCGTAAGGGAGGGCGCCTTTTCCTCCAGTGAGATGTTAGCATCTTCAATCGATGGAACGCATTATAGCTTAGGATCAACCATTTTCTGCGAACTCAGCACACTCCACTGCTTCCGCGATTAGTGATCGTAGTAGTCCACGTGCTCGCCGGACTTGAATAGGCCATTTTCGAGAATGTGTAAAAATTTGGCCGTTGTTTGCTCGGTCGTTAGTATAGTGGTCGTGTCACGAAGATTTTTAAAGTATTCACGAATACCGGGCGCACTGGAACGGGCCTGTATGTCGACCGTCATCTCCGTGTCGACCGGGCCGGGCGAATAATTAAGCACCTTAACACCTGCGGCAGCTTCCTCTTCGGCCAGCACACGGAAATACATTTCGCGGGCCGCCTTGCCCGCGCAATAGAACGCCATGCTGGCAAACGGCGCTATGCAGGCTTTTGATGTAATGTTCACCACCAGTTTCTGGGGCACGGTACCAAACTTGCCAAGGAAACAGCTGTTTAGGACGGCTACATTGAACACGTTTGTGGCAAAGTACTCCTCCCATTCAGAGCGATCATCTAGCTCGACCGCCTTACGTTCCACGTTGCCTATCGTACCTACGTTGTGGATAACATACGCAAGCCCGAACTGTTCGTGCGGTGTACGGCCCAGCAGCGACTTGTTCAGGATCTCGTCCAGTAACTGCTTCGAAGCGGTCGCAAGGTCAACCGAGCTCGTCACGACCGTAACGTGTGGATTTACTTCTAGTATGGCCGAACGTGTACTTTCAAGCCCGGACGCAGATCTCGCCAGTAGAACAACGACAGAGCCGGCTTTAAATTTGCGTGCCGTCTCAATGGCCAGCTTGGCACCGATACCTCGCGAAGCACCCGTCACGAGGAAGTAGGTTACCTGCTCGAGGTTGACGGCGGTGGTTGTCGTGGAAGCCATTCCTATGAGAGCAGCGCAAGACGCTTCTCTTTTTTACAGAAAGAACAGTACGTTCGGTAAGATATTTGAGCACATAACACAAATGAAAAAAGGGCGACGTAAAGCTATGTAGGAAGGTGCAAACGGTGAATCAAGAAGTAAACGTTAAATATCAGAACACCTTTCAACCCTTACCAATGGTCCGCTGCGTTTCTCGAACTTCTCTTAGCGTGATGTGGAACTCTCGGTGCCGCTTTCTTCGCCTTCGCGCGGTTCTTCGTATTCTTCCTTCTGCAGCTGATCGTGATGCACAAGTCGTACGATCTCTGCCTGCGACAGTGCCTGCACCGGGCGTATGAATCTTAGTAGTTCGCTGTTGTTTACGGGTTCCTCCAGCTCAAGAAGTTCCCCTGCCGATCGCAGCGTTGTAGAATCGCTTAACAATGATCGCATGCACGCCTCACGACGTTCCGACAGCTGCTGCAAAACACTGGAACTGTGCTTCAGACGGTCCAGGCGCTTCTCTACAAACAAACAAAAGTGACCACCAGTCGAATCAATCTAACAAGGGAAGTTCGGCAGCGCTTGCTCGAATATTAGCTTATCAATGTCCCGCGCGCGAAATGGCGAGAGGAAAGGAGGTTAGACGAAAAATGTTTTCTCTATGCCACGATCTACTTGGACGTAACGCACTAACCTAGCACTGCTAAATAGTTATCCGAATCCGGAAGCCGATTATCTTGCGGTTGACGTGGGTTCTGTGAGTGCTTGGGATCGAAATTATCTTCAAACTCGAGCGAATCAAGTGATGCTGAATCTGTAGTAGAAACTGATGTAGAATCTGTCTGTCGCTGAGCTGCTCCGTCGTTTGCGGTAGTGGTGCTGGACAACGAATCACTAATATTATGTTGGCGGTCCTGCTTAACCCATGGGTCGGCAAAACTCATTTTTTCACTAGTATGCCGGAACACTTGCACACAGAACAGGCCGCTTTGACAAACTCCGTTTAGGTTGCTGAAGATGCTGAAGAACAACGTGAAAAGCATTTAATAGTAAAACAATCAGAGACCACGGAGAAAAACGACGTTGTTGTTGGTATTACACAGACTTCAGGTACCTATTGAGCCAACCCTGGCCCTGTCGCGAATTAAAAAAATCAGTTACAGTGTGTATCAAAAGTTTGCATGATTTCAAATAATGATTTCGAACAACGATAAATATAAGTACTTTATTCAATCAAAAATCAATCCACAACACAATTATTAAAAATTTGAAAAATATCAAAAATTAACACGAATCAAATAATTATTATCATCATAGTATTCAACCGTTCAGTAGCTCTTCATTTTGCTTTTAATCATTTTTCTTTTATCACTGGGGGGCTACATCAGGCGTAACGTAATGATTTTGACATTAACGATTAATGCCAAACTGCTGCGGCGCTGTCAAAACGTTTACGGGACGGCCGAGGCGTAAACCCGAGCGTAATTATTTTTTTCATACGCTTTGCTTACAAACAGAGGATAATTTATGTTCTTATTCGCTGGTATAGCAACAAAATCGAAAAACAGAAGAAAAAAATCAGAAATCAATTTATTTCTCTTCTATTTCTATTTTCTTGGACCAACAACACGAACGTAAAAACGTTTGACATTTTGTTTTTAAATTTTTGCTGCCACACGAAGCGTAAATGTTTTGACATTACAAATTAATTTTACGCTAGTTTTCACGCTTCGTGTAGCCCCCTAGTCATGATTATTAATCTCTTTTCTTCAATGAACTGACTGACCGGACGAACTTTGTTCCGCGTCAGAGGCAATAAATAGGCAGATTTTGGATTTTATCAAAAGAAGTGTACAGTCATGACGAAATTCTCGAAGGCACAGAAAGAGCGAGAGCGATCGAAAATTGAAGTTTTTTAAATCATTCATTATTTTGTAGCCGACAATGATGTTTGGGAATACTTTGTTGATAAGTTCATCTTTCGATTAGACAAATTTACACAAATTCTGAGGAAGTGAAATCCATCCACTTGATTCGTCGACAGATACTCGACCATTATCAATAATCATCAATTGCTTAGACATTTTTTCATCAAAAGTATCGCTTGATTATGTATATGTATTATGTGATTCACCTCATGAGCGGGATTTCTGGAATGACACGCATTTAACCTTTTATAATTTTTTAAATTGGTATCATTTGTCGTCGGTGGAATCAACTGACGCTTTTTATATGTGTCATACAAATCGCATACATTTAGGCTTTTCTATCACAATTCCTTCTCTGTTTATCTTATGGCGACTCTGTATGGGAGAGGGGGACGCCACAAAATCGATTGTCAACGATTGAATCGATTAAAAGGTAAAAAATACATCGAGGAAACATCCTTTGTGCATTTGAATTCAATCAACCATAAAAGCCTTGCCGAAGTCCATTTGATTCCGCCTCTAAAAGGTACAATATTTAATAGGGGTGGTGAAACTAGGCCTGGATGACAAGAATTACATGACGTTATGTTACAGTTTCTAGGAACAATTCATTTTCTAAGTTGACCGTCAAGTGGCTAGTTCGAACTAAACAAAACACTTCATGATCATATAATTTCGATTGCATTTCTAATCTAAAATTTTTGATAAAAATGTAATGTTAAAGTTAGAAGTAATTTATCGCTCTTACAAAATAATAACACATATTCAAACAAAACGTTGTCAACTTGTCCACTGTGCCGTCTCCGGAATTTAACGAACCGGAAGTCACATGGTGCTAAATCGAATTTGTGGCAAAATGTTCACGTACATGTGAGATGGGCAAATCCGATCTTTTCTACGCAAACGACGCATAGCACCCAACGTACGATTTGCTGGTAGTTTAGCCGGTTGGGAGAAGTTTAAAATGCACTATACCACGACAATCAATGAACATTATTTCCCGTTGTTTTTCGCCACACAAACGTGCGAAAATGCAATACAGCGTCACAGTAAGTGATAAGCACATTTATGGGCGTTGGCAATCAGATTGTCATATCTGTTGAACAAACGCAGTTATTGATAAGACGATCGAACACCCTTTAGGATCCGCACATAACTAAAGCTAATGTTCGCGTTACCTTTTCGTGCTGTGCTTACATATACTAAGATTTTACACGAACGATGTTGACGGTCCATCCGATCGTCAACATCAAAGATAGTCGCAACGGAGCAAAATTAGCTACTCCCGAGTAGTAGTCCAGCAGTCGATGCTGAGCCATACATTTCAGCAGAAGTAAACGTTAGAAGTGGTTAATGGGCAGCTAGAAACGCAGGGATATTCGCCGTTAGTTTTAATTTGTGCAGACGGTATAAATCGTTTCCGAGTTGAGCCTGAACAACATTGTACGGTACTTCTGTCTATGAAACCAGCGAAAAAAAAATACATTAAAGTCAAAGGTAAGCGTGTGACCTTGATGTAGAACCTGTTCTGGGCACGTTTGTTGTACTATTCCAAGCTGTAACCGTTTATTGGTGCGGCAAGCGGCGAAAAGTTTTGATCGAAGTGCATCTCTCAACGCAGTACACCCTTGTTCAAAAATAGTGGAAATTAAGAAAAATGCATTTCAAATTCCCAACATATCGGCACAGAACATGTGACAGATGATGTGTTTAAACTTGGCACCGGTCCCAAGTACATCGAGTGTGGCAATGGCTATTGGGATTTATTTAGACTTTCAATCGATGACATTAAATGTACCGAATTCGATAAATCTGGATATGGTGTCTGTGAAACTTGTGAATTGTATTTTGGTTCGCATACTGTCTTACAACATGCCTAAATATTCGTAAAATAAGCGCATGTTTGGCTTCAGGCACTATATCTAAAACTTTGTGAAAAACAGTACTTACTAAATATATAGTTTTTGTAATAGTATGAAGATCAAAATGTAGTCATCAATCGTCATCCATTTGACCGGATGTGAATAAGTGCAAATCGCGAACAGCAAATCGTTCATTGTGTGTTTTATATCATCCTTGTTTGATGAACGAGCGCAACATCGTGTGTCACGAAGTGAGATGATCAAATGTTAGTTTTTGCCTCATTATCTCTTAACTTAAGAAAAAGGGTGATAATTATAGTAAAGCTGTTCTCAATACGACTCTGCCTTTTCTAGTGATAAGAAATAAATAATATAGTAAAGCTGTTCGCTCGAGGTATTTCGTTTACTTCTAGTTTGCTTCTAGTTTACGTTTACTTTCTAGTGATAGGAGAAAGTTAAAACAACAAATTTGGAAGTGAATTTTATGGGTCAAAACAATGATCAACATGCCAAAAACTGGCGATATTATATTGACGAATTCATTTTCGGTAGTCTAGGGTGGGCCTGTAAAAAAATGGGCAAACAAAAAAATTTTTAAATCAGTCAAACATTTTCTTAAGAAATCAAGTAATGTTTCTTTTGAAAGCTCATTTTATGCAGAATATGTAAAAAAATATTATTCAGTCCTCCGTCTTAAGGAACGCGAATTACCGAACCTTTCGGTTTACTCCTTTCATCAAATTTTGCACAGTTCTGTTGGTCGCTTTGGTCGCTTGGTAGATAGCCTGCCGACAGCTTTGTATTCTTGCAAATCTCTCCCACTTTTGCCGTATAGTACTCCTGTCCAATAATCTGTTTAAACATTTCTGTTATGACATTCCGTTAACATCTCCATGCACAGATTCCGCGATCGTTTTGTGACCAACATATTTTGCTTGTCGTTACGGTTTGGAGTCACTACTTTCTAGAAGGTAGCCAGACTACCATTTTAGCATACCATTCCTATTTTTGTTGTGTCCTTTATTGGTTATCGTTATTATGTCCTTATTATTCGTTCGTATGAAAACGCTCGCCAGCCATTGTTCGTTGTACAAAAACAACACTATTTATTACATGCTGCCTATCAAACATCTGATGTCATTATTTAAAATCTATAAAAAAAACCAAATGTATTTCTCTCGATCGGGACGATGCATGCATTAGCTCGTCATATAACTCCGATTGCACCTCGTATGCATGCGGTTGTTTCATCAAAACCGGCCAGCAACAACTTATTATCGCCATTCTCGCCAGCACTTCCCAGTTTGCAATCATCCCATCGGTCTTAGCTCGTTCCTTTGGCGAGTTAAGCGAGCAAGCGCTTCGATCTGTGCATTGGAGATCTCTTTCGAACTCGTTTTGTGCATGCTTTGCAGAATCAGCATTGCAAATCTGTTGCCACGGCCAAATGTTGTGAAGACGGACGAGTCCCACCGAACAATCAACAGGTATTATGTAACGGGCTTACCATCTGCCGTTGAGAGTAGTAACATTTAAATCATTCCTATCACATGCCCCATAGATTTCAACCGAAATCAAATGTCCCCAAAGGTGTGCTGTTTGAAAAATAAACGTTCGTTGACGACGTTATCTTCGCCTTGCTGAAACAACCATTGTTCATTTACTTCACAGGATTGATTTTGTGATAATGGGGAACAGTGAAATAACACAAACAACGGAGAATGATGAAGAAAAATTATCTTCACCGGAAGAGTTGGTGCAGTCGACAACGCACTACATGCAACCAGCTACCTTGGGGTTAGTTAGCGAAAAGCAATGGACTTTACTGAAGTCCAAATCGACAAACGAGGAGCTAGCACAGGACGCAGCACAGGACGTTCACGCGAAAGGCACTCGGATGCAAACGATCATGAGCATTTTGGCCAACTTGACCGTACTCTCGTCCGGAATGGGCCTCGGTTATTCCGGAATTACCCTACACACTCTCACTGCTGAGGAAAACCCAATGAGAATGAATCCTAGTCAAGCTTCCTGGTTTGGTAAGTGGTACACTGTACACAGTGAAAAATGCTCAAGCATTGCTACGTACCTTTTACGAGAAATGAAAACTAAATCAATTCCTTTTTTGTAATTTGCTTACATCAGCCTCCATCAGCTCCATTGCGTGTCCCCTCGGTGGAATCGTTTCGGGGTATCTGTTGGATCGAATCGGAAGGAAGAAAACCTTAATGCTCATCAATGTGATCTCGATCGTGTCGTGGACAATGATAGCCGTTTGCAGCAGGACTAATTTCGACCTGATGTACACACAAATCCTAATTGCGCGTGTACTTATCGGTAAGCTACCATCGTGATGGTGCCTATCCTTTCGAATTATGTTTCACTTTTATTTCGTGTTTACTGCAGGAGTTGTGATCGGCCTAGTCAGCGCACCAGCTGCTATCTATTCGGCGGAAATTGCTACGGCGAAACTACGCGGACGACTTACCGTCCTCACCTCGCTGATGATTGCCGTAGGCATTTTGGTTATCTACTCCTTATCATACGTTATACCGCATGATTTCCGACTAGTTGCTGCTTTGGCTGCCTTCATCTGCGTAATCTCGCTGTTGCTACTGTTTGCCCTGCCAGAGTCCCCCGCGTGGCTTGTGTCGAAAGAGCGGAACGAGGAAGCCGAAAGATCGCTGAAGACAATCCGTGGCTACGGGGGCCACCGGCAGCATGTGCCGGAGATCGATCGGGAGATCGAGCGTATGCGGGAAACCGTTTCGGCTCAACGCAGGGCTGGAAAGGAAAGCTTTCTCCAGTTATTAAGGCAACCCCAGGTGTACAAGCCCCTGGGAATTATAATTGGATTTTTTGGATTTCAACAATTTTCCGGAATCTTCGTAATCATTGTCTACGCCGCTAGTGTGTCAACGGAGGCCAGCGTTACGATAGATCCTTTCTTGTGTACCGTGCTGATCGGTATTACGCGTGTTATTGCCACACTACTAGTGGCGTACATTCTCGACACTCTCGGTCGTAAACCTCCATCCATTTTCTCGGGCGTCGGCATGTTAGTTTGCATGTTTGGTTTGGCGGGATGCGTAAATTTCACCCTCACCGATGGCTTGAAATGGATACCAAACGTGTTGATACTTACGTACATTTTCACCAGTACGCTAGGGTTTCTGACGATGCCATTCTCAATGCTAGCCGAGTTGTTTCCTCAGACCGTACGAGGTCCTGCATCCGGCGTAACGGTATTTTTCACCTACCTGATGTCCTTCTTCACGATCAAGCTTTACCCGACGATGGTAGAGGGGATGGGAAGCGTCAACGTGTTTATCTTTTACGGAGTAGTATCATTACTAGGTGTGGTTTACGTCCACTATGTCGTACCGGAAACCAAAGGCAAGTCGTTGCAGGAGATCGAGGATTACTTTCGGGGACAGCCCCATAGCTCATCACATTTGAAATCTTCACAGGGCGAGGAAGAAGAGCTTAGCTGTCTTTCGTCTGTTAAGGCTTAAGCATAGAAGCATCGCAATGGGGCATTATATTCATCACTGACCCAAACGGACGCCAGCATAGGTCAATTGACACCAATCTTTTGCGCGAAAATAACTGCGCTGAGCAGAAGTTTGACAATCTTTTTTCCAGGCGCCCCATAAAAGCGAGCATGACTGAAAGCCGCTGATTAACTTTAATTGAAACGCGTGGCTAGTTGTATGGAATTGCTCCACTTGAGGCTAAAGCAGTTTGTATGCTGGGAACCACTAGAACCGTTGCAGTTGCCATTTTCATCAATATTAATTAAGTCAACTCTGTGATCTTCTCTTCGGCGGTTCTCTGATCCGTAAGGAAAAGAATCATATCTCATGCTATGAATAGTTTAGTAATATTAGAATTTTCAGCGATGTGCCATATTTTCAAAGTATGACAAATGCTGTAGCGAAGCATACTTTACGACGCTTCAAAGGTCTGATAAATGTTACATAAAAATATTCTGTTTGCCATCATTCAGTTTCAGAAGTGCGGAACTGTAAAAGAAAAATTATGCTGAAGATAGCAATAAACACGTCTGTTGCAAATATAATAAAAGTTAAAAACACAAAAACGTATAAAGGTCGTTGTAACACTGACCGATCAGTACTTTTTGAGATAATTGTGTTTGTTTTCGATAAGCTTGTGGTAATTATGCAAATAGCGTTCACAAGGAGCTAATTGTTATGGTATAATTCATGCAATTATCGCGGTAATGGATCAGGTGAGTTGAACCCCCGGCATAGATTTGATACCGGCTTTGAATAGACAGAGACATAACAAGGTACCGGTAATCGGCCGTTGATTAATTTAAAACGCAATGATTAATGCTCAAACTGCATAGAAAGGTGCCGTTCTGTTTGATCCACAGGTTTTTTTTTCTCAAGGCCAAGTTCAAGGCCAGAGCAAACGGGGCACATGCTACACGAACCAATTATTCTGAACTTCGGTATAGTATGGCACGTGTCCACCACTATCTAGTTCACAGCTTCCTGAAGCATATCAACCCACCAGCATGGCGTTGTACGATCACCACCACCACCGCACGGGACTGACGAGCCAACGGCCTCTGATAATGGTCTATGAACCCGTTAAAAAGAAAAAAAACCGACGGGGTTGAAACCATCAACGTCATAACGCCGTAGTAGCGGACGGCATAACGAATCCGTAACGTAACCACTGAACAGACACTGGCCACTACTAACACACGCGTGTGCTCGCTTCGGGCGCGAGCAGCACCTCTGCGTATTTAGTCTACCAGGATGGTGGCCGCAGACCTTAGTATTCGCGAAACGCTAGCAGCAAACGCTGCGCAGGACACCCATTTTCGTAAGTCTTTGCACTGAATTTTGTACGTTTGCACCAGTCGGCGCCGCGTGGCGTACTTGCGTACTTAGTGCCTGCGGTGCTTGTGGAATCAGCATAGTGCTTGGGTGCCGGGTTATCGTTCACGTTTGATGAGGCGAACCGGGCATCGAGTGTACTTGCGAAAAATACTATGCAACGAAATATACTATTGTCGGTTTGACCATCTAGTTATTAATAGAAGTTCGTATCACTGTGTCACAGAAGGTTTTGTGTATTGATGGTCAAGGCAAACGTTTTTTTTATAAATAAGCAACGTGACAACTCGGGCGTCGTTTTCGACTTTCAAAGAAGTGAAGTTGGTGTTTTTGACTTTGAAATTTAAAAAAACAGACGGCTAAAGTGTGAAAGCATAATAGTCCCTATCCTAAGATTACATATCGTATGAAATCATTCATGCCTCTGTAGAAGTCGTGTTCAGCTTTCCTGTACATTTGATGTTTTTATAGATAGATCAGCACTATTGTTCAAAGATTGGACACTATTATGCAAAATAAAAATAAAAAACAACAAAGACAATAGTACGGCTCACGCTTATCGTAGTTTTACAATGATTTCAAATGTGACCTACTGACAATAGAAAATTCAGCGCGTTAGTAACATAACGCGTTCTACATTCTGGGCGAAGAATCATTATCAAGCTTTGCGAACCATCGGAACAGTATGACGTCTGTTCTCGGAGATTAATTCTCAGATTGGGTCCATTTCTGCCGCACCATGGACTTTGTGGGCGCAGGTCACTGATGATGGATTGGAGTACGGTCTTGCGCGGTGTTTAAGAAAACATATGACTTTTTTATATTTGATATATTTTAACGATCCACCAATTGCTGCAAGGCTTTCGTGCTTTGATCAGCTTTATTGGAATGGCCTCGCTTGTGCACTCTGTTCCGGTTAACCACCCAGGAAACTAACTTTGGGCCTCTAAGGTCAATTCTTGTCTAACTACAGTTTGAAGTTACAAAGAGCGGGAGTAGTTTTGAAAGTACCGCTAATAATGTATTCGCTTCGGATCGAGGCCCCTGAATACTGTGATAGTAACACCAACAATCTAACTTACTAATTACGATTAATGCTTTCGAACCATCCTCTATTAAGCATTGAAGGCTCATTGTCCTGGTTTTCGTCTTCAGAAAGCGTCCTCAAGGTTTGATACTGTTTAACCTTGATTTTTGGCTAACATCAAACTTGTTTCCTCGCCCGTGTTGTACTGTACAACCACAACAAAACTTCGGCATTGGTAAACATTTAACATGTGCATGTGACAGCTGATCGTGGCAGACGTTTGCGAATTCACCGTCATTCTTTCCGGTGTTATGGGCAAGATATCTAAACATTTGAGAAACGTGACGAGACTGTCTGCAAAAGAGACCTTTTCGCTACAAAGCCGTTCGAAACAGCAGCAATCTGCGTTAGAATTCTCAGCAGGACTTGAGATTGTTTGAAGGAAAACATTGTGGTTAGGAGGTAAGTTTGGCTTCGAGCGCGTTTGGTTGCACCTCACTGAGAGTTGAAGTCTTAGTTGAAGTCACAGTCTTTCCCGATTGTCTGGCTACGAAACCTTGACGGACGGGCCATTCGTTTCTGCCACTGCCAAATAACAACATGATGCGCGATACACAGCCGCAGCATACCGGTTCGAACTGGATTGGACCATGTGCTAGTAGCGAAAGACGGACATCACCCGGAGCTCAACGGCTATCGCGAAACATTTGTAGTAAAGCAACTCGTTTTAGAAAATCGCGTGTGAAGCTCTGACCCCAACATTAAGATGAATTAAAATAGCTACTGAAGGAATAAGAGATCCGGCTGTGGCAAAGTTTTAAAAGTAAGCTTCTAGAGAAGTTGAAGGCTTATGATAAAATGTGAAGATTAGTTTTAGTTTTATGAAAATATAATAAAGACGAAGTCGCTCGGCAAACCTGAGTTGGAGAATATGTTAAAACAGTCTGCTAGCATACGTGGAAATGATTTATTTTATCTACATTTTTTTTGCATTTCACCTCACCCAAGCCCACGATGAGTGGAAAGCATCCTTCGGAGATGGAAGCCGCATTGACGGAGAAATCCCCTTCAAAAAGTCCCAACACCACAGTGCTAACAGAATTAACGCGTCATGCAGCTATCAAGCAGATAGTAATGGCCGTGGTGGCCAACATTACCATCATTTCATCAGGGATGGGCATCGGATTCCCCTCGATTGCCATGATTGAGCTGACCAACTCAACGTCGTCGGTTGTGCTCTCCGAATCGAATGCCACTTGGTTTGGTAAGCTAGCGGCGTCGAAAAGCTATGTCGAAGGCGCGCTCACCTAATACGCAATTATTGCAGCATCTATCACATCAATCATGTGTCCGTTCGGGGGTCTTCTTTCCGGCTATCTGCTGGACAAGGTTGGCCGTAAGAAAACGTTGTACTTTATCAACAGCATATCGATCGTGTCGTGGGCCATTATGTCATTTGCCAGCCGAACGGACAGCACTGCCCTGTTTATCCAGCTTATCGTGGCGCGTATTATTATAGGTACTTGTTTGGCGTTGACGAAAGTACCTCGAATCTGTAAGCCGAACTTACGATAATACGTTTTTTGTTCTCTCGTCCTACGCGATAGGCATCGCGATAGGCTTATCTAGCACTCCTGCCTCGGTGTACGCCGCGGAGGTAGCACATCCCAACCTGCGAGGCCGCTTGACACTTTTAACAGCGTTCTGTACCGCAATCGGAATGCTTAGTATCTATACGCTCGGCTACTTGTTCAAGGTACCCAAATAGCTTATCGACGGTTGAAGATCGAACTGTTGACATGGTTTACTTTTCTCTGCTGAACTGCTTATAGAGCGACTGGCGATTCGTGTGCGCTATATGTGGTATCTTCACGGTCGTTTCGCTGCTTACCGTTCTGCCGCTGCCCGAGTCACCGAGCTGGTTGGTGAGCAAAAAGCGGATGATCAAAGCAGAGCGATGCCTGAAAGTGGTGCGTGCCATCAAGGAGGATAATCATCCTGAGATTCGTGCAGAGTTGGATGCACTGGAAGACAACATTGCGCGGTTCCGGTCATCGCAAACGAAAAAGTCGAAGATAGATCAGCTGAAGAAGCCGGAAGTGTACAAACCGCTCGCCATCATGTGCACGTTCTTCTTCTTCCAACAGTTTACCGGTATCTTCGTTATCATTGTTTACGCTGCTAGCTTTTCCATTGAGGCGGGTGTGGCCATCGACCCTTTCCTGAGCGCCGTATTCGTTGGTTTGACTCGCGTCGTCACCACTGTACTGATGTCTTTCATATCAGATAAGTTTGGACGACGACCGCCAGCATTGTTTTCGGGCTTCGGAATGGCGTGCTGCATGTTCGGCCTAGCGCTTTGCGCCATCTTCCCAGTCAAGGGTACCACACTCGGTTGGATTCCGACCGTGCTGTTGGTAGCATTTATTTTCACTGCCACCCTAGGCTTCCTGACGTTGCCATTTTCGATGAACGCCGAGGTTTATCCCACCAAAATCCGCGGCTTTGCGTCGGGCCTGACGATCTTCTTTGGCTACACGATGTCTTTCATCATCATCAAAGTATATCCTTCGTTAGTGGAAACGATAGGCAATGCGAATGTGTTCATCATGTTCGGCTGCCTTTCGGTGCTCGGCATTGCGTTCGTTTACTTCTTCTTGCCGGAAACGAAAGGGCGCACCCTTGAAGAAATCGAAAACCGCTTCCGCGGCACGGAGGTTCCAAGTAAGGAGGTTGAAATGACAACGATTCTAAAACCAACCAACAAAATGCAAAATGTATCGGGGTAGCCACATGTAAAACGATACCAGCGACCAAAACTTACGCGAACGAACAACTCCTTTAGACGAAGAACTGTGATAAGGCGCCTGTACATTATTGATAATACGCGATGTGTTTCGTTATTGTTGAATAAACTGATGATCTGACATCGTGTTGCTGATCTTATTTATTGTGTTGTCTTGAAAAATTATCTCCAAATGTCGGAAAAATTACGGGTTTGCCACGAAAATGAAGATAGCTGTGATAGTTAATCTCGAGAACTCATCGCATTCGATATTTTTTAATTGTTTTGTTACTATTATCGCTTCGTTCAAACGGTAGCCGCAAGCTTAGCGTTATCGATCGTTCCGACATCTCACTGTTGCAATAAATTTCTCCCTATCATGCGTCAAAAAATTAGAATCCTGGGTCGAACGATATAGTGACAACTGAAACATTGGAAGTTTAATGTTTTGATAATGTTTAAGAAAAAGATATTTGTAGGGTGTTACTGTAAAAATTGGTTTGAAATGAGCTTTCAAAGAAACATTATTTTATTTATGTTTATGTTTGACCGATTTACATGTTTTTGTTTCAGTAATTGTGAACAGTAACACCCTTTAGTTCCGCCTGCTTTCCTCTATAGTGCGAAAAAAAACATGTATTAAGAGACAAAATTGAAATGTGATGTCCACACAACTCAACTTAGTCAAAACTCACTTCTCATCTTTCCCTTATTTCTCCTCACACCATTCGTTTTCCTTACGAACCTGTTCTTCCTCTACCGGATTAAAGTCATTCTTAATGTTGAACGTCTTGCGGATTTCGTCCGGTGTCTTGCCTTTGATCATGTTTGCAACGGTTTTGCAGGTTACGTCAAGCAAACCCTTAATATCGAGATAGTTTGCCGCTAAAATGAGCTCGAACAGCGTGCCTTGATCGACTTTAAGGAAATCGGCGTCCCACGAGCTAATGTCGTCTGTCCGTTTTTCCTTACTGTCGTCGTCCTCGACGGGCATCGGATCATCCTTGTGGTATGTTGCCCATTGCAACACTTTCCGCAAGATAGCGGAATTCACGTTCGGCAGTGGCACCGATTCATCGTCGCCCTCGTCCATACCGAGATCTTCCAACATCGTTTTGATGGTTCCAGAACACTTGGCAATCTGCACATCCGTTTCGAAGGTTTCCCCGTCGGACGACTGTAGCTTAATCGAAGGCATCTTTTGTGCTTGCGAATGTGTCTGAATGGCTAGGTAGCACTCTAAAAATACGCGAACGAGCGAAAAACAAGGAAGCGAACAATGATTGTTGCAATTATTTTTTGGATGCTTTTCTACTTTCTATATTAACTGGAACCGTAACTGCGCAATATCCAGCGTCAAATACTTCTCCAAATACTAACCTTATAATGCCGCACTCCAATTTTTAACTACCGGAAGAACAAACACAAAGGAACACCAAATGCAGCCAGTATTTTTTCACGACTGAACGATTGGGAATGACAGAAGGCAGGGTTGTCTTCTACACTATTTCGAAATAGGCCAAAATGATCTAACAGTATAACACATTTGCCTCGTTTGTAATTTCGTTATTTTGGTGCTTTTTATATTTTTTCCCTTTCGTAATTTAAATTTTAATAGATTTGCCTCACAACGATATTATCATAAAACACGGTTCACGGGAAACTTTCCTCAATTGGAAATAATAAATAGTATTAGCAATTGTGCAATAGTCTAAATTTGGAGTATACAGTTTTGCCGTTGCCATTTTCCTCTCAACTCGCCCTGAACATCTTTTTGCAGCAAACATGTATACGTTAGTACAAGTTTCTCATCTGGTTGATTAATTAAGGAATGCAGTTTTGTGAATAGCAGATGAATGAAACTTACCTTTGTATTAAAAGTCTATATAATCACAAGACAAATTAGAAACGCAAAGAAATCTTCTTTGCAATGCTACCTCTTTCATTGATATTGCATGAAGTTTATTTCTGAATGTTAGTATGTGATGATGAATCTAACTGATCAAAATATTAAATTTTATTCATTTTTTAATTAAAAAATACACATGGAAATTTGTTTAATATTTTTACTGAACACTTTTAGCGAACAATGAAGATATTGCGGATAGAGTGACTTTCAATAAGTCTGCTGCTGTTGGCACCAAACATCGGAAAGCTGAAGCCCACAGCGAAAAATAAATTGAAGAAAAAAAGCTATTCTACCCAGAGCGGGACATTCGAACTTGTACCTGTTATTGCAAGCAAGAATAATTTCTTTCAAATTTTAATTTTAAGTTAATCAAATAACACTGATTGCAGATAACCGAATATACAAAATATTAAATGCCTATTGTGCTGTGGGCTGCAGTTTCCCCAGTGAGATGTAGATGCGTGTGGACAGCGCATGACGTTTTTGCTCCTTGGAAGGTGCGCTTACATTCTTCTCGACTACCGTGCTAACGTAAGTATAGTGCAGGGTGAAACCTACGACAATCTCATCTCCGACCGGGGTATCAGGGTTTGGTTGCACTCCAAGTCGTATACCAACGTGGTTCGCCTTTCGCCAAACAACGAATCTGTAGAAAGGGAAATATATTTTTGTTTGGTAAGACTACTTTCTCCCGATTACCATTCTATTCGTACCTTGGTTCATGTTCATTAGTTTGTAATTGGATGACTTCGTCGAATTCGGCTGAATCATCCCGTTGACTGATCTTGAAGCTGCTGTCGGGAAGTCTCAGTGTACCATTGGTAGTACGACCCACCATCCTTGGTTTCTCGAGCAGTGTCGCCTGCTTCGCAAATGTTGGACTTATGCTGGAAAGGGTAGCAGGACCGCTAGTGCTTGTGGAGCTAACGCTACCAGACGTAGTTACTGCGGCAGTTGCTCGCAGCTGTTGTTCTTCGATCATTTGTCGTTCTTCTTCTGGTGTCGGAAGCTCCAATAGAGACATTGTCATCTCATTTAGGGTAGGGTTGGTGATGCGTATCACCAATGCGGCTTCTTCCTGCCCCGCACACAGCGTCTCACATTGCACGAACCGCACATCGGGCACATGGTACGCTGCGAAGAGAGCAATCCGATACTTGATCGACGAAGGGTTATATTCCGATTTGATTACATTGTGATCGCACTGCCGACACCGTAGCGACCGCTTGATCGAGAGCACCTTATGTTGCGGATACAACTGTGCTACCGTGTGCGGTTGCTTGGACGGCTGGGCCAAGCGTTGCTGGAGTGTTGCAATAGTTTTTAGATTAATCTCTGCGGTCAATAAGTAATCGGGAAGTTCGTCTGGTTCATCCCTTGCAACCGATTCCTTGATCGGCGTGATCGTCGCCTTGATTGAGGCCTTTCCATCCGGTAATCCCATTTGGCGACGGAACATCGAAACAGTCAGCCCCGTACGATCGGTTAAACTAGGAAATTTGGTCTGCTTCGGTGTCTTGCGACGCCACAATTCCTGCCGCTCTTGTTTCTCGTGCAGCACTACCGACTGGTAATGCTCGAGCAGCAGTGCAAATCGTGTAGCGTTTGGGTATTCCGGTTCTGGCCACTGCCCCGTGGCGACACTTTGATCCGGTATGCCAACGTCACGCGAGTTCCAACGGCATGTGAGGCACGCGAGGTAATACATTTTCTTTGAAACCTGTTTACCGGCGGACACAGCATTCGTAGCGGCTGCAGGACTCGCTTCTGATGGTGGGCCATCCTTTGGAGCTTCTACCGATGGAGACGTTTCCTTACCAATCGGCACCGTCGACGTCGACGAGCGGACCGATAGAGTGTGCTGACAACTTGGGCAGTTGAAGCATGTGTTGCAGCGATTTTTGCGAATCTTTGCCTCTGCCGAAGGAATGTTCTCCAGGCAATTGGAGCAAAAATGCGAGTCAACCTAAAAACAATCTCGTGAATATGACATCATCCGGAGCAGTAAGTTTTTTCAGTATGTCTAGACTTGCCTCGTGGCATACACAAAAACCACAGCGAAGTTTCATGCAGTGCCGACAGAAGTACAATTTCGTCAAAGGATTCAGCAGTCCACAAACGCAACCATATTCTACTTTGCTAAGCAAATTGAAAAACGCCATCGTTAGAGCACAGAATACCGTCGATGCTTTAATTGTTTGCAATGCAGCGAATTCATGAAAATTTAGTTTGACAGATTGCGATTGCTTTCTCTTTCTCTCTTGATGTCTCTCTCTTTCGTCGACATTGGTGTTTCGAAAAGCGCAAAACATAGACGGCATAGAGTTCATGAAAATCTGCCAGTAAGTAATTTTGGTAAGGCAGTGGTAAAATACAGCAATATTCACCAACGATTTGCCAACGATTTATGTTCAAAACCATTTGCTGATTCGTTTCATGCGATAAAATTTATTTATTACTAACATATTAGAACAGCTTAGAAATGTATATTCTGTTAATTCAACAATTTCTGCCGTTTCACTTTCAACGCCCTTCGGTTGCAACATTCGAAAGTATGCCTTTGGGTACCTTTTGCAAGAGTGCAGCTCCAAACATAATTTTTTAATGCTGCTCCCGATTTCCTGATGTCACACTTCCATTTTTTCAGCTGAATTGATAGCCCTCGCCATTGCAGCGGAGAAGAACATTAGCGGAAATCAGTGGAGGTCAGCAGCGCGTTGACCGGCTATCACTTAATCAGAGATCTCAGAGAATCAGAGATTATACTAACCCAACAAAAGTATACACCTCTCGCCGAGACGGTACACATATAAACACTGATACACAGAAAAATCTATCTTCAAAATAGATAGATGAATAGCTCAAATGCTTTTCAACCACCACAATGCTCATCTTCCTCAGAAGAAACGTATTATGCCCCTAATTCTGAATGGTTCCAAAAACAAAAAACATTTACCATCACCAACAATACCGGACACCAACTGCAAAAGAACCACTGCAAAAAATCAAGAAATTGAATATCTTGCCCAATTCATCATAACATTTATTTTGTCCAATGCCTTAGTTTTCACGTAAATGTCTGGTTCTAAGAAGCTGTTTCGAAACCAGTATCAAATAAGCAGACGATGAGGTCAATTGAGCGAGTCGGAAGCTTTGTTTGAATGTCCAACTGAAATCGTAGCTCATCCGCCAGCGGTGACCTTCCTGGAAATACGTTGGAGACGAAATTCCGAAGTAGATCATGGGGCAAATCATAAAGTACAATGAGACGTAATAAAGCGGTAAGTTCTGCCTCGCGGCGTTCGTTCGCGGCAATTACATTCGAGGAGCATGATTCGCTGATTGGGACAAGCTCGCACAAATGTTCTGCTATTGTTTTCCAAGTTTGCTGCCCAGATACGCCGAAGCCCAAGTAATGTTTCATTTGGTAACTGTAGCGTGGCAAGTCGCGCTCGCACTCCATCCAGATGCGATTGATTAAAGAACGCAGAATATCATCGTTTAGCAACCTATCAGCAGTTGGATCCTGCAACGGTAGCTGATTGTGAATGATGGCCATGAAAAGTCGCACTTGCCAGGCGTCTGCGGTATTTGCATTCCGCTTGAACTCGATCAAAATCTGTAATACAAAAACGTGCACCACCTATTAAGACAAGAGTTGCACAAATTTAAATTAACGAATGTTTACCTTGCTAAGATCCATAAATATCGACAGTGCGTGAATACGATCATGCATAACACACTCGGACACTAATGGCACCAGGAGTTGTAAGGTGCTTCCATCGACAGTGGCCGCTGTTAGTCGGTCAGGTTCCAATTGTTCGTTCAGTGCACTATAGTGATCCAGGAGCAGTAGCTTGCGGACCAAACTGAGAACCATGGGTTGTGAATCAAACTCGAGTAGCTGCTGAGGATCGAACTTCCACGGTGTTCGGCGCCCGCTCGTGAGTGTTTGTAACCGAAGTGTCCTCTGGCGACTGGGATCTTCAATGCGCGATAGCCGGCCAACGCGCTGCTGTACCTCCACATAACCGCACGAGCGCAGTATTTTCCTGTGAACGAGGTTGTTGTTAGTGACACGTTAGTAGATCGAACAAAATTTTTTCTGATGAAATGACTACGCGTTTCTGTCAGCGCAAGATTTAACAGCCAATTACACGTAGCCGTTACCGTTACAATTACTTACTCCAATAGATGCCAATTGGGTTTGTGAAAGCAGATGTGCCAATAGCTATCGTCGATGATGCACACCTTAATAAGGGTGGCAAGCTCTGGTAGCATGCACGGTGCCATCAGCCGAATAGACTCATTCGGTTGATCACGAGTAACATACTCGATACGACATAGACAGAGCCCTGCGTCGCTGATGCTGCGTGGCACTAGGAGGCGCGGCTCTAGCGCCAGCACGTAAAGGTGACGAAATGCTTGCAAATGATAGCGGTTATCGTTGCTGTAGGTGGGAAACTTGGGAAAGAGGGCACATACTAAAGCAGCAATGGCCGCGGGAGATCGTGAGAGAGTGTACCGGCCGCCACCAAGAAAGAGAAACCCGAGTGCCATGTGAACCGCCATGAAGGAACCGTACGTGACGTAGCAACGGCCAACTCGCGCCCGCAGCATACGAATGACACGTAGGACACGCAAGTTTCCTGTGCCGGCGAGCACGAGCGATAACGCCAGGAGCACCATCATCGTGCAGTTCTCGACCGCCTGGCTGCCGGCTAGTTTACCAACCGGGGCCTGTTGGCGCACCGTTATGAAGTAGCTGAGGTAGTCATAAAGCGTGTCGGCTGCCGTCGGATCCGCAGTTCCTGCGTACCGAAGTCCGATTGCTATCGCTCCCGAGCTGAGTATGTTGCAGTATGCTTGACAATAAATTTCGCCTTCACTTTTCGACAGCGGCAGGTTCAGCCAGTCCGGGTGCCCAGTTACACCGGGCCCTAGGTCGGGTGGTGCACTGCCTTCCCCGGCTCGATAGGCTTCGTGATAACGCTCCACGTTGGCAACGGTTTGATCGAGAACCGGTGGGACATGTTGCTGGACCCAGGCGGGCGTTGGTTCGATGGCATCCCAGAGGATTAGATGACGAGCGATGCCTCGCAGCAGTAGCAAATCCGGCCGTACGTAGCTTAGCTCGTAGTTGGTAGCAGGAGGCTGTAACCACCCAGCGATTGCTTCGTTGCCTGTTCGATGATACATTAGGCCTAGGGCAAGCGTAGCGCCGGGTGCCGTTACGTCAATGTTTACCGTTCCACCTTCGCGTATCTGGAACGAGGGGAGTTTGTATTTTTCCTTTTGGGCACCTTCTACTTGTCTTCGGGCACCACCGTGCATATAATAGTGCAGCGTGTCAGGCAACTCCAGGTCACGCAACACCGTGGAACGATCACCTTCACCGAGCGTCACCAGTCCGAGTGCTAAGCCCGCAGTCAACGAGTACGATTCACGCTCCACACAATTCTCCATCTCCGGGCCTGGTGGACGACCGATTTCCTGCAGCAACACCTCAGCGATGTGGCTCCGTGCAGAACCCTGGTACAGTAAACCAACTCCCATGAGTGTTGCAATCTGCAAATTCTGTGAAATGTCCAGTTCGACGGCCGTTGGTGGAAGTAACGCTTCCATGTGCACCGACAACAGCTTGGTCGTGACGAGATCCATCGTACCGCGATGAGTTGCCGAAAGGCCAAGCAGCAAACCCAACCGCACCATCTCATCCCCATTCACCATATAATCGAATATGCTGTTCGGCGATAAGTGGCGCAGATGACCACTCAACCCGAGGGCTAGCAAAAACCCTCCGTGTTCAGTAACCGCTTCGGGATGGATAGCTGCGGCAGTCCCCGTTGACTTTCCTGTTGCTCCCGGAGCGTTGTGCTTTATCCACGTCGAAGTGAGGTTCGGTGCGCTGGGGGTGATACGTAGACCGGCGGCCACACCATTGTGGAAGGAGGGCCACAGACCCATGTTGGTCGGCACTTCGATCTGGTGGATCTCAATGGTTGCCCCTCGTAACGCTTCTTTTCCCGACAGACACAGTTTCGGTATGGGCATTGTTTGTGTTTCTTGTGGTCGGTAAGTGGCCAACGTAAACATGCCCCGTCCTACGGGAAGGGCCATCGTGCGCAAGGAAATTGCGTACAGGCGCTTCTCTTGGTCCTCAAGGAAGTCATGATCAGAAACACTGGGGGCCTGTGGAATATCGATGAGGACGCGCTGCGAACTGTCGAGGAAAGAGCGCACGTCTTCGATGCGCTTGTCGTCTGGAAAACGTAATGCCAGTAACTGCCCGTCCAATCCATCCATACCATCGTCCGGTTCTAGCTTACAACCACCACCGTTACAGCTACCGCCACCGCCACCATCATCCCTGCCGCTCGCCGAGGACGAGCTACCACCGAGAACTCCGATGCTGGCACCCGTTCCTCCAGTTCCACCACCGTCTGGTTCGCTGGCATCCGTTAGCCATTGAATGAGTGCATCATCGATTGTCGCGGCCGTTTTCGACGATAAAGAATTTGCCGATTCATGCACACCATGGGCATTCAGCTCTGGACGCATCAACAGTTCGTAGACACTACCGGTAAGGCCATGCTGGGGCTGACGGCGGTAAGATTCAAGACACTGGAGCAGCACGTAACGGATTGCGGGAGGTAGGTGATCGATACGATCGCGCGTATATCCCCGTTCGATCATTATACGCACAATCGTCAGACCGCCAAGCGATCTTCCCGCCGAAGAACTGTCATCTTCACTAACTGTCTTTTCGCCTTTCGGCGGATGGTCAGTGGCGGTCCAATCGCCGATGGGAATAGCGAGGGATTCGAGCTGCTGTTTGATCCACGGAGTGAGACTGCGAACCCGATAAATCAGAGCTATCAGCAGCAGCATGTCCCGAGTAAGATCATTGATCCCAGGTAGACAGGGGAAGATGTCGAGTTGTTCGCCTGGATTGGTGCCACGATACACGAGATCCTCCATGTAGCGGAGCACGTGTGGAATCACTTCACCCTCGAACTCACCGCGTTGGGAAGTGGCCAGCCGAGCAAGAACCGCGGGATCCGTGATGCGGTATCGACTATGCAGCTGGCAAACGGCGAGATTAGGAATGTCATTGATGTAGTGTTCCTGAAAGGCACTGTTCTGAGCATCAGATGCCAAACTGTACAGAAACTCGCCGAGTAGGTGCTGCTCGTCGCGGAATCCTTTATCGAGCCGAAAGTCTTCGTAAAGTAAGTGCAGCGCCTGCCATAGCTCTGCCAAATGTGGATATAGTGGACGCTGGTCGTGCTGCTGATAAGGTCTCGGAGATGTTCCTTCATAGGCTTTAATTGGCTTCGTAATCTTTTGGTAAGTAGCGTGATGCAATAGAAACTCCCAATCACTGCCAGTGCCATGATGGCTTTCATCTTTACGGCGCTTCTTCGGTTCTTCGCCAGGTGAAGAAGGACACAGAGAACCAGGCGAAGGTGGCCGGCCTAGCATTATGAAGAGTAACCCCCGGAACTGTTCCCACTCCTGGTGCGTACTAAATTCCTGCGATCCAGGTGCGTTACGTGCCCCGTACCAACGTATGAAAAACTCGAGGGCAATATTATCGGGAAGTACATGCCGCAGAACGACGAGGGCGCGACGTATGAGCTGCGACTCGGTAACCGGTGGTAATGTCACCCGATACAAACGCTCGTTATCAAACACCAGCGTAAACCGATCATCGATGGCATCCCGCAGCGTCGTGCACTGCGGAAAGGTGGTGCCAAACGAAGAAGCGACTGTCGAACTGGTTGTTGCACCAAGGGGGCGTACTGGAGACAATAGGTGTAGCTCTTCCTCGAATTTGCTGTCCACATGAGCGGTTGCATTCGGTAGTAAACTGCTCCGACGGGGTAGCGCGCCGAAGGAGGATACTGTTGGTTGAGCACCCGGCGCTAGAGGTGGGTGTAAGAATGGAGCGTTAGTTGCTGACGCTGTAGTGGTGGTTGTTACTATTCCTGTTGTCGTAGACGTGAGAAAACACCCAGTAAGTGGACCGGTCATGTGAATCTTGCCAACACTGCTTGGTCCGCTGTATAGCATCAGCTTGCCGGACGGTGCGATTACGACGATCATGTTGAGGCGCTCAATAGAAACTGCCGCTCGGGCGGATATCTTGTGGCTCTTGCAGATCACGTTAGTGGCTGGCTCGTACTGGAGTAGCGTCAAGCACATTTTTTTAGGCCGCAAGTAGCATAAATATCGATTATCAACAAGATCAGTGTGTAGAAAACCTAACGTCGCCGCCTCTCCGACACTATAATAATGGAGCAAAACTTGAAATGATTGAATGGTAAACGTATAATTTTAGGAAAGAACTTACCAGCCATAAGGTGAGCCCTTGGAGGTGGTGTGCTCTTCAGTCCAGATGTGCTTTAGTGCGTACTCGGCGGTGATTGGCTTCGAAGGTTCGGCCACACCGAAACGCCGATGATCGTGCGAATCGTTCACTTCTTCGCACAGCATCGACTGGAGAAAAGAGAGCTGCGACATGGCGAGACTGGATGAGGCGCGACCACCGCCAACCATGCTACTTGTCGTGGCATCCAGACTAGCGTTGCTGTCTCGTGCAATTCCACCACTGCCACCCAAATCCGTTCCCTGCACACGGCTGGAAGCCAAGCTTCGCTGAGTGGTCGATGCGTTATGATGGCGTGCGAGTAGTGAACTTTTGTACATGCTTGTAGACGGTGTGATGTACTGACCGCCAGTGGAAGTTCGACCCCCGACGCTAGACTTTTGACCCGCACTGTAATTACCAAATCCTTGGAGAGGGCATTCCGAAGGTGGTGGACACTCTGACGCTGGCCGCAAGCGACATACAAAGTGCGTGTCCCGTTGCTTGTCGTATAACAGAACCAACTCCAATTGTTCGCACGTGAACACAACACGGTACTGCGGTTCAGTAAGGTACGTGGCTACCGAAGTGCTGGAAGCATGTTGTAGCAGAACCGGTCGCATGTCGTCGGTCGGATAGGTAAGAGTAAAGAGGCGCGGCATTGGGATTGCTTCCGTCTCCAGCACCGACCGGGAAGGGTCCTTCTCCAAGAGAATGCCGCAGGGTATAAGCCAAATGGCTGCAATTGGGCATTCCACCTTGGCAGCATAGGTTTCACCGGTGTCACAGTACACCTGCAACACATCACGATCCACGAGACAGATTCCGGTCCTAGGTGTGCCGGTATCCCCTTTTTCAGCAGGCTCCGTATCCGGAACGAGAAAGCGCGCCGGAGCAAAAAATGCAAATTTGATGGCATTGTCACAAGTTAGAGCAGTCTGAAGAAGACCGGTTGAAGCGATACAACTACCGCCAGCGTTACGCGTCCAGACGGCCGTACTACCACGTACGTACAACTCCTCTTCGGTGCAATGGAACGGCGCAATGGCTTGCAATTCATAACGTTTCCCGCTCGCGGTCTCTTTTCGCTGTGGCGACGACCCAATCGGTACGGCACGCAGCGTGTAGAACTCGTCCACCGATTTTTCCTCGTCAAGTGAAAGGTTAACATCTTGCATACGCTGCAACAGCAAGAATTCAGCCGGCGGGACCTGCCTGGCGGTGATGGGTCCAGTGTGTTGCTCCACCGCCTGACGGCCTCGTGGAATGAATTCCTAGGAATTTAAGATTCGTACAGAAAATAACACACAGAAACTGGTAACAGCAACACACTTACCAGTGGCTCTGAGGCGGTTATCATTACTTCGCTTTTTTCATCCAGATTTGCAATATTCGAATACCGTGGACATAACAGGCCGTAAGACTATACCTGCAGCAAAGGACGCCGGCGGTTAAAGGTACGTATGTAAAACGATCGGCAGACACTGAGTCGCTTTTTTGCACGGTACACCAACCGGCTACACAATGCCCGCGCCCGCCATATCAACGTTCAAATGGCATGAGTTTTGACAATCCGTTGCTTCTTCGTCTTCATTTTGTTCTTGTTGATACGTCTCGCAGATGCGGCTAATGGATTTTTTGGTCGTTGTTCAAATAAATACAGGGAATAGAAATAGTAAAATGCCAAACGCGATTTATTTTCGTGGGTTGGAAAAAATATTAACGCGATTGAAATAATTTTTTAAAGATGAAAATGGGAAACTAGAACGTTCAAAGATTCCGTTCTGTTGATTTTCGGTAAATTGTGTTTGTATACAAACGATGCAATGTTTCAGACTCACTAGGCAGAGAGTTACGATCATGCTCATTAGGCAATTAAGCATAGTTCAAAAAGTCTGTTAAATATATTACAATGGACAATATTAAATGGCTTCGTACGATTTGGTGAGTACTTAGGTGAGTATTTCGTAAATGATTATGATTACATTACAACAACACTCTGCGAAGCCTGCGTGTGGTCTGCA
Source organism: Anopheles bellator (assembly GCF_943735745.2). NCBI lineage: Eukaryota > Metazoa > Arthropoda > Insecta > Diptera > Culicidae > Anopheles > Anopheles bellator. Next base: position 50,564,885 of record NC_071286.1, read on the forward strand.
ATTATGGAATGGATGGGAATGGTTGCAATTTATGGATGGATAAAATGGAGCCGAATTGTGATGGTTTTTTATACTGACCTGAAGAAGGTTAATACGACTGGGCGCAATTTGAATTTCTCAGGAACAAGCGAGCAGATTCGAAAGACATTAGGAACAAGAATGACACGCAGTGAATCGAGACGGTAAATTTGTAATAAATCTTTCAATGATATGCAAGTTTTGTTTGTATCGAGTTAATCTTCTGAATGAAGTTTTATTTATTGTACAATTCCGCGGTTTTGAGGAAAGACTGCAGCAACCTATTCCGGTCAATTGGGCAAGGAAAAGTTAACAGTGGCATATTTCGACAAAAAAGTCTGTCTTGAAAAGTCTCTCTTCAAAAGTCTTGAAGCGCTAAAGGAAAAACCATTCGTTTGGCAAATACTTATGGATATCGATTGCTGAAAACCCATCTTGGGCGATACCATCGATTGCAAGACGTTACCGGAGATGGTGGAATTATAAAACGGAATTGCGAAACGTTTGGAAAACGGTTCCTCTGTTCCATCACATTTATTTATCTCCACGTATTCAACATTTGAACACGTATTTTAATTTTTAACGTATTAAACAAAAAAAGTATAATTGAGGAATTGCCCTCCAACAAATAATTGAATGTTAAACGGTTGCAAACGAAAAATAATTTCATAACAAACTTCTATCAATAAAGAGTTTGTGACACATTTTCGGAAGAAGAATCCTATTTTATTATTTCGTCATCAATGCCACAGAATATTGAAAAATGAGCGATGTATGGTGATGAGTTGGGAAGATTCTATAGCTTGTAACAACTTATGGTATGGAATGTTGACAACTTATGCATGATCGAATTGACCACACTAAAGTCTATAATATCGGATATTTTCCCGGTGTTCAACACACCAATTTATGGGTAAGATTAGAAGTGGAAAATTTTACCACCCGCTCTTCGACCTTGCTGTGTGATTCGGTTGGTGATACTGGTAGAGGAAATGTGGGATGTACTATAAACACTGTCATCTATTATTTCTAGCTGCGGAGTCGGATTGGTTTGTTGAAGATTTTATCATCGATTGATCGATCGTTTGGTATCCAAAACAGGTGAAAACAGAGAAGTGAAGCAACGAGTGCACAATGCACGAAATTGAAAGAGAGAAAGAGAAGAAGAAAAAGAACGATATAAGATCAGCCAATGAAAAATTGATAATATAATATCATTGTATTTCATTTTACATTGAATTTTCCATGCGCCACTGTACACTTTTCGCAGGATCTTCACCAAGCACCATTCATTCTCTTGCTGACTAAACCTACAACTTATGGTCGTGACATTTTACCTACATTAGTCTCTTTTTTGATTGCCTACACATCACGTTGTAAAATTAAGAAAAAATGTAACCTAACAGCTCCAGAATGCCGCAATCTTTCGAACAATGTAGGTAATCTGATCGGTATATTTTGAAACATTTTTTCCTAATGATTTCATAAGAAACAGTTTTCAACACTACCAGTTAACCTAGTCATTCATTTCTCATGTTAACCATGCTCTAAGACTCCAGCGTATTTGCTACCGTTATACATTCCTTTTCTTTGTTATATAAGTGAACATTTCAATTAAAGTTTTACTTCTATATATTCTAAGTACACCGACAATAATCAGCTACCCAGGCGTACACACAAAATATTCACTTTGTTTGCATTTCACGGTTCGCTTTAACTTAGCAGAGCAAACATAACAAGGAATCATAAAGTAAAATCTGATAAACATTAACAGAGATGTTCCGATCGAACCTGAATATCTCTTTGTAGTTGTACCTTTGTTCAAATTGAGAAAGGAACATTAACACAAAGCATGAGATTTTCTCGAATTATGCAGTTGAAATCATAAATATTTTTAGCGACCTACCGCTAACGCTAGAAGCTTTCTTGGACGTATCCAATTACATGCACATGTTTGTGCCCTTTTCCAGTCGCAATGATCAGAGATCTGTCCTGTTTCGCTTGATACGTTGTTCTTACCACATGTTGAGTTACGATTTATTATGTTTTTAAATTCCAATAGAATTATTTATTTCACAGGAACAACTCACAGAGATAACTTTGACCCAACCCATAATCTTATATTTAATTTAAAATATAAACTAAATAACATATAAATTGTTCAACTTCAAAGTAAACTAAATAACTAATACGAAGGAAACATATGGCAAACCATGTGGTAACGCGGTAATTTTGGTTGGGCACATTTTCGCTTATTCTTCACAGATTTGCTCTACAGCAAGGGGGCAGCAGACCATTCAGCATGTAATTTAAGCGCCTTGTTTTTGCTAAAAACAACATTCGATCAGGTGAGATAAATCGATTGAAGTAAAAAATATACAAACAAATAAAAATAACGAGCGGAACGTACTATTCGTTGGCTTGTCAATTAGTTAATTAATTGATTAGTTTGATAACCGAAATAGCGGCGAGATGTTCAATACAAGCATGCAAAATATGACCCGACACAACTAAGTAAATATCCTTTACATAAAAATTACACATCGCTGAAATGGCAATTGTACAAACCGGAGCCAGAACTACATGAAACTTGATCCCAAACTGTTCAACACGCCGATGGCATCGTTTGCATCTCGTGCCACATCACGGTGTTGCTGCAGAATTTTTTTCGTTATATTACGTGTATATTGCGTTGACGAGTGTCAGGAAGAATGGTGATGTTAGAAGTAGTGGCAGTAGTAGTCGGTCGTGAAGGTTTGTGTAGATGTGCAAATCAAATTTGGTAGGTAGATATAGAGTGGCATTGGTTTCAATTGGAGAGGTTCATCCACGTGACAAACGAACGATTGAAGATGGGCAAGATTCGAAGGAGCGAAAACGGTAGAGCGCATGCATGCAAAGAACAGGGATATATTCAATCAACAAGTTGTAAGGAAAATTAATTGTCAAATTTAGTTTAGTCTGTGTTTAACAGGGCATATAAGTGTTACTTCTTTTATACGGTTTTCTACGTTTGGCATCCAAAAATGTTCATCCCAACCCTATGTTATCTTTGCCGTGAACGCTAGACTGACTGAATGCCGTCAGCAATGATTCTTGCACCTGCCATGGAAAAGTTAATCATGCCTTGACTTGTAAGACAAGTGAAGAGCTATTATGATATTCTTTTGTCTACTGTATGTTATGATGCTGGCTGCAATAAGTGGGTTTCTTTTCTTGGAATGTATGCAGTTCCACTGCTCTTTCCTGGACAAAATATTGACTAGACAAATATAAAGTTTACTTTAAACGTACAACTATAAGTACCCTATCAAATCCAAATACACTAATACACGCTTATGTAGGCATAAACGAGGCACATTGAAATACAAACTTCGATACCATTTGTCCCACTCACTGTCGTGCGTCCCATCAGGAGGGATCTTAGTTATTGTGATTTCATGCATTTTTATACGTGCGCAGGAGATTACCAAAACCGAAGCTACTATTCACTTAATCTCTGTGCCCGTTAAGAATGCATTTTATCATTTATTAAAACGATGGATGACATCGGGTCAGCGGTTATTAGTCGCGGTTCTTATAGCTGGCGAATATCGTATTTCGATCATCCGAAACGAGTCGAATACTTACGCGATTGATAGAGTTACGACGGACGGGGCCATCCGTCGGCCCACTACCATGGTCATCATTGTCGATGCACAAGTCCGAGTCGGAATCCGCCCGGCGTGTTGGGCCATCCTATCAGAGTAGCAATTATAAAAATTGTTAGAATTAGATCATGTGCATTTGTGCAGTTTGACCAACCTGAGTCAATTGTTCAGTTGTTGTTAGCAGTCGAGCTAAGGGACTCAAGCAAACTGGCAACGTTTCTAACAATGTTGGCCGAGAATGTGTCAGCAGCGGCTTCATGTACCTGTCAATAAAAAATGTACACTTTATCGCTAAAATTTACCTTCTCGAGTCAGTAGCATTGGAAATGCATTCAAACCTTGTGTCGAAATTTCCCCACAATCTAGCTAGAACAGCTTTCTCATGTCCTCTTCTGGTTCCACCAGGAGTAGTAGCTCCCTCACTATCGGGATTTTCAAGATCCTTCATAAAGAAACATTAAGTTTTATTTAACATTGACTGGTTTGCAATTAGTGTTTTGCGACAAATTTAAACATCAAACCATTCAACAAACATGCATGTGATTATGTAAAAACAAAAAATCGTGTATTCTGCATCGTACATCTATGATTAAAGACAGAATGCACACAAATAGGAACTGTCACATTTTACAGATAGCCAAAAAGAACAGTAGATAAATAAAACAATTTGAATAGGACCATTTTATGTTATCGAATAGTATGTATACTGAAGTTCAAAAATGAAAACAATAATAAAAGTAATGTAAAAGCATAATAGAACAATATTCTGCAAGTTGTTGTATCTCTACGTAATTATTAGCATAACTAGTATCGTCAATACCATCTTACCAAGGAACTTGCTCTCCTATCAACTTGGAGCTGACTGAGGTTCAAACCGACATCGATCGACTTGAATCAATCAAATAAGTGTTCCGAATTCGCAAAAAACAATTATGAAAAAAATAAGTTTAGAAGGGTAGGGCGCGTTTTTCGTTCAAACAAGTTCCAATCTAAAAACCATTCCAAACTCCACATAGTTCTACTGATAATGGAAAATAATGCAATGATAAACAAATATTAATGGATGAACACGACAAAAAAAGTGAATGATAGAACATTAATCGCGGACATGAAATTGCACCATAAATAGTCATGTAACAACACTTAGCTTTGTATAATTTCAAATGATTACGAAGCACATCAAACATGAAAATATGAATTCTGATGTGAAATAATTGAAAGCAACACTTGTAAACAAGGCGAAAATACTTAAACCCATGCATCCTAACACCATTTACGATTTTTTTCATTACAATCGTCTGAAATAGTCGCTCCTAAGAGTAACTCTTTCATCGACAGACAATTTAAAGTGCAACATACCCCGACAGTATTTTCCATCGAATTATACACCTTTAAGATCATTAACGGTTAACGGCAGTTGGTTCGATTGGCGGGAAGCAGATGTAGCCAATTAGGCACACATTGAGCGTTTGGAGTGTTGAATCAATTCGTGATGAAATATTTCAAAGTCATTAAGAAGATAACGATATGATATGAAAAAGTTTGTTATTCAATTCCATAAATTATCTAGTTGATTTAATAAATCATACATTATACATTTGCGAAAAAAATTGCACACCGAACCAATCAAAATGCATACAAGAAAGTTAAGAAAGGTCTCGAAGAACGTCGGGTGAGTGAATTGTGTCTTGTAATACTTACGCTACGCACTCCTTGGAAAGGTAACACCTCAGTTTCATCATCTACTCCAACACTACAGAGAGAGAAAAAAGATGAAAACCATGCTGATAAGAATGTTCAGAAATTTGGAATCGCTAACAGGACATTTTCTTACGGAATTTTTAACCAATTTAACAGAAAATTTGCAGCACCGCCTTGAATAATCACAGTGGTAATCACAATCAGGGATGTCGTCGTTAACATGGCGTGTCGCGCATCGGACACTGTATTTCTGATCGCAAGTGCAAACGACATCGCACCACGCAACCCTGTAATGATCTAACTAGCGTCAGTGACTTCAAATGCATATGAACTGTATGTGATTTTTACCGGCGAAGAACAGCATATGCTGAAAATTCCACGATATCTTTGGCTTTCTAGCAATATTTAGTAGAGCGGATAGTGGATAAATGTTAACAGCACGCCCTATTGCCGCACACATCTGAAAATATCGCATTGTCATTATTCATTCATGATCTTGTCTATCCGTTCTGAGCAGTTTGGAACTTACAAAACCAGTAAAGATGAACAATGGATCGAAGTGATGCTTTGGAAAAGTAAACATTGATACGCCTATGTACGAAAAGATAAAGTTCTCCGCAAGAAAGTTGAGTAGCTCGAATATTTGTTTCGTTCGTATTCGAGAGTCATCCGACAGATTGTTATATGTGTAATGAGCTTGACAAATTCCACAAAAGAGCACCGCTACGACACCTGAAATAAAAATCATTTGCATAAGATCTCTCTAATAGTCACACAAAATCGTCCACACAGCCCCATCAATAAAATAAACCTACCTGTCAACTCCGCGGCTTCGGCAATCAAAAACGTACTATATGACATTAGCACAAAGAGAGCAGATTCTAGCAGCGGAAAATCTCGTATCCGCGTGAATTTCGTCATCATAGCTGTAACGCAGCCCATCGAGGCTCCGATCAATAGAGAGAAAGCGAATACGCTGAAGAAATCGCCCAGCGAACGGAGAAAGGCATGCCCTTCGAACTCTCCATTGCTCGAGTAGTGTTCGCCGTAATTTTGTATAGCTCTGTAAGAATCCGAATGAAATTATGGTTAAAAACTGACGAAAGAGCTATGGGCTGACATCACGGGTATCGAACAGTAACGAACCCACTGAGTACAATAGCAACTGCATCGTTGAGAACACTCTCTCCAAAAACTAGTGCATATAGATTGACGTCGACGTGCATGTCGCTAAAGATGGCTAAAATCGTCAGAGGATCGGTCGGGGAAATCAGTGCCCCGAAATAGAGCGTGTCCAGGAACGTGAAGCTTGATTTGAGTTTTGGCATCAGCTGCACGAATCCGTACATTAGGGCTCCAATTAAAAATGCCGACAGCGTTGTACCGATTATAGCAAACATCAAAATTGCTCCTAGGTTTCGGAAAAAATATTTCTAAAATTCATAAAAAATAAAGCAACGTTAAAATCCGAGACTGGCCGATTATGATGGTCCGTTCCGTTCTTACTCTTTTCAAACTGTAACCAGCGTGAAAGATTATCGGTGGTAGAATGATATTAAAAAATATTTCAGGATCAAAGGTAGCTTTAAGATCGATCTCATTTTCCTCGGCGTTGCCCAGATCCCCCCGGAAGCTGTATGTATACGTTTTGTTGGCTTTCACTGGTTGATCGGATCCGTGGGGAAGGATTCCCGGAAACTTGAGCCAAAGTGTGTCGGGTGGGAGGCTTTGGTTAAACTTAACGTCCGGTTCAGGTTCGACGGCAACGTGAATTATTGGCGTAGTAGTACCCGCATAACGAATGATGGCACCAACGATGAGTCCTGTAGCGAAATGAGCATTTTAACAACATTAAAGTGTCTTTGATGCGCTACTACGTCATTGAACGACACCGAGGTGCATTATGCACCATGCATCATGTTGTAAAACAGAACCGTAAATAAAAATAACTCGTTACGAGTAAACCATAAATCACACTCATACGATACAGATGTTGCGCAAAGGGCATTAGTCATTCGAGCTGCTTGATAGTGAGTTCGATTCTATCAATGTAAAATGATCCGAGAGCACCATATGGAAGTTTTTAACAGCCACACTATAACTTCTGGTACGTGAAATGAACGTGTATATTGCAATGCTCGACGGTCAACGACGTTTCAAGAAGTCGCGTTTTGATAATAGCACTCTATTAATTACCGTATATAACTGCAAGGCCAGTTTCGTGTAGCCAGGTGGTTCGATGGTGTTTGAACAACCAAATGGTTAGCACGGTCAGTGTGAGAAGAAAAGTGTAGAGCAACAGATTAAGGGAATCTATCTGGTGCATTTTGTTAGCCTTTGCATCGAGCTCGATATCGGTCGATTCGGCCGTCACGGTCGCCAGGCACCATTGTGCTAGCACCAGCAGTATCATCACCGGAAATAAACGAAATCGGGAACGGTTCTGTGTTTCGACCCTCCTCCTATTCATTGTACAATGGCTAGAAAGGCGCTACGCGTTGCCCAAAGTTTGGTGCAAACTCAAGCTGGTTGTAGGGTTATCACTAGGAGAATAGGACGGGAAATATTCCCTTTTAAACACCACTAATAACTAGCTTTTCAACAATTCTTAGGTGATGTCACGACAAGCTTTCTCCACTTCTGCTAAATCAATAGTAACTTCTTCTATAAATGTTACTTAGCTTAAAGAGTGCTTTGTTGTGACGTTCTGTTTTGACAGCGGGTCGCGAATTTGCTTCATTTCAGGGTTGTATCTGAGGATCGTACATAGTTTTTACTGTTATAAATAAACTAGCCGACCCGGACAACTTTGTCCCGCCTCAGAGGCAATAAGCGAGCAGATTTTGGATTCTGGGACATTTTATGAATTAATGACAATACTTATTATAGTAATTCGTAATCGACCTTAACTGATTCGTAATCGTAAATATAGATGCAGACGTTACAACTTGCACAAACAAAGCTGACCACCTTTAACTACCAAGATGGTTCCTTGTAGTTCCTTTTAGTTTTAAGTTTGGTCTACAAAATATTTGAATAACGAAATATTATAAATAATCTGAGACCCTGCCCAACTACCCCCAACCCTGCACTGTCTTTCGACACTCATTCTGACAGCGCGGTTTTTCTGGAAATTGCCGCCGAGTAAAACGTGAAACACATATTTAGAAACGATATTTTGTTGTTATTACCGTTTTGTTACGAAATACGATCAACAAATTTTCAGCAATTGCACGAAGCAGGAGCGGCCTGAGGCGGCTGGTGTGATACGCATTCGAACCCAAGTGACCCAGAAATGCCCGGAACATGGGTCAGAAATATTGTAGTATTTGCTGTGCAAGCTGGCCCCGAGGGATGCCCGAGTGGCGCTGAAGGGATCGTGGAATGTGGAGAAAGAGGTCCGAGTGGATAATAACTTAATTGGGCACATCTGGCATCGTGATTTAGGTAATCCATTTAATGTTTAATTATTCTTATACATTATTATTAAATTACACATTTATAGAACACCCAATTCTGGAAAATGTAACGACACTGAAGAGTCCTCATTCGACCTCCACGTCGTTGAGGCACCTTTGGCACAGATCTCGCAACCTAACCTTACGGGGTAATGCAACCTCTGCAGTTGCTTAGGGAGACAATGGAAAAAGCAAAAATCCCACACGAAAGGAGGGCAGCGGAGGTAGTGTTACGTCTTAGGAATTGTTAATTTTGAACAAACGGGCCAACAACAGTTGTACGAAAACTACTGCTGTCTAAATTGGGCAGTTGCAATATACAACCTTGTCCGATGGAGATGGCATAGAAAAGCAGCACAGCGATTATTAAAAGATGAGGCTTTGGTAGGCCACGCCACTTGTAAAATACACTACCTCCTGCACCTCTCGTGGCTGTGCTGGAGAGGTTTGGGCCGCTGCCGCTGCTGTCCACAAACCCGTTCCAGGACGAAATTATTGTACTAAATAGCAAAGTAGACGTCACGAAGGACGGGTCGCCGATCGTGACCGGCCAAAGAAGAAACCACACATGATGTCGCGTGTTGGAAGCGTGATCACAGACATTAGTTAAGTTCAGGTCAGATAGTTGAGTAGTAGATAAGTTAACACATAGTAAAGCCATGTTAAGTAGTTAAGTCATAATTTCGATCCTTGGCTGAAACATTACAAACACGTTTCAAGTTGCTCTTTCACTGCAGTAAATATTGTTCGTTTTTCTTAATAAAGTAATGATATCAAGGGTGCCCGGCAATATTTATTGATAACATCTGTTGAACATAGAATGAAACATTTTTATTGAACATCTGATCTGGTTCATGGCGTTCACTATTATAATTATCACGATGAACCTATTATAAAGTGCACATATGAACCGTACTATTTAACATTGATAGGACTGTTTGCATTCGTTGTTTTATTGTATGTATGTGCAAGAGATCGATATCGTTTGACTTAAAGCGTTATCAACGATCTATGTCATGAAAGTATATATTTTGAGAGAAAGTAATATTTCATCTGTTCAATTACTGGCCGCCAGAGGACGGCCCAGTTGGTGGTAGGTTGGCGCTTAACCGTTTCCGCTGTACCGATTGTGTCGAAGGTGTGGGTGGTTTTCCGGCCTGGTCGATTAAAAAATAATTAAGCGATATTTTTCTACCTTCTACTGTACGACTTATCACACTTACCCTAGCTAAATGCGGCGTGCTGGCAGAAACTGGTCGCTGCGGCGCTGGCACACCGGTAGGCCCATTGCCGAGAGTTTGGGTGGCGACTGGTCGTTGAATTTCTCGATCTATCGCTTCGGCACTATTCGTGCGTGAGGACGAGCCTGCGCGGCGAAACATTCCCGACAGTTTTCCTTTAAGGTTAGTTTTACTGGATCGGATATCCCCTGCTATGCTTAGATCAGAGTCCGATCCTTGATGCTATTGAAAAGGTAGTATAAGACGGATTTCAGTTTGCCGACATCCAATTGTTACAACAGTAGTTTTGCGTACCGAGTAATCACTTTCTGTTCCTTTGTTTCTAGTTAGGCTTAAGCTCCTTAGCGTACCCATTATGCCACGTTTCTTCTTTCGCATACGTGGCATATCGCTCTGGGTCGAACCGGTCGATAGGCGCGAATCGAGACTGGACTCCCGACGCATCATTCCGTAGTCGGAATCAATCGACTGTAGCGATGACATGCTATCGTCGCCTTCTTTCCATATCAGCTGCTACGTTGGTGAAGAGTACATTATTATAATTGAGCCTATTCGTAGTTTCCTTGAATCTTACCCCTTGTTGTTCCGCTTGCATCGATTGGTCCAACGAGAGGCTCTTTCTATAAAGACTGCCACCATTTCTATTCACTCTGGTCACTGGCCTGGCGTCATGAATAGTGTCGTTTTCTTGCGAGGCGGCACTGTTAAATGAAATCGATTTGATTATCCCGATGTTTCAACCGTTTGCGCAACATGGCGGTGGAACCGGAGATGGTCCCGATTGAAACCTACCGGCGCATTCCTCCTCCCCGTCGTGCCCGTTCTCTGTCTTTTTCCTCATCACACATTCTCTGATATCGTCTCAGATCTTCCGACGCTTCTGCCAGTCTTGCTAATACTGTAGTAATCGACTGTTGTGGATGAGAAACCCCGGGCCCTGGTGAAGGACTTTTATGGCGCATAGGTGGTGTTGGAATGGGGCTATTAGCGGTAACGGTCTGTGAGAAGAAAAACCAATTCCAAATGTTAGCGACAGCTTAGATAAATAATGAGTGGATAGAATAAAATATACAAGATACAATTTCTGTAGTAGGCTACAATTACACTACCTTTCCAGTAGGTGTGGTAATGGAATCTTTGGGCACAGACTTTTGCACTTCTGGAGTTAACTGTACTAGCTCATCCACGGTTTGCAGAAGTGTTGCCACTCGGCGGTCACCTTCCGCCTCTATTCGGCGACGAGTCGCATTCTCGCGCTCTTTTTCATAGCGATCCCTATCACGGCGTAGCTTTTCGTTGGCTGTACGCAGTTTTGCGTGTGCATCACGCAACTCCAGCAGATCGCTCTGAAGTTCGGTAACTTTTCTTCTACCTTCGTCGATCTCTTCTTCGGTTGTCTTTTTTATTTGGTCTACTTTGCGCTTCGATTCGAGTTTTTCTTTGTCGCGTTCTCGTTCCACTTCGAACAGCGTTTGACGTAGATCACGGGCCAGAGTTGAAGTCTCCTGGACAAGCCTTTGCAGCTCTTCTCGTTCCTTTTGCCAGGACAGTTCCAGTCTCGTTTTGGTGCCGGGCACTTTGGATTTACCGCTGCCCATTATTTTTTCCTCCTCCAGCTCGTTGATCTTCGACTGCATTTCCGATATCTTAATTTCCGATGCACTCAATTCCGACACGAGCTCAGTTCGGACTTTGCTCGCTTCGAGGCGTGCTTCGCTTAGTTCATCTTCAAGGCAACCGATTTGCTGCTCCAGAGCCACTATCTTCGTCTTGTCGTCGTCGTCGCTGCTACTCGTGACCGAAGCAAGACTTCGACGATTGGCCTTCATATCACCAATTTGTTTCTGGGCTGCCTCAACAAGCTGCTTGAAAGTATCACGATCGCGTTTGAACCGTTCACACTGTCTTTGCATTGCTGTGAGCTCATTGTGAAGATTGGTCACTTGCTGCTCGTAGCGCAATCGCGTGGCCGCCACTTCCGATTTTACATTTACCTCGGATGCTTCGAGTCTGTAATAATAATAGTTTGACGGGTGAAAGCGTATTAGGAAACGTATTCGATTGCTAATGCACGTGACGTACTTTACATATAAATTCTTCAATTCCTGCTCCAACTGAGCATTATGCTCGCTGAGCGTCCGCTGTGTTTTGTTAATACGTTCATAGTCATCCAACTTACCGCGCAGGTCCTCGTTCTGGAAAAGTAAAATAACTATTTAAGCTTGAAGCAGAACCATTTAGGAACAACCGCCATCCACCACGTGATCCGATCTTACGTCTTTTTTCAGCTGATTTACTTGGTATGCGTTCATTTCCTTCTCCTTATTCAATTTTTCAAATTCATGTTGCTTATCTTCTAGCGACGTTTTGATCCTACTTTTTTCCAGTTCAATGCTAGCGTAGCGGTTTTCGGCATTCGTCTCAACCGTTGCGAGCTTTTTCTGAGCTTCTACGAGCTTGCGGCTCAAATTGGTATTTTCTTTCACCAGCCTAGTTTCGATGGCTTCCGATTGAATTAGTTTTTCTCTAAGCTTTTGTGCTTCTTGTGTTTTCTCACGTTCGGAAGCCAGCTGCGCTCGCAAAACCAGGTGGTCCTCTTCCATTGTTTCGTGTTTTTGTAGTAGCTCATCAAATCTTTTACTCTGCTGATGGATCTCAGCTGTCAAATCTATTCAAAAAGAATAATAATTGTAGTGGTTTTTGGGAGAATACAAGCAAAATTGTACTAATAAAACCCCATACTGATCACACGCATTTTTACGATCACAGAATAAACGATTCTCTATTGATCTCACTTACCTTCGTTTTGTTTTTTGAGCTCCTGCAGAATTTTGGACGACGCACTGTCCTCTTCGCCGACACTGGATTTACTCTTCAGTGTAACAATTTCTCTTTCCATGCTTTCCTTAATGAGGTCTGCATTTTTCTTAGACAGCTGCAACTCTTTTTCAATGTCAGCAATTCGACTCTCCAATTTCGTCTTCTCTTTCCGGAGCTTCTCCAGATCTTTCTCAGTTGTCGCATGCTTATCCTTCTCGGCTTTCAGTTGTATATCTAACAGTGATTTGCTTGCTTCGGTAGTTCGCATCTAAGGAGAAGCAGAATTAGTTGTCGCATGCAAAACATATTGTTAATTAACAATATATCAATTCTGCTGTACATACACTGCTGTTGATCTTGCTGATTTTATCTTCCAACATTTTGATCTTTTCATTTTGTTTTCTGTTTTCATCTTCCAATTTTTCCACATTTCGCTGAGCGTCGTTAAGTTTGACCGCGTGATTTTCAATCGTTTCCTTTTTCAATACGCCTAAAAGGAAATGAAACCGTGCAACTGTATAACCCGATTGGAAAGAACCGTCAACCGACAGTACTTATTTCTTTTTCCAATAGCTCTCGTTGCAGTTTTGTCTCCGACAATTCGTCTGCAAGTGTTCGCTTGTCTTTCTCTAAGGCAGAGATATTCATGGCTCCCGTTTTGGCAACTAAGGCTCGCAAGTCGTCGATTTCTGTTTCGCATTCTTCGACCATTTTCTGAAAGGTGCTCAATGATAATTAGAATATTTAATATTAATATTAGAATATTTGTTCTATTGATAAAATGCCAGTCAAACTTTACCTTCATTTGCAGTTTGGTATGCATATCTGTAGGGTTTTTGGGTGTGCGCGCAGGAAGCTGATTTGTCGTTTCTTGCACGATGCGGCGCAGCCGAGTGTCCAGTGATTGGTTTTCCTTTTGTAGCTGCTCAATGGTATCATTTAATTTTTTTGTGTCTGCCGCTGTTGTGGTGGCTGGTTTGCGAGAAACCTGAAGCTGCAGCGCCTTAATTTCCGACTGATACTTTTCGTTATCTTGCTCAAGGCTTTGAGTTTTAGCTCGCAAAACAGTGGCCTCATGTTCGACAACCTGAAATTGCCGTTTCAAATCCTGTGCTTGCTGTTCCGTGAGCGCATCGAGAGATCTGCAAAAAAAGTCCGAAAATAAACGATTTTAATTTCAATGTGTTCCATTGTGTCATCAACCTTTGGTGCGTACTTTGACTTTGATAACAGTTTGCCACCTTTGGATTTTACGAGTGCCATTTCCGCTTGCAGTCGCTCAAATTCTCGGTCTTTTTCGATTAACTTCTTGCGTAACTCACTAATCTCATCCTCCATGACGGTGATTTTTTTGTCCTGCAGTGGATCCTTCACGCCCGACGATGTCTTGCTGCCCGTTAGCGATGGAAGTTTTCGGCCCAGTTCTTTCGTTTTGGATGCCAAGCTTTCTTGAAGGTCCTTGATTTGCTCGCGACCTTGCTTGTTCTCAATCTCGAGCTCTTCAATTTTACGCCGAAATACGGCCATTTCCTGTTCATTCAACTCTAACTGGAGGCGCATCTCGGCGGGATCTTCCTCATCGGAGATTCCCTCATCTTTCTCCACTGGTGTTTCCGAGCTTGATCTGGATATTGGGGCAGGGCTTAGCTTTCGGGCCTTAGAGAAAATGCTACTCTTGGCTATAGTGATATGGGGAATAGAAAGCACATGAGCATTGAGTGAACGTTTGTGAAGTTACATTCTCATATGCAATCTCTGTTCCTCCAGTAGAAGCAACTTAGCTTTAATCTCACAATAGATAGTAGAAATTTGGGTTAATGTGGGTTGGTTCTGATCCAAGTTTGTGTGAAGTAAACAGTGTGGAAACTCTGTTAGTCTTATTAGTTATTGCTATTTTAGGTAGAGGAGGATTATTACTTTTTGCCTTTGATGCCATTTTCTTGAGCTGCATAACTAGAGAATCGTTCTCGTCTTCGACACGAGAAGACTTACGCCGCAGGTTCTCTGACTCCTCTTCGGCGTACTTGAGTTGCTCCCGTAGGTCGGCTTCTCGCTCTAGTGAGTCTTGCAGATCTCTTAGCAGCTGAGCCGGATCTTCCTGCGATCCGCCACGCGTAAGCGATGCTCGCGAGATTTTGCTGTCTGCCGATGTCGATTTCCCAATATTTCCGAGGGTTGGCGTTTTTTTCGTTGGTGTGGACGGGCTGGATGCTGGTCCGGCCGCTTCTAGTTCCGCTTGCAGTCGACGTGCCACTTCGTTCGACACTTTCAATTCATCTTCCAGCTGCTTTATTTTGGATGTCAAATCGCCACCCGCTCCTAAGGCCACGTTTTCAGCATCAAGTTGTTCGATCCGCCGTTCAGACTTTTTCAACTTGAACGAAAGTATCCGGCAGTTCTTTGTGGTCTGGTCGAGCTCCTTCTTCAACGAAGCGTACTCATCTGCCTGCTCCTCACGGAAGTTGTCGTGCATCTCTTCGATTTCTGTTTCCATGTTGCGCAGCTCGCGTTTGATTTCTTCGTTTTCGTCCATAAGCTCCTCGCAGAGAGTTTCGGCTTGGTCCAACTTTTGTCTTAGCTGCTCCTCAACACTTCGGCTGCCCCGAGCATTCAAATCTGCCGACATTTCCTTCAGCTTCGATGTGAGGAACTTCTTCTCGTCCTGCAGATCATCAATCGCCTGTTTTTGCTCGTTGACCTTCTGCTGCAGTTTGAGAGCTTCCGAAGCAGCCGTCTTATTTGAAACGGTATCGATCGATGCCAAGCGTCGCAACAGAATATCACTCTTGTCGCGCTCAGCACGTTCGGCTCTGGCTTTAACCGTGTCTAGTTCTCGCTTCAGACTTTCGATCTCTTCTTGCAGCTCTGTAGTATCGATATGATCCACGATGGTCGCCTCGGTAGCTTCGGTCGTTTCGGTTGTAGTCGAATGCACATCGTCATCAAGTTTCGCTTTTTTGTCTTTGATTGATATTAGGAATTTTACTTCGTCACTGCTAGAAGCAGGAACCTGCGGCTCGATGTGTAGGGATTTAACATTCTTTGGTTGAATAGAAGTGATGGATGGACTTGACATCGTGAGGTTTGGTTTAGTTATCGACTTTGACGATAAGGTAGCGGAATCTTCAGCACGTTTTCGACGGATAACGGTTTTCGTTTTCCCAATTCCGTCGTCACCGGAGGCGATAGTTTTGTCTTTTGTGGCTACGCTGGTTGTGCTGGGCTGGGCTGGGCTAGGTGCTGCCGACACTGCTGTTAATTTTTGCTTGAGACTGGAGACCTTCGAGGTACCTGCGGGTGTGGCGGATGTGTTGACACTGGAATCCGGCGTGTCTGGAATGGGTCTACGCCGCCTTCGCTCTACTTTTTCGATAGGTGTTGCTTCCGTTTCCGCCATCGATGGCTTAAGTACCATTTTTGCGGATACCACAGAATCTTCATCTCTGAAATTAAAGTCATATACATATAAATACATACTCAATTTACAGTAAGTTTTCCTATGGCTCCTGTCCCTACTTCAATGTTTGACTCACTTGTCATATTTAGGTGGGATGGATCTCTCTTTGCTTGTGTCTCGTTCTACACTTCCCTGCCGCTTGATGAGGTTCAGCTTGCGAACACGTTCCGCAAGTGAGTCACTTTTCTCGATCACAATGTCCGTTACAGTGTCCTCACGCTTCTGTAGCTCCACTTTTTCTGCATCCTTCTTGATACTGTCCACCTTCAGAATCGGCGGCAATGGTGGCCTTTTGATAGTGACCGTCGTTGTGTTGGATTCCTCTAACTACATTAGTACAAGAAAAGGCAAGTATGTGAACAAGTTTAAAATCTACCCACCACGATGCAGACAATGTACGGTCACTTACGTTATCGAATGTGGTTGTGTGTCGTCGCCTGGGCAGTGGTAAGTTTACCGTAAAATCTGCCTTAACGTTCTGTAGGATGTTATCCAGGTCCGGGGTCGAGGCCCACGACGCTGGACGTTGGTGGAACGATTGCAAGGCATTGGAGCTACCGCCATTATTACTACTAGGACTGAAAAGGTTCTGGGTTGACGTCCAGCTTCGCACTGGTTTGTCGAGTGTGTTGCTACTTCCACTGTCGCGATTCCTTAACGAGTGATCCAACAGAAATGAGTTGATTTGGATTGGTCTTGCAATCGCCACAAATAACCTACCGCGACTGGGTTGAGCCTGGCAGAACCGGCGTTGAGGCTGTTATATCGTCTCCGTTTCGTTTATTTCCGTGCTCTTTGTAATCCCGAAAGCATCGTTTACAGCGTGTAGGCCAGCGGACTTGTGGGTGAAATCCGAGTGGGCAAAGCTGATCCCCCTTCGCGCTTGGAAAAAGGTGCGACATGACGTCACAATTGTTCCAACTGGATATGACGAAAGGAAAGGCTTTTAGGAAAGGCTGTTTAAATCATTCAAACAAAAATATTTCGTTCGATGGAGATGAGTGAACAAAACTAGAACCATTGAGATTGATTACAAACATATCCTAAGCGTCAGTTATAAATACTCCCCGATGTCGCACCCACGTGTTTCGACGAGACCTTGCGTAGGAAATTGTGCCCTATTTTTAAAAAGCAAACTACATGTGCCACCCATGTGTCCGATTCCGCCGTTTAATATACTCTTCTCCATGACCACTTGACAGTAATTCCACAGATACTACCAATACTATTGTTGCTTCCTTTTTCTTATCCGGTTACAACCGCCGGACGGTCTTGGCCTGCACCAGAGACAATGTTAATCTCTGCTGCTTTCTATAATATTGTGCTTTGGGCGTTGGAATTATTGAATTTTTCATCATTCAATTTCTAATTCGTTTAATAACATATGTTTAAGCAAGTATTTGGAGGAGAGAAGGATATTTATTGAGATTCACGCAATATCGCAACAAATGCTAGGTTTTTCACACCAGCTTACTTCAGCATCTACCATGCGTCTCCATTATGCAAATATTTCCGAACTTTATTCAATATGTAATATTTTATTTATGGCCGTCTTCATGTAAAAGTTCATAAAACGCTAGGTATCGATGGTACAACACGTTTTCGTTTCCGGGAGTCGGTCTTGGTCAACTTTTTACGTACGGAATGTTACCGGTTAGCTGTGTACCCGATGAACAGGAAAATATACATTTAGGACAAACACCTCACTGTCTGATGAAGTTATCATTCAATCTGGTGTCTCGCAAGTCAGTAAGCTCGGCCCTGTACTGTTGTTAGTATTTATCAATGACCAATGTCTTTAGATTTTTCTACTGATTCTTACGTATGACGATGACGATGTGCATTGGTAGGCAAATGCAGTGTAACCTCGTTTACCAAATCATATTCCCGTTACTCTGTGCCTACTTTGAGTGCTTTTTTACTGCAAGATTCAATTAAAATCCAAGACCAGAAAGCAGGAAGTCGTTATAGAATAGACGTCAGGCTAAATTACGAATTAGATGACTGAATATTGAATTGGTAACTTAAGTAATTAGATCATTCATGAATTGAGTAATAAATATTGTCGCTGGAGTAATGATAAAAAAAATCTGTTCAGTGTGTTCAATGTTCAAAAGAGATGCACTTTGTGGAATAAAAACGAAAAAAGTGAATATGTTCATGATAAGAATAGATGCACTGATTACAACGAAATCTAAGATTTTATTACACGTTAGACTGTACAGTTCGTTGACCACTTCTCAAGCCTTACGAGTAACGATCCTTCAAACTGGGAGAGCACGCCCATTGCATTAAAATAGCACCTAAAAGAAGCCCCAGCGATAAGCCAAAGACAATGAAAAGCAAAAAGGTTCATCGGTTGGGCATCATTCTGGCATGCATCCATCTTGAGACAAACGTGACAGTATTTGATCTGTCGTGACGTAAATAAGAAGCTATGGTTTTCAAATCCTTCTATAAACAAGGCATACTTGATTTGCGAGGATATCGGCGAATTGTGTGTCATCGGTTTTGCATAATATAAGCGTTAGTTTGCCATGTTTGCTCATTTTGTCTGGACAAACTATCTTCCTTAAAAAGTAGCTGTTTATTTTCAATGGACTCTTAAATACAAGACGGAGTTGGTCTGTCAGGAATAAATCGTTAAATTGTTAGGATTTATATTTGCTGTTCATTTCTACTTACCACTCAATGTCAGCACATGAAGAATATTTGAAAACGACGATAAGAATAACGGGAATATAAACTAAAACAAATCACGTCTTCTCCGGTTTCACCTACTTGAAATAACTCAGGTTACTGTCTTTTCCGCGTTCCAAACTTGTTACTGTGCAAGAGAAAAGAGAGAACATGACTAGCTATCGACAAACTTAAATCCAATTGCCAAATTCGTTCAACCACATGAGCTCACTCCATTTTTCAAAACATTGTTCTATTTCGTATGTACAGCATTTATAAACATGTTAAATTTCGAACAACAAAATGTTTGTTTGGAAGCTTTAAGCACGTATTCAAAGGATTCAAAGGACATTCGCTGCACGTAGGATATGAACAAGTTATGCTTTGTATGGCACACTTCTCTTATCTCTCAAATGCCTACCGAGATAATTTCTACAATAAATGACCGATCAGGTCAATGAAGACGTAAACGAACTTTAATTTGTACCATACGCTATGTCATTTCGTGGATTTTTCGTACATCAGTGTGCATACTAGTGATTAGATCGCACACTAAGTGGCGTTGAGAAGAACATTTAACGTGCATTGTTACTCGCTGTACTCCTAGTACAATTTAGTAGTCAGTTCACGACGCCTGTCTGAGTTGCGTAATAAAAATACGGAGAGCAGTCAGTGTTACTGAATACACTGCTAATAGCTATTGCTCCTGTTACTATTGCTCGTACTCTTTTCATGGATGATGGTATGCTATGGTTTAAAAATAACTTCCACTAAATCTCTCTCTCTCTCTTGCTTTCTCTCTATTTCTCTTCTTCTTTGTCTCTTTCTGTCTCACATTATTTAGATGGTTTTCCTTTTCGTACAGCTTCTCTCTCGTGGTTCATTTTTCTTGATCGCCAACAAATATCGTGCATAATCGGGCAACGGCCACTTTCACTGGTGGTAGTGTAGGCAACAAGTAAACCCCACACTAAGCTGTCGAAGATCTTTTCGTCTAAAAATTCACTTTTCCCAACTTAATCTTCCCACAGAGAAGCGACGTTCACGATGGATGGAAGTAGTTATGACACGTTTAGCATAGCTGCACATAATTCCGATGATGAATATCTGGAATTTTTATCACCTTTATAAATATAGCTCCAGCTTTTCTCTCTCTCTGGCACAAACACACACTATTTGTTCAACTGTGCAGGCGGACGGTGAAAGAATGGCTTTCGTAGTATTCTGGCAGCACGCATCTCAGTACTACACTCACTAAACTGCAATTACGTTTTTCTTCGATCGCAACACGGCTGCGTATCCGCTTACTAGCTTTTCGACAAGAATATTATTCTAAGTGAAGCGATATTAGATTTCTCTTTGCCGTGCGCAGCAAGATCTTAATGGTTGGCAAAAATAAACTAAGCTCCCACTGTCTCGTTTAGTCACGATGTGCGCTTTTCACTTTTCAGCAAGAACAAACAGCAAATGAGCATGAACGCAACGATTCACAACCGTTAAATAAATAATTCACAACGAGCACTCATGATTTCATTTCTTTCCGGGATCGAGTTTCATCGTCACTTCTATCGTACAGCGTAGTGTCGAATTTCTAAGCTACCATGGCTATCTTGGTGGAGCAACAAGTATTCGGTGAGAGGAACTGCTCAAATCGGACGGAAGGTTAGGAAGTAAAGCGTGGTCTAGGTGTCGTACGGCTTGCCCTAGGTGCAACAGATTCTCAACTAAATTTAAGTGCGATGGACACCGCCAACCAAACCACGGCTCAGAGGATATGTTCTGCCGATAGCGCCAGTACGCATGCTCGAACGGACCATTTTTGAAAGATCTCGAATTACACTTTCGTAAAGAGTCAACATGATTTAAATTCACTGTACGTTACGGTTTTGAGTGACATAATTGTAAAAGTATGATCTTTAAATTAGTCTATTTATAATAAGCATTTTAAAAGTTTTTTAAAGGATTTTCTGTATTTGCTTGGCAAGAATTTTTTTATAAAACACGTAACGATAATAAATGCACTGTTGGCTCCGCTTATTCAGCTACTTTTGCCCTTGGCACGTTGATTTCTTTTGAGTTTTCAGAATGTATTTGGATTGGTATTTCTCATCGCGCGGTTCACCTTTGATTCTGAAGGGCGCTCGAGTTTTTCACAGATGAATTTTCCTACGTTGACCAGCCTCGCCAGATCGATTCCAGTGTCGATGCCTAGCCCGTGAAGCATGTACACCACATCTTCTGTGGCTGCATTTCCCGATGCACCACGTGCGTACGGACATCCACCTAATCCTGAGACCGACGCATCCACCACGGCAATTCCGAAATTCAAAGATGTCAGTATGTTCGGTAATGCCTGTCCGTACGTATCGTGGCAATGGACAGCAAGCATATTGACTGGAGCAATCTTTGTCACCTCGCGTAACATCTCCGAGAAAGAGCCCGGTGTACCAACGCCGATCGTATCACCAAGTGATATCTCATAGCACCCCATCTCGAGTAATTTATCTACAACGCGAACCACTGCGGATGGCTTTATTTTACCTTCATATGGACAACCTGTAGACGAAAAATGCGAGCAAACATTTAAATTTGAAATATCTGTTTAAGAGTGTTGGCAATGTTAGCTTACCAACAACCGTTGAGACATAGCCCCGAACCTTAACATTTCTCTTTTTTGCCGCATCCATAACATCTTGAAATCGGGAGATGCTTTCTTCGACCGAACAGTTAACGTTCTTTTGAGAAAAGCTCTCGGAAGCCGCCCCGAAAACAGCCACTTCTTCAGCGCCAGCTGAAACCTGTAGAGCACGTAAAATATTTGTTTACATCACAATACTCAATAGGAACACATCTAGGAAACCTACCGCCGCCTGAAAGCCTTTTATATTGGGAGTTAGTACGGGATATGAAATGCCTGGCCACTTGTTGATTCCTGTCAGAACATCCGTGTTATCACCCATCTGTGGTACCCATTTGGCACTCACGAAGCTCGTAGCCTCGATTGTACGAAGTCCGGTTTCCGATAGTTTATTAATCAAATCAATTTTTACCGAAGCTGGTAGAATCTTTGGCTCATTCTGTAGTCCATCGCGTGGACCAACTTCAACAATACGTACCGAAACAGGTTGCGATATACTCTACGGCGTGGTGATGTAAGGAATGATAACGAAAGTTAATGTTACAAGTATAACTTTTTTTTAACCACAGCACCTACCGTCGTGTACATCCGCTGTTTAGCTAGAAGAGGCAAACACCTTATCTTTAGGAACATTTTAAAATAGAAAATGCGAAATTATTGGAACGTAAAATAAAATGCTAATGAAAAACAACAATAACAAATGGTGTTCGATTGACGTTTCCCGAACGACAAAGAAAGCCGAATGTCAAAAAAGCTCATTTTTTGACATTTGCTATAAAGTTAGGTTGAGAATTAAAGCTCATTCAAAATATTCAAAATAAATTATAGCAAAAATACCAGTAAAAACACACATTTAACTCTTTAATGAATATTTGTTCATATTTATTTACTTACTGTTCCGATCCTGCGGTCGAGCACATTGGCCCGCCAACTCGTTAAATTCAGGTATTTTTATATGAAAGATAAAATAGAAAAGGGCGTTTCTTCCTGATGTTGATTCTTCTAATAATAAGATCAAGATTACATTTGCTTTTATTTTGATTCATCTTATCCACTAGAGTATAGTTTGGCAGTACATACAATCTTACAGCTATGTAGAAATTCGAATATGTTTCTAAAATGTTTAGGCGAACGAAAGTGGAATACTGGTTTTCGAAATACATATCCCTTATATATATAGTTTCAGTCAATCCTGAGAATCTTTCGTAGAAGCAGACCTACTTCGTTATGTATTACAAACATTGCCGACTTACATACGTCTATTTGAGAAAATGTACGTCAAATTACATGGCTTGCCAGGAGTCCCTACGCTAAGTTTGACTAAATAGTTAAATTTTCCATCGCCATACATTCTTCTTTATCGCGAACGCGTTGCTGACCACAAATTATTTAGTAGCGGAATGAACGAAACATAGCTAAAACATAATCTACTACGCTTGAGATAACTTTTGTTACACTAACCATGGAACTTCACACAAAAAACTTTAGCTAAATCGAAATACATTCAATATTTGTCTACCGCGGTGATTGTGACCGGGTTGACGTGACCGTTTCCGGTTAGTGTAGCTTCGGCGGTGCCCTGCTTATGGGTGTCTCCATTGGCCAGCGATTTCGGTGGGATGTAGTAGAACCAGGCTCCGAAGAAAAACAAAATAGAGCATGCCTTCCCAATGAGTGCCAAGAGCAGCATATATCTGTAGAACCGAAGAAGCAAAGAAAACCGTTTTACCGTCACACTGTCCGTCATTGTCCATTTGTCCATCTTCCATTACTCACTTGCTCATAAACGCATTATCATACACCAAACAAGCGCCGTGATCTTCGCAGCTCGACTCCTGCCACAAGATGCATGTTTCGTCAATCAGGCGCCCAAAGATCATCGGGGCCGGAATGGTGCCCAACACCCGGACCTTGATCCACTGTATGCCAAGGGCAAACGAACGCTGATCATCGTGGACACACCGCAGTGTGGCCGACAGGGCCGGCATCGTTGCGAGGAAGGTGAAGAACATCACCAGAAAACAGAGCACCACAAAGATCCACAGATGGTTGCATTGCGACTGGCACATGGTGTTGACCGCATCGTAGCTACTGTACGCGTTCTCACCGTAGAAGGTGGCATTGATGCAGGTGCAGTCCCGGTAAACTTTGGCGTTTTCCAGATTAACCTCTTCGCTGCACCCCGCATGGCAGGGTGAATAGTACATTACACCATCCGCGCCACATATAGGTTCGTAGTTCCGGAGACTGCAAGCACACCGATCGTTGCACGCGCTGTCCAGACTCTCGGGCCTCTTGGGCAGATAGTACTCGGCGGTGCTCTGTGCGTGGGGATTTTCCAAATTGTCGTGCAGAGAGTAAGAAGCGGTCACTCCGGCGAACGTCAGATTCGGACAGGAAAGAAAGAAGCAGACGGTGAACAGGGCGGCAAATATCGTGGCAAACAGACAGAACTTGATGATCCCCGAACAGGACAGGTGCAACTTCTTCACCAGATAACCACCCAGAAACGTGCCTCCGCCACCCGCAGGAACTGTTATGATACCTGCAATGGTGCATGTCAGGGAAAGGTGTTATCCTTATTTTGGGATCTAAATAACCTTGCGTAACTCGTGTCAATGTTCATGTTACTGGGCACAATAACTTACCCATTAGTAGCGCTGACCAGACAGCCGTCACACTGAACTGGTTCTCGATCAGCTTCGGCAGGAACACGGCAAACCCGGAAATGACCAGTCCCTCGGAAGCGCCGGCCAGGTTGAGGAAGAAAAAGGTGGGATTGCGCAGCAACGCCAGCAGTGCCCGAGGAATCTGTTTGATCTTGGTGAACGCTTCCTGCCGTTCGCCTTCCGTGTCGCCCTTATGGGCCTCGGACACTTTCTCCAGCTTCTCGGAACCTGGAAGCGCGGACGGATACGCGAGGATGGGGATGGCCAGCAGCAGACAGAAGGCAGCCATAAAAACGAATCCTATCCACCAGGCACCGACCCACACCTTGCTGTGGGGTGTCAGTCCGAGGCTGCGACCGAAACGGCACGTGAAAAAATCGGACAAACGGAACACAAGGTTAATAAATAGAATAATAAAGTTTCAACCCTGATCGTGGTGCTAGCGAGCCGCAGGAGCTCGTCTTTCCGAGCGGAACACATGCGTGCGTACCGATATAAAAAGCGAATCCTACTGATGGTGGTTAGGTGGCGATTCAAGCAGAGTTACTAGTAGGTGGTGGTTCCGTTGCGTGGGACCTTTTTCCTGTTGCTCCATACGTTGAGATAGAGCGTTGGGACACAATGGCAGTATCATCGACACAACTTCCGTGTAGTTGGTGCTGCGAACCAACGCCGCAAGCTAAGCTTACCCCAAACCCGGTTTTGCGCGCCAATGTTCGATCCAAACGGCAGCAGATATTCTGGACAACCTGCGCCACCACACAATGCACCATAGTCACCAATTTTGGAACTCGCCAGAGCAAAGGCAATTAAAAAATGAGAAATGCATCACTAGCGTCTGAAAACACTAGCGAGTCCGCGGAGCATGATGCTAGAGGGTGTTTGAGGGGAAACAATGCCTCCTCATGGACCAACAACACCCAACGAAAAAATATATCACGCGGAAAGTGTATTCACGCGAGAAACAAACGTCACCGGCGGAATTCCATTCATTAAAATCAACTTTCCCATGGATTACAAATGGGATTTGCCTGATGGGCTGACCACCGGTTTACGGTTAAAGTCTGCTCAATCCACTTTTCTCCAGGGAGCCTCTGTACGCCCATTATGATCTGCATTGTTGGCCGAGGGTTGTGCTGTACGCGAAATAAAAATAAAACCACTCTGAGGTCGCCAGGTGCGAAACGACAGTTTTCTATCTAGTCATTAACAACACAGTCCGAGTCCCGGTGATTGAGCCCACTATCAATCACTGGGACTATCGGCTACGGAAACAAATCAATCATCAGTATAGACAAATGGTTAAAACGTAGTTTGCTACTCCATTTTTGCGAAACACTCGAATGACTATGAACAAATGTATGGATACTTTGTAGATAAAAAATCTACTTGATAGAATTCTACTTGTCCTTGATTCATTATAAGATCGAATATATTTATAATTCAAAATTTATGCTTTTTTTCTATAAAAGACTAGTTGCGTCCAAAAGTTTTTATTGAGCCCCAATTGTAAATCAAGTCATACAACGAGTATTGAAAAATGGCGTCAATAGCCATACCTATTACGAGACATTGTAGTAGAACCCATCACCCGATGGACTTTCACTGATGTGCTGATAATTAGTAGGAATGAGGTGTTCGATTCACAGCTCACTTCATTTACCTTATTTACCTAATTTACATAATATTCAACCATCAGCGCAGAGCTACGTAAAATTTCAGTCCTCACCGAACCACACTCTACGTTGAATGATGATGTTCGTACACTTTTATTTCCGAAAATCAACCATATTGTATTTTGTGTACCGTACTAGTAACGTATTTTTCCGATGTTTTTGAGCAAATGGCCACTTCGAGTAAAAAGGAGTAAATTACTTTGCGTATAGCTCTACAGGCAACAGGACCTTGCGATTTGTTCAAAAACGTTTATCGAACTGTGAAATTTGCAAACTAACGAAAATAACCTGCTTTTTGGTTATTGCAACTCCTACCCATATGCTCGTCGTTTATTAGATTCAGCCAATCCTCCGGACAACCATATGAGCATCGTGCACTGGAAGGAAATGAACCATTTCCTCACACGCTCTCATTATGAGACCAATCATCCGTCACCGACAAAGTTCTAGGCCAGAGGCGGAATGCTTTATTAAAGTATGCTAAGGGCTCATCCTTCAGTGGTTCCGTTGGCCAGAGTGTCATAAAACGACATCCACGTCTTACTTTCGTCTCACGCTTGTATGACGAAAAAGTAGGAACCGTCGTTCAGCTGGCTTGCGAAATGTATCCCTTCTCATCCGCATGGCCGCATTGTGCCAGCATGTCTTTACACGTGTTCACGTGATTGCACTTGCAGCACCTGGCTTCATCTATGCATACAGCATCGGAACGCGGTGAGATACGTATAAGGCACGGTTTGCACGCGAGAGCCGTTCGATGTCTCAAACATCGGTTTTTAGAGGAATTTTCTAGCACCAACCAGAACAGTGTGGTCCCTTTGCAGCCTCCAAGGTAAACTACAGCGTGAAACGTTACTGCGCTAGAGAAATTTAAACGCAATTTGAATTTATTAATATTAAATGAAGCTCCTTTTATCACGTGTCCTGTCAGTGCCGTGAATGAAAACATCTGAGGGCAGCTGAGTGGAGCATGACGGATAGCTGGCTCGAAAGGTAGATTAAAAGATGATCAGTCATCACAACGATCGGAAGCCGACAGAAAGAGCGCAACGACCACATGGCGTAGCGTTTGATACACTTTTGGGTGATAAATTCGAAATATAGCTGATACTGTTTT
The DNA here is from genome assembly GCF_943735745.2 of Anopheles bellator. NCBI lineage: Eukaryota > Metazoa > Arthropoda > Insecta > Diptera > Culicidae > Anopheles > Anopheles bellator. The sequence goes on from NC_071286.1 coordinate 50,592,009, forward strand.
TTTACGTTAGGATTATGAAAGGGCATAGAAAACTTACGTGCTGGCATCGACGACGAACATGTCGGTGTAGAAGAGTAGCAACTGCCCACCAATAACGTAACCAGCGGCAGGTCCAACCACTGCCATCGTATAGTAAATACCTGCGAATAAAATTCAGTTGGAAATTAGTTTTCAAAGTTTTGAGTAGTGAAAATGTTTGTTTAAAAAAGTGTTATCTTACATTACTATTTGTACAATAACTGATGTCCGGAGAATATTCAATACCCTTTTAGCACTATTTCTACTCTTTACCAAAAATATCATGATTAAAGAAAACAGTTGAACTCCAATAAATATCTAAACCATATCAAATTCAGCAAAAGTGAGATTGTGTCGCTACAGATTGGTGTTTTCCTCATGTCCGTCACTTTTGGCCAAAAATAGATGGTTTGAAGTGACTTCAATTTAGCATCCTATTGGCCGGTGGCCACTACCTTAAATGACATCCTGCATCGATTTTTCCTCGTTTCGAACCTTCGTTGTGACGAGCTACTGAGCTACAAGCCCCGCTTCAAAGCATCAATCAAAAATCAATCAGCAGCAATGTGGAAGGACAGTTTTATTTGCCCATTTTTATCACTAAATAGATTTTCGCCTCTGATTGTGCTAAAGGTTTGAGTACATCAAATCGCTGGATAAATCTAATAAATCGTTCCAGAACTATCGCCCATTGCCTTTCTGCTCTCGCTGGTCTCCAGATGTCGACCCGCGCAACACTACGGACTGGGAACCCTCGACACTAGGCGTTCATTTCGGTACTAGGGTTGAAAATAATATCAATGGCTTCAACTGAAATATTATATCTTTCAATTTCCCAGCCCGCTGCACAACGCTCCAGACAACCCGTGGAGTTGCCATCGTCTTGATGCTCTCGGCTATTAGCGTTTAAAACGGTCTTTTCCAAGTATTTTAATTCAACAGGCAAAATAGAAGCGAAATTTCTACACAAAAAAGGCACCACCAGATCTATCTTTTATTTTATTTTTTAAAATTTAAATTGACTTATTTTTTAATTTTTTTAGTTTTTTTTCCAGGATAAATTAACTAATTAATAAATTAGCACTAATAGATTCAGGACTACAACATCCACTGAAATGCCACAAAAATCGGATTAAGAATGGTCTTTTTGCCGAATATTCGACCTGTTAGTGAGTCAGTTAGTTACTTCGTATCTTACAGTTGCCTCTCTGTAACTCATTACTGGGATGCCAACAGTGGAAAATGTACCCCTAAACTTCCGATTCGTGCTGCTTTATTGAAAATAAATGAGGGCGTGTAAATTTTTACACCCACATTTGATGGTTAATAAAATTATAGAAGTGAACGTATTTTATTGCTTCGTTCCAGCATTTCACTCAACGGGTTGGCGCACCGAAAAAAGGGGACGAGAAATCGCATGGACGAAGAGGGTGTGAAATGTTCTAGTACAGGTTCGGAACAATTGCATTACGACCCAAGCTGCGCAGAGATCCTCACCCAGGGAATGGCAGCGAACACGGAACAAGTGTGGTTCTTTCTGGTGTAGGACATCCCCTAACAATAACGGCAAGTTAAAGAAACCACCTTTCTTGGTCATGATTATAGGATCCCACAGGCAAGATCAACGTTTAATTTTGCAATCGAATGATTTATTTTGACAGAAACGATTGCAAAATATTTCAATACTCGACGACCTCCGTCCACAAGGCGACAATAATGAAACTGGGACGTGTAGCCCGCCTGATGCACTATGGTGTGTCGTGGAGATTATGATGAGTTATTTATGGTGTTCATTTCGGAATAACTCACGGAGAACTGCAAATGTAAGGAGTACGACGCACAATAAAGTAGGGCGTACGTAAACCGCATCGTACAGTGCATGGCGTAGCATACCTTAAATGTTATGGCCAAGCTCATAAGATTGAGCTGTACAACACGTACCAATAACAGCATAGATGTGCAACTGGCTTTTTGCATAGAACCATTTGTCTCTGGACAAACTAGTGGCTTAACAGGCAAAATTCTCACATTTCCATTACATTCTATTTTAAAATTAACCAACTGATTAAGTAAAACGTTTATGATTCCAACTTACAGTATAAAATACTCACCCAAGTAAACTGAAGACATTTTCTTGGAAACGTTCTCGTCAATGTAGGTTACACCCAGTGTGTACAGCGGCGAGGCTCCAGCACCAAGCAGTAGCTGGGCAGTGAAGAAAAACCATACGTTCCAAGACAAGTTTTCGACTTCCGCCAATGAAGCTTGTCCGCCATTTGCCACCGGCAAATCTGTGCTGTCGCAACCCTGTGTGATGGTTAAAACAAAAACGAAAAATGATGACAACAGAAATGGTAGAATGTCAATGTAAAGTTACTCTATGGAGAGAATGCCGCCGCACATAAAACACGATTCCTCCAACATGATGCTCCTGTTGCTTCTCATTGTACCTTGTTTGAATTAGCTGTACTCGCTTTAGCTGTACTCGCTTTTTTCGACCCTTGTGATATTTTTAACAATTTTTAGCTTGTGGACATAATTAACCAAAATGGTCAGTACTCGTCACAGGTCCATCGGGAATTATTGTATCAAAAATATTCGCATCGTCAAAAAAATATATCAAAAATATTCGCAAAAATATTCCCATCGTCAGATTTGTGGTGGTATTCGAAGCGGGCAACATTAATATTGATGAATAGTTTAAATTCTTGTTTGTTATTAAGAAATTTCTGTTGGACTTATACGAACCACTAATTTTGACATGGTGGTCTTAAATATGAACAAAGCTGGTAAATTGAAATTATTTATGGTATAGTTTAATAGTAATGTTAACTAAAACCTAATATAAATTTATAAATATTAAAACATCAGTCATAATAAAAACTCAAATAACTGTACACTTTCCATTCTATAAACGCAAATTTTATTAAAAGAGATACCAAAAGTAAGACAATGATGTCTAAAGATTGAAAGACGAAAAAGAAGATCCTCTAAGCGTAAAAACCTAAATATTGATGATGAGATTATACAGCTTAGTTTTCATACTAGTATTTTCACAAGGGACAAAATTGAGAATACTGTTTAAAAGTCATCATGAAAATACGTAACCAACTTTGTGCGAAAAAAAGTAACAAGATCATTTAAATTTTAACCTCAACACAACAGGCTTCAGCATCTGATAAATTAGTAATTTTCTCGTTAACAAGACCAACTTACCTCAATGAGGGCCGCCACCGACGCACTGGTTCCGTTAGCGAGGGCGGCCAGCGTGCACACGTTACGATCGGAGTTCGTAGCCCGGTACTGGCCCACGAGGAAGTGGGGCAGCGCGAAGACAAACGCCCCGAGTCCCATCACGGCAACGCCCCAGCCGATCCAGCGCGGCTTTGAGGCCCCGATCCGGCCACCGAAGTACGAAACCGGAACCAGGCACAGGAACGACGCAATATCGTATCCGCTTGCGACTAGTCCGGTTTGTGTCGATCTGAGTCCGAATCGCCGCTCGATGGTCGTGATGACAACATTTATGAAACCATTGACGACCAATCCTGCAGGAAAATCCGAGGAAACGGAGAACCAGGAACAAAAGGGTCAACACTACCGGACGGAGATGGACGAAAGAAGGCCGGGAGCCGAGGAGCTATTGTTGCTTCACATTAGACACAGGTTGTTGATGTTCTTCGGAGCGTGCGAAAAAGTAAAGATTGAAAACATCCGCCAACCTGAAGGGTAAGGTTTCTATCCCCCAAAAACACCTTCCGAAGGAAGTGTTGGCCCTTATCGTGAGAGTGAGAAGGGTTCATAACTGCGTGGTCGCTACATTGTTGAACAGTTCCAATCAAGAGGCGTATTTTCATCGATTATGTCGCGTTGTTAAGGATTAATTTCGCATACGTGTACGACGAGAATTGGGTTTTATTGTCCCGAGAATTGGGTTTACAAACGGATTCAAGCTTGACACTTACAAGAGTTGCTTCAGGAAACAGATCATTCGTTGATGCAGTCAATAGTTTAGGGTTCGTAGTTCGAAGGAACCATAGACAGGATTTGTGTCGGATATTTTTTAGAAGATGTTATATTTTAGTATTTTATTACCTCACGTAATTACCCGTTTTCCGTCGCATTGTATTGTGTATTGTGTATTGATTTCCAAATTTACTCACAAATTAACAGAATACTACAATCGAAGATCAATTTAGCTTCGTAGGTCGTATATCCCGGTTCCGTTCGCGACGATCTTTACTCAATCGATACGAAGCATCACTCATTTTCGGTAACACAGTTTTCCAGGCTGAGCGAGGTACGAACCCGCACATTCTCAATGGCTTGAAATTGGAGAACAAATTGCCATTTAGTACACTTCAAGTACACTCCGATGTTGCGGTTCCAGTGGTGATACGGCATCCGCACAGAATAAAAACAGTGTATCGAACACAGTAGCGGCCCCTTCTCAGAACGGGCGGCTCAATGAAAGGAGGGGGCACATGGGATACGGAATAGCCCAGCAAAAATTGGATATTAGATCCAACGATAGCAGATTGCGTCGATGTTCGACTCCCGGCAGCCGATTGCCTACAACGGTGGCCTACGAAAGCGAATCGGAAAGCTGCATGAACGAAGTTACGACCGATTTCATCGTCAACCACGCCACGATGGGAGGTGGCCAACTGTTTTCTTACCCAGTCTACCCCATTCTTCATATTTTACGCAATTTTTCCCCTTTCTGGAGACCGGGAGTGGCGCCACCGTTTTGCTTTTATCGTCCAGGAAAATATTGTTGTCGGACAATTGACAGCGAAACATATGAGGTTCACTGAGTAAACTACATTTTGTTCTTATCTTGACAGTTTCTGGAGCTTAGGGGAGCACCCTCTTGCCTTCATCTCTCTTTCCGCAAGACGCACTTGGCGGCGGGGAACGCAAAGGACAAACGTTTGCTGCACATTTGACCAAGACAAGCTAATTTCAAAGACAGTCATTGCTACAGCCTTTGATGTATTTATTTATTGCGGACATTGCTAAAAATCTTTACGGTTTAATCGACTTCGTTCAAGTTTGAAAAAGGTTGAAGCCTTAAAGGCTTCCCACAATAAGTATTCGTTCGATGAACTCGACATATTTACTTGTGCAAAACAAAAACATATTATTCCGGTGCATTATTCGCATCAAGTGTTGAGTGGGGTGATGCCGGCCGCCGTGCGTGGGCATAAACGATGCCTTTCACTGCCACGTGACGGTGTTTTTACAATAAATAGGCTTCATGTTTCATTTCGGACGGGTGATTGAACGAGATTGTGATTTTCCCACCCGGCGGCGAAGTGAAACATTATGCTAAACGAAGATTTAATTTCCTGCTTTTCGCCAAATTGTGTGACGATTCTGTTGAATGTTTTTTTTTTTCTCGCAGCACCGTTCGGTTCTGTTTCGCCACTCCAAAACCGAATAAATCCATCAACTGGTCACGTGGCCAAGAAGTAATGTGGAAACAACACTGTTTATTAAACCATACACCGGTGCAAACAGACCGGAAATTTCAGTGCAAACGCATAAAACGAGGCATTTAACGGCGCGATATTAAATGCAGTGAACGCAGCCACGCACCAGAGATACTGTGTAATACTAGAGGACCCGCGAAGTCGCTTTTGAGGCTATTTAAATCACCAAGACTGTAAAAGAGTGAAAATAGTAGAAAGCAAATGGTCGCTACGTAACGTGGTTAATTTTGCGCTAGGATTCGTCACGCCAACCGGTGAGCATTGACAGCAATTTTACACCTCAGCAAAGCATTTGAGACACGGTGGTCGCGTGCCACTTCTGAAGTGTTTTTGGGCGTAAGACGATTGTTTGTTTACAACATGATTACTTGACGAACCCACAAGAGCTGAAGGCAAAGATTACTCCCGTTTCGGTTGATAGCATTTTAAATGGAAAAGTTCTATTGGCGCACCCCGTAGTCTGGGGTTGGAAAGCGAAACTGGCAACCGCCATCATTTATAACTTTTTTGCTATTCGTACACATCTATTAGGTATTAACATTCCTTGTAAATTGGAATTTTTCAAAAATTAACTTTTCAAATTATAGCAATAATCGGCTGCGATAGAGAACAATTAAAATTCTGTTCTCAGTCTGCTACATTTATTTCTCAACGGCTCTAAATGAATTATATTTGAGGATTGTAGATCACTCCTGTGTGTTTTTCTAATTAACAAGTAGCTAAACAAAATAGTTAATTAAAAGGCAATCTCCAAACAAAATATAGTCTCTTTCGTTGCTATTTAAGTTACAAGGCAATTATCGTAATTCAGTGTTTTTAAATTGCTCTGTGAGAGGGCGAAAAAGGTTAAGCAATTACTTTTCAATTGGTAGAATGTAAATGTAATTGACTGTATAAAGAACTTTCAAAGCTAATTGTACAATCGAAGCCCAAAAACGTAACCTTACCGCCTCAATTACAGTATATTCTTGAAAACTTAACAATCAAATTTTGTTAATTAAACTCTTGTTGAGTTTAACTCAGAGTTTAACTGTTCTGACGGATGCAATTTATGAACTTCGTGAAAATCTCATCTCAAATTGTATCGCTGAAAACTGACGTCGATCTCGAGCAAGAAGTCTATTGCTAACCAATAGTCAACAAACCAACAGCTAATCGACACGCTGAACAATTCACGGTAAAGTTGACCAACACGACCCAGACGGGGCTGAGCTCAGTCTCGCCACTTCATGTTGGCGAACGTTGGAAATGATTTGCGGCCAACGTGAAACCACACTGGCCGGAGAAGTTGTTCGCCCTCAAACCTGAGGACGGTCCTGGGATGAATGGGCAAACAATCCCTCCTCAGCAAACTGTTGCTTCCATTCAGCCAGCCAAAGGAATGTTGGGTCCTTGGCCCCACCTTCGGGCATGTGGACACGTCGTCGAAGCGTATGCCGCGCACGGTTGAGTAATGTCACGGAACCGTCCCCAACATCAGCTGCGTGTGGCCTAATAAGAAATAGAAAAGCGCTAGACGAGCCAACGCTTTGAAAACGCGCTAAAAGGATCAACGGACTCCTCGGGAAAATATGTCAACTCCCGGGGCCAATTTCCGCGCGCTTCACCACCCGTCTTACCGCGGACCCGTGCGCCCTTGCGGTTGTTAATGCCTTCCTCCCTAGACATTAAGCCGCACCTAAGAACGCCGTATTACACCGTTTAGGGAAAATCCGTTTCGCGGTGACCGGTGTGGCAAACATTGGTTCGTTTACGAGAAGGAGTAAACGACGAAACAGAGTCGACCATCGCCACTTCAATTACATTGCAATTCGATTGGCTTCCGTCTTGTAGCAAGAACCCTACCTTCGCGCGCACCAAAAATCCTGCTAGCCGCGAAAACCACGCTCGATTTCTGATCCTTTGCACGTGGTTCTCAAGTCGGTCCTAAGAAAGGGGCCAACAAGTCTCCGCTGCCGCTAGTATCCAGAAGCAGAACGTATTCGTGCACTAATCTTTTAAACGTACCGCATTTTTCAGCGCATTCCCTGTTCACGTCCTCCACAGGACAACATCTGAATCTCAATTTCGTCCATTTTTTATCGGTAACCGTGCGCGCCCGAAGCAAAGTGTCCATTTTATCGGGGCACCTCGTAAAGTTCCGTAGAACCATGGGCAAAATGTATGACGCACAGTGGGAAAATTGGCGAGACATTAAATTCGGGGCCTCGATAACAAAGGTCGCTGCTACGAGCTTATTTTTTTTGTTATATTGGTACATTCTTCATATGAAAATATGTAAAGTTTCATTTAATCGGTTGCTTAATATTTTTTTTACAAGCCATTTAGCCATTTTTGAAAGCAAAGGAAAATTAATGGACGAATGTTGAGAGTACATCAGGACTCTTCGCCTTCAATTAATACAGTAAAATGACGGATTGTTGAATTTAAACGTGCCCGTACAAGCCTTCAAGACGATCCATGTCAAAAACGTTAAAAAACAGACACAACACCTGAAATCGTTGAAAAAATACAGGATTTCGTATTGGTAAATCGTCCAATTACTAAAAGAAATTTAATATAAGGCCTACCCATCTCATTGGCCTACCCATCTCTCAATCAATAGGAAAATGAGCAAAATGGGTGCCGCATTCGCTAAAAATGCATTCGAATACAACTTTCTTGGCAACATATTGATGCGAATGGATTTTTTTAGTGTATTACTTGCAAACCAATAAAACAATAAATTTCAATTATTATTATAACCTTTTAGACAAACAGAAAGAGAAAATTCGAGAAAAAAGACACGGTTTGCAGAAGAAAAACATCCTCTTTCATCAGGAAAATTCACCGTGCCACAAGAGCATTTTGAAAATGGCAAAAATACATGAATTAAAGTTAGAATTGTTAAAGTTGGAAGATCAAAAAAAAAATGGTGAAAAGCGTTTTTCATCATGTGATATCAGCTGTGGAAGCGTATTTTGCAGCCTTTCCAGATTATCACTTCAAGGATGGAATTTATAAATTGGAGTCTCGTTGGAACAATTGTACTGATGTTCAGGAAGTCCATACAGAATAATAAAGTCTATTTTCTTATCGAGCCTCCGAATTTAATGAACAACCCAGTAAGATTACAGAGTGGCAAGTGCGGTGCGCCTAATTTTAGGGCAATCGATTTCGAAAACGGCCACGTGGCGATGCAACCTCCCTTAGTGCACTCTCAGAATGCGTTCACTCAGTCAAAGCGTTGAACTTTAAATTTAGAGCATCAACCCGATTCATAAGTTAATGGTTTGGGGCATTTCCTTTTTGCTCATTGCATAAAGGCAACCGGCACATCGAAGTCTGTACGAAGTCGGTGAGTGCGTTAAAATCGAGTCCATGTAACATTCCACATTAACCGTTCGTTTGCCGTGTGACGTTGTTCCGCGGTTCCGCATCCCTCTCTCGGAAGCCGGGTGCAGAATGGATCGTTGGATTGAATTTGAGCGTGTATCGACGACGATCCTGGCACTTTACAAATGACACAAACGTGACTTGACGCAAAATCGAAAAATCGCGCCAGTTCCACCATTCTCTCTAACGGCCGACGAAGAAAGTATTTTATGAGCGGTGCCCCCCCACCCTTCGAGTGCACCGATTTTCTTCTAACGCCAATCCTTTCCACCCTGGCGGTGGTTTCATGGAGAGCATGCAAAAAAGCACGAACCTACTGAATGGCGCGCACATCTTGAGACGACCCTGGACGGACCCGGATCTTTTATTGCCCTCTTGTACTGTGCCGTGCCGTGGAGAAGAAAGTGTGCTTCCCTCGGGCTAATTTTTACGCCACAAATAAACCGCACTTACGCCTTACGGCTCCGGCCTCTCGATACCCTGCCACCACGCCGGGTGCTCGCGTATAATGGACGACACGCGTCTTATCGGACGATTGTGATCTTTCGTTTTAATAAGACCCACCCGTGGCGCGGGGTGGTGTGGCCCACACAACCCCCGGCAGCCGAAATGCATATCCAACAAAAATCTCCGTCTTTACTGCCATCGCGATAACAACGAAAACAACAGTGGCACAGCGCCATAAATAGACGCGCGCCAAACGATGGGTTCACGATGACGTAGTCCGCTTTTTGCGATGGACCGCACGCTCGAACAGGATGGGGACAGATTGGAGACTTCTTGCGATCAAGCTGTCTCCGTTGCCATGAAGGATAAATCACGAAGCGCAGATGGATGCCCAATGGAATAAATCAGATACGACCACTTTCGCCAAGCAAACCGATACGTGATGACAGTCGTAAAACTTGGACAAAACTTTGGGACTTCCGAATCGAACGACTTGACTTAGCGAGCGGGAGTCATTTTTTGCTCTAATCTTAAGGCAACGTACTCTGGCCAACCACCCAAAAATGGAAGTCCTTAATCTTTTTTCTACTCGGTGATTCCGTACTTTGATGCACTTTATTTCCACACATAAAGAGCAGTGGAGAAAAAGTGTTGGAAACCTCCATACGTACGTTTACGTTTTCTTTTACTAAAATGCTTAAACCAATTTGACGAAGGAAGATATAATATTTGACCCTTTGGCTGGATCAAGAGATCACTAGCTCTTCTCTAGCTATGGACCATAATTAATTTTCGGTTGAAAAAGGTTTGCAGGATGCTTTCCTTAAAGGATCTAATCAGAACATCAACTTGATACATTGTTAAGATAATGAAATAACGTTGTTCGTCTTGGAATGCCAATGCCAGTTTCGTAGGTCTCTTCAATCGACTTACAAGAACCCACTCTGGACCTAGCAAATGGAGTTCGCACCTATGGACCCCAACAAGACTCTCGTAAAACAATAGGTCCAGATAAATTCCTCTTCAATGGTGATGATGCTTGGTCCATGGCTGCTGTCCGAAGGGTCCGCCACTACAGAGCGCGACGTCAACTTCACCTCGTGCGCACGCCATTATTTATGGCCGCACAATTCATTAAATTTGTCATTTTAAATGTAATAACAATCAGATGGCATCGCGCGACACGTTGTGCTGGGCTTGTTCACTACCACTCAGCATGTGTAACGACCCCGCGGCAGTCCGGCAGAGAGCTCAACTTTTTGACGCCGACAACTGTCAAGTTCAAGCACAAATACGCCGCTTCATTGCCCAGCGTGAAATGACAAATGAGCCGTCCCGGCTCCCGGTCACTCGGACATTGGATGATTGGTCATCGTCCGACCAGAGGGTAATAGGGTGATAAATAAGCCGATCAGAAGCACGAGTCCGGCAGGTGCTCCAGCCAACGGGATTGATAACCCTTCCGGTGTCAATCAGGAGGCCGAGGAGACTCGTTGTGCTCCCCGTCAAATGGTCCATTATCGGGACGACTGCCCGGTGTCTGATGTGGGGGGCATTTCCCTTTAACTGGGTGTTTGGATCTTTACGATCGCCCCCGAGATTGGTTCATTTTATTACCCTCATTCATCAACCGATTACCATTCGCGCATCTGTGGCAATCCTTGCGTGGAGCTCGCGCCATTAGTTGCTCACCAACACCGAATTCGGTGGACACTTGTTGCACCGGCTGGCTCCCGTGTGGCGAGCTTAGTTTTATTATCTAGCACGTTTCCGGCTCCGGCCGGTAGGCTTTAATCTAATGAACTGATGTGCTCGCGTGTACGGCCAACTGCGGGCCATTATAAAATCGTCGTAAAACTTGCCCAGTTCCGCGTGACATTTAAATGCACCGCGCGCGTGAGCAATGGCGCAGCGCGGTGATATCACCGTGCGTGTCGTTAAATAGCTAATTGAGATTTATGTCGCTTTAAGTAAATCATGTATTGAAACGAATAAAAGCGGTCCCAAATCGCCCCACATACGTTCCTTCGATAAAGAGATGCAAGATATGGCCGCCACCGAAGTAGCATAAGAAGTGTGAGCATATTTATTGTAAAATTTAATACCACGCCCGGCGAAGGTCCCAACCGAAAGCTATAAATCATCCGCTGCATAGCATGCGGATCACGTTTACGTTAATGTCCCAATTGTACTGGTCACCTATTGGATATAGGTGACCAAAGGGAAAAATTTATTCGTCCGGTTCCGAAGACTGCGTACAAAAACGGTATCTGAATAACAACTGTTGTGCAGTATGCTAAGCATCTAAGCGTTGCGTTGTTTTGGTTTTTTATAATTATTTATTTAATGATTATAATTATTAGATTCAACTTAAGAACAACATAACATATTTTATAAACTGATTGCTTAGAAAGGTGGAACGGTTTTAGGTGACACATAGTCATCGATAATTAGAACAGAAGTCGCTTCCAATCTTTCGACCGGTTCGAATAACGGCCCTAACACTCTCCTTCAGATTGATTGTTATCGATAAGATTATTGAGCTAACTACATCGCCCAACCGAGAATGGTTTGGTAAATAGCAATCCCTTAATATTAGCGGACCGAAATCCCCAAGACCATACGGACGATTTGATAGGTTTGCCAATATGCACGTAAAGTACGATACTTTTCGTTCACACTTTAATTTTTACTTGCCTGCGGAGATTGGTTTCTTAAGTTCAACTTACAGGCAATTAACGTACTGCGAACCAAAACCAGAAGTCCCCAGATAAACCCAGATGCTAAAAATGGCTAAAGATGCTAAAGATGGGCGTCAAAGTCACCGTCTCAGCGTTCAGAATATAATTTCCACCCCATCATTTCGGATCGGCACCTGCGGGCAGGCGAAAAGTAGGGCAGATCCCAGAACCATCCCCTCCGGTTGAAATGGCTTGTTTACACGCATAAACAGCGCATGATTATCACCTCGTAATGTTCGATGTTAATATGTAATTGGACCCGCTCAATGGAGCATTGTGCACACACAAAACGCTCCAGCATACGGCGAATCTGTCAACGGCAGGGGCCGGCAACGTGTACAGAAAATTGCTGCGCCTCTCTCGGTGCGTTGTGATGATAATCGACCCAAGAAAGATAAGCAGGAACCCGGGAAGTTTGCCAGGAACCCGAACCTGGCAATACGACAGCACGGGGACGACGTTGCGCCGCGAAGCACTTTCTTAGGCCTTTGAAATTGAATTATATGTTTTCATAAAAACATATTCTATCGTGCCATAAAACGTTATTGTTGATGTTGTCAGCCGCAGATTCTATTGATTAAGGATTAAGAATTGTACGGAGAAAATTGAATTGGATACGTTGGTGGCTGAGAATGTGGCTTTTTCGTAGATCTACCACTATGCTGCACCGATTAATCGGTTTTTATTCGAAGGACGTCAGTTCAAACTGTGGCAGTGTATAAACTTAAGTGTAAAACTTTACGTCGGAGCTTAATACGGCTATGCCCGTTCTAGTAATAATAAACGATAACTTAATGTAAGAGAACTAGCAATAAACTGTTAAACGTTGATGCAGGCAATTTTTAAAGAAATCATAATAACCTGATAACTTTTTCCCTTTTTTCCTTTTGTCTGATTATGAATCATCCTTAATTTTAAGATATCAAACCGATTTGAAGGTCGTTCTTGCATCGCTATCGATGCAGCCGAGCAAAGCCTTATAAAACATGTATTGAAATTTTTATATGGATATTCTAAATTACTTCACAAAAAACACAAGCTATAGCTCATTTGGATACATCATTCAATTCTTTTTGAGACCATTTGAAAAACAAGCTCATTCGAACTACTTGTGCAAAGAAAGGGAGCTTCTATGTTGAACACCTTCGGGGGCGCGAGAATCTATGCAAGAATCCAGGAACAGTCACGCTTTCGCACAAACACCATCTTACCTTGGACGGCTCCAGCCCAGCAAAGCCAAAACAGGGCCCATTTCGGAGTCATAAAACGCGCCATCCATTTTGGATGCAGTCTGAACCATCCGCAGTGGTACGATCGGGGCACTTGATCGGCCACGTGATCGCCTTCTTCTATGTTGGCCGGTGACGATGTTTCATCGTAGTTTCCGTTGTATTTGGTCGACTTTGCCTCCGACGGGTTGGTTGTCTCCATTATGTCATCTAGACTCGGCGTGGACATTTGATTTTCTCACAATACCTATCAAGCACGGAACGATAAATGCACTCTAGCGAACACACACCGCACTCTCTCCGATTGGGTCTACTAATCCAGTTTTGTTCAACCGCCTTTGGCTCGCTGCAATTACAACTGATATCGTTGCTCGCCAGTTAGCCGACAATACTCGATACATTTAAGGTCGGCAGGGAGCACACTTCACACAAACTAGCTTCAACTAGCGCAGACACTTTTTAAGACGGCAATGGACATTTCACCTTCATAAACCTTTATCGAATGACCAACCCACGAAGCATACGCCTTGTCGTCAGTTTGTTATTTAACGTTATCACTCGCCCTGCACAATAGCCCTCCCGTGATTTTGAAACGTTGTTTGCGTAAAATTATGCAAAATCCTCAACTATTCCCTACCTCCCACACTTGGGACGCTTGGTCTTGACTTGAACGATGGAGCGAGCGCTCATACCTTATGCACCGAGCACACCGCAGCTCGCACGTCCACCGAATCGACTATCGATGCAGCTTACGAAACATAATCACACGTACCATTCGTTACATCCTTGCGGCACCTCGGTCAGTTGATCGGGTTACGACAGGTTTGTCTCTATTCGCCCCGCAGAACCGACCAACCTTAAAAATTTCAAACGTCGATCGTAACCGCCAACTTTCGTGGGTTGGCCACTTGGCCGCAACTGCCAACAAGTCACTTGTTTGGCAGCGAAAGTCCTTGTTAAAACGCCAAAAACCCACTTCCGATTCTACGTCCTCACTCCGAAACGGCCGAACGGAAACTAATCGGAAATGGGAAAATTGTGTTTCGTCCAACGGAAACATTCGGAATGAATGAATGAACTCTCGGAATGAATCCGGAAACTCGGAATGAATTCGATTTATCCACGATCGGTGGATAAGTTTCTGTAAAGGTTTTTTTTAAATTTTGACTGATTTTACCTTTTTCCAAAAGAAGGCTCTTTTTACACTACAAAATTCTGTATCAGGGTGTACCAAAAGTTTGTGTGATTTTAAATAGTGATTTCGAGGACCAATAATAATAGTACAATACAAGAGGTTATTTATAATATTTGAAGTCGTGTACTACACATAAAAAATGTTGAACACATGCAAACAAGACAAACGTTGAAAAAAATCCGAAGATTCTTCATAAACCGAAATATGACCACTAAAAGATTCGGTGCTCCTTCCGTGGAGCCAAATACTACGATCCAAGAGCGATTGAAAGTGGTTGCACTATTTTGGGCTCAGTTCTATACAATCAAACCCATAAAAGTTATTCAAGTTGAAATGGAAACGGGTTTGCTATTCACATGGAAAACATTAAAGTTTTTATTTCAGTTCGACATACACTTATTTTTGTCTAATGTTTTTTTAATACTATCGCTTTTCTCCTCCTTAACTTTGAATAATGATTAGTTGTTGCCATTGCAAAGCGATCCAATGCAGACTGCACAACTTTTGTGTCTACCGTTTGTTGCGTAGTCGCACGTTTCGGGGACATTTGTCCTCAGTGTGGCACAGCCCCTGCTAACGATTGTGCGATTATTTACTGAAAATATAAAATTGGTTACCTTTTTTTACCAACGTAAACGGCCTATACACGAAAGAACTTACAATTGCGACGGACGGAGAGACAAGCATATTGCAAAGAGCTCGGAGGAACAGGAATCAAAATTCCAAACCTAACCGGAACAGGCAACGGAGTTGGATGGGTTGGAGGCGTCAGAATCGGTCCACCCTGTGTAGTTGATGTTGGCTGCGGCGTGAACGTTGGATGAGTTGGTGGAGTAAGAATAGGATCGCCAGGTGCAGTAGGAATGGTAGTTTCAACGGTAGTTTCCGGATTAATTGTAGGAATTGTGGAAGAAATTGTTGTAGTCGTCTCTGGCGCAACGCTCGTGGTCGTGGTCTCCGGTACTATCGTCGGAACTTCCGGAGGGTTAATTGTGGTTGTTTCGGGAGCAACCGTCGGTATCGTAGGAGGAATTATAGTAGTCGACTCAGAATTATCCGGGAATGGAAGCATTGGCCGATCGGCACCACACTGCACCACACCCATGGACAGAACGTCACAGTCATCACAATGAAAACATATCAACTGTCCAGTTGAAGCTAGAACAGCAAAGGACATTAATTTATCAAACTTCACTATCTGAATGGGCCAAACTTACTGCTAAGACACATTCCAATAACTGCTACGAACATTAACACTCCACTTTCTGGCATTTTGTTGTCGTTTCCGTCGTCGCCGTTCGTTTATCGAAAACTGCGTAAGTGAGCCTCAAGTCACACCAATTTAAACATTTCAACCAACGGATTATCAACAGATAAGGATTTCATTGGATAGTTATTTTTCGAGATAATCGTTCTGATGACTAACTGGGTATGGAATACATGATGCATTGAAGCAAGTGGTATCCAAAGTGTTATTTCATAACGAAACGACCGTGTTTGCTAACAGGTAACACTAAACACGCCACGTGTTGTCGCTGAAACTGACCAACTGACCTTATAACCTTATACCTTATAGACCAACGATTTTGGCGGTCCTTGCATACCATACCATTATCATAAACTATAGAACAGTTGACAACAAAATACAACCAACCTACAGTAAACTTAGTAAACCTACACCGAGACTGTGTAATAATTATATTAATTTCGTTGGATTTCGTTGGATTAGAGATTTATTGCAGGAATAATTTTGTACTCCATATAGGAATAATAATATTCGTTTACATGATTTGCATAATTATCCATCATAAATATATATTCTTTTTGTTTACCCTTTTAAACATCTCCTTGGACACGTCTCTGGAGCCATCATATGGTTTTTGGTAAGGGTATTTTTAGGTGTATCCATATATTATACGTGATATTTGGACTAGGTAACACTTCATATAATAGTATATGCTATTGTTCTATTGAGTCATGAGTGATACATTTTTCTAAGCCTTCTTGCGACTCAAGTGATACACTGAATTAAAAGTCTTCTGCAATCACTTTATCAATATTGATAAGACCACAATAGAAATCAAATTCATTCATTTGTCAAACCGTGACTAACGTTTCACATTAAAATAGACACCGATACCGATATTAATGATTCACGTTAACCGCCTAGGATATTTAAAGAATTTTCTACATTATAGGAGATCATTTCCGCTATCCATTGCACGATAATATTTCTTATCATCTACCCACCGCTAAAATACTTTTTGGAGTGGATTAAACAATGGAAAGAATGGATGAATAAATATACGGCCTACTCGTTGCTATTGTTTTAAGGTTTAAATAAATGGTGGCAAGTATTCGACGCACAATTGCCACTATATCAAACCGTTCATAATCTCCGACATAGTTCTTTTACTGAATGAGAAACAAGTCTTTCTTGTACTCTTTATAACATCATCATTTATAAAAGTTCACCATATGTAGCATTTCTTCCTTTGCCACAATGGAAAACGAAAAACTGTATTTCCGTTTGTATGTTCTTATGTATGCAATAGATATTCAAAACCAATCCTGCTGTACGAGAGGTTCAAGATCACGACGGCGTATTGCCCGCGTTATGGCTCTGGTGCGTTGAGAATTAACCCGAATCAGAACACAATAAACGTTCATTTACGGTCTAAGCCGGAGGTTGCGTCCGCTCCTCGGCAATGGACGGCGAATTTGAAGGCTAATCACCGAAGAATGCACTACGTTGTGCAGCTGATTGAAGGGATGCGAGGCCATGACGACATGTGGTTGAATGTGTGTTAATAACCGCCGGTGCACTTAAAGATTGCTCCGCACGCTCTGCAGCACATTTTGTAACCATTACGGAGAACATTATAACCCACATGTTACAACATAACGTTTTCACATCAACACATCAAAGTATCTGTTAATTATTGTGCATGGCTTAAATCTTAGGTTTTAATTTTCTGTAATGAACATATTGATTCCAGCAGCCATTATGTTCATTTAATTATTCAGTTAGATTTCTTATTGGCATTTATACGCTCTCATACCAAAGTTGTCAATAATCCGTAATTTAGTTAAGCGTTTAGTTCTTGTGCGAGATTATATCGAATAACAGGTTGGCGAACGGAGATGATCGTAAATAGAGAAAGAAATTTCTGTGGCTGGCGAGGTAGTTGAAATTGGTAGTGCCGGATAAATAGTAAGTCGTGAGTAATCTATTCATCGAACTTTTTAAGCTGTTTTCAACCGAAGACTTGTATTCAAGTTAGCCCTTGAAGTTAGGTATATTTTTCAAACTTAGAAGAACGACTGGGCCGTATTTAGTTTACGCTGCGTTGCAGTAAGAAATTTAAAGTTTGTTTATTATGCTACATAGTTTATTAGATGCTAAACAGTATGCAAAAACATGATCTCATTATCGTGGTTCTTTTAATTGCTCCTTGCGGAAAATATAGTCCGCCATAGCTTCAGACTCCTCTCTTCTTCTGCGGGATACGAATGGGCTGTAAATCGCACGATACGTATAAAGCAGAGAACCAGTTATGAGGATAGTGCCTCCAACGACGGCCACTGGAGATGCTTTCAGCATTTGCAACATTCTCGTTAACGCACCCAAAGACATTCTGAAAACCAAATCAGATTCAAACATAAGATTTCGCTACCAAATTTCAGTGCTTTTTGCTGAAAACACTAACCTGTTTCGAAATCTAGGACTGTGTTGAATCTTTATTCAATGATGCTTGTTTGGAGGCATCGATGTGTTCCTGCCGATATTGTCTAAATGCCGGCTGAAAAATGTAAAATCCACCGCCTACTCCGAATATTGAAACGATTAAAAATTCCAGAAATCGCGAGCGACCAGCAAATCTCATGGTTCGCGAACAGGATTTGTTATGACATCTTGCAGAAAGCAGAAAGAGCCATATTTTACTTGAGCAGAAAGAGCCGCATTTTCTTGCATGAGCAAACTACGTTTTTTGACATTTCTCGCGCACTGATTTGACGAGCAAACCGTTGAAAATCAACCAGCAACCAATGGAAATTTTCGCCTTCGTTGAGTAACTGAAACTATTTTCAAACAATTCCAACACAGCAATCATTGCGTTTCTTTCATTAGAAGCAGAAAGATGTTCCCTTATCCGCACATCTCCAAGCCAATCCTATTTACCGGACTCTGGGAAAGTCTGGCTGTCCGCCAATACAGCGTCTTCCAAGAGCTTACAAAACGGTGTAAGATGTAAGAGAATTGATTTTTCTATTACGTTCGTGACCATATATTTACACAAAACATTTCTACAAGTGAGGAACGAAAACTATTCCTATCATCACCGAAGAAATCGATCGAAGATAAAACTGGCAAAGAATCATCATCTGAAGAAATGTACCGTAAATCAGAGAAAACTAAGCAAACCAAAGGCATAAATGATTCCGAAAATTCTACACACTCAATGACGGAATTGGAATTGTTGGACGAACAAAGCGATTCCACGGATAGCGGTCACAGTGCAACAACCTTGAACGACTTCAATTCAAATGCCCTTTTCAATATCGGTCACCAACATAGCAGCCGTTTTCTGATCAAAAGATTGCCACCCGCCAAAAAGGGAAAATACGATCATGTGCAATCGAAAGTCAAACAGTTGATAAGAGCTAGCACCCCGAATAAAACATAACATTACAATTTGTGGGTTTGCATGTTTTTCTTATTTATTAGTTTGTTTGAGCCAAATTTCATGATTTATAAACTTCTTAGCAGTGCTCTAGTATCGCTTTGCATCTTTCAAGATTCGCACCGAAACCTCGCTAGAAGCTACGGACAAATCAGCCATACTATCGTCTTCAGCCATATTATCGAACTTCTTCTGGACGCCTGCCACATCACCGGAACCAGCCGCATACCGAATGCGCCCTTCGTGGCGTATGACGGAAGACGGCGAACCGTTGATCAACTTATGCATTTTTGCACCGCCTGGAATGCGCTTCCAATCACGCTCGTCTAAAACGTGTTGACGATTGGTGCTTACGACACCCTTTCCGGGAATGGAAGAGGTATAACCTTTCACATTCAATCTATTAGTCAGCGTGGTTCCACAGTTTTCCTTGATGCTTGTCTCACTGTCACGACCGTGCTCGTTGTGCAGCACGTCGATCAGATCCTTCTGCGGACAGGTGATTTTTGCTTGGAGTAAGCTTTTGGGTGTCTTCTTAATATACGCACCGATTGGAGATTGGATGTGGTCAAACTTGCGCCCAAGTTTAAGTGGCAGCAAGCGAGAAACGGGCTTTTTGAACGGCGCACTCGATGCTACGGACGTGTTATGAAGATTTCTAGATCCGTACTTCCCATCACTAGAAAAATGAGTTTGTTTCTGTCCGGCGCTTCCAGGTCCTGATGGAGTATTGTGTTTCGAACGCACAGCGAAAGGTGTTATTTTAGAGGCGGATGCCACCATTCTAACGGCGTTCTTCTCTAGTGGAGTGTGAACTTTCAACGTTTGTGCGGTCTTCACGAAGGGTTTGGGATGATGATGAGCGTTTAGTTTGGGAGACTGGTTCGAGTGAATATTAGAACCACTAAATTGAGTTTCGCATTCTGGTTTGCTTTGTATGGTTTCCTGGTGATGGTCGTCTTCCGCACGTTGTTGCTGTCGTTGTTTTATAGCCAAAAGCTTCATCCCTTGCTTCATCATGAAGTCTGTTTCCTCGAGGGTATCATTGAAATGTTCCGGAATTTCATCCAAAACATAAGAAAACGACTCGTCCTCGTGACCTAGTTGTAGGGCAGATTCCCTATTGTCATGTACCACTTCTTCCTCGTATGTGCTCGGCTCTTCTTCCACTTCGCTCGAACTATCGATATCAATAACAACTGCATTTTGACCGGTGACATCAAAATCTATGCGAGTGTCTGAATCGCCAGTAGAGAACGTATTCAACGGAAAAGATTCCTCTGCTGTGCGGTAAACCTCGCTGCCACTGATGCTTTTGGTGTTGTTTTCCTCAGTGAGTACTTGCTTTGCCGAGTCAAACGTTTCCATTGAATTGTTATCAACCGAAATACCATTTTCACCGATTGACGATTCCTCGATGATGGTGGAAGGTCGCATTATGTGCATTCGCTTCACCGGTGATAGAACCTCAGCCCCAGGTAGCACAGAGTGTTCCCACAACTCGGAAGGTTCGTCGATGTCATCGATCTGCGTGACGTCACCTAAACCCGATGCGCTGCCGGAAGGTTTTGAAGACAGCTTTTCAACCGAATCGGCAACACGGTTGGCCTTTTCGAGTAAAACACAAATTTGTTCCAGTTCCTCGAAGCTGGTATCCGACACTTTGCTCATCGAGTCTCCTTCGACAAATGTGGAATCTTCGCCGATCCAACCACCCGTGGGATGGGCAACGCCACGGTCTGCAATCTTGTTTTCGTCTGTCGATTGCTTATCTTCCATTTCGTTGCGTTTGCGTTCCAAGAGTGTTCGAAAACTCTCTTCCAACTCAAAGGACGATTCTTCCGACGACTCTGGCAAGATTGCCTGCTTCTCTAACGGCGCGTCTCTGAAAATGCCACCAAAGTTAACACAAGCACTGATGTTGAACGCCGTTTTTGAATACTTACTTTAAGCTATGTAAATAGAACTTCCAATCGTCGAGGGTTGGTGTGCCGAAAGTAACATTCGCAGTTTCTGCTGTATTATTTTCTTGTGACATATCAGCAACTCAATTCAATTAGCTCCTGAATCTTCAGTCTGAATTACGTGTTTCGCTTGTTCACAGCTCTTCACAAATATGGCTTGCTCAGGTGCAAACATTTGTTGTTGGCGGTTACGTTGTTGACGGTTGAAAGTTTGATGTCAAACTTGCTATAAAATACGTTATAAATACGATAAAATATTTCCTATACATACGCAACAAATATTATTTATTTGATAATTGATTTGTTCGCATGCTGCTTGGCTAACGTTATTTTCATTCTATTTATTCGCAACGTGCGTAATAGTTTCAATTGTGATTGGGTAAATGTTTTCACCAAAATGTGTCAAGTGGTCGATAAACAGGGTCGATTTTAGGTGTAGAGGTACTCGCGCAGGGTTGTAATTGAATGAATATTCAATGGATTTTGGTATATGATTCGAATTGATTGTATTTAGTGGTAGGATTCAGGATTTTATTTCTGATCTGAATTACTGAAATTAGCTGAATTTCTTATATTTTATGTGTCATGACTTTTGATGGCAGTTGAATTGTTTATGGCACTTGAGCAGTTTATAGCCAACTCTTCTCAGTGTTGAGTTGACGGTCGGGTTGAGCGGAACTGCGAAAAAGTGTTACCGTTAGTTTGTTACGCGCATCAAAATCGATCGAAAGATAGTGTTGGTGTTTTCGGCACAATGAACGATACTACAACGCGCTTATTGTTTTAAGGCAGGCACTACACTAATGCGGAGAAGACACACTACCAGATGAGATAGTCTTATGTATTTTTATGCTAACCCCAGAGCACGTTCTCGGTGCAACTGTACTTGAATGCCGTTGTTTGCTGGTCACTAACTCGGCCCTTTTAGTTGTGCAGAACGAAAGGTGAAACAGTTCATCTCGTCATCGACGAGCGTCAACAACACCACGAAAAAACAACGTGGCGACGTGTGAGATATGTGTATTGCATGTATTGTGTGCAGTTCAATTGCAAGCCCCACAAACGGAAGTGAGAAAAGGGGCCAACATTTGTTCGCGGATGATTTTGATGTTTCCCTGATGGTTCCGCCATGGGACGTGTAAACAGGGAGAGAAAGAGAGAGCGAGAGAAAGAGTGCGCCGTGTTTCTTTGTTGTTTGTCGCGTACTTTACTTTCTTCTTGCGCGAGTGTGATGGGACTCTTGTTCCTGCCCAGCATCTTGGCTACGGACACACGGACATTGTTTGCACAGATGCTCTGATCTGTCCTATCGAGTGCAATCGGCTACAGCGTCTGGTTGTGTTTGTGCGATCTGTGCTGTAGTTGTGCAACCGAATGCTGCTGTGCAGTGCGTCCGGGGGTCTCCTTTGCTACCCCCCGGTTGGTACCTTTTTTGAGTCCTGTCCGGTTGCTTCGATGATCGATTTTCTTTGTAATACCTGCACGGTGTCGGAAACTCCTTGAAGGCCATGACCACGTTTCATAACGATGCTACGTAAACACAGCTGTTTATGCTACGTTTTTTGCCGCTGGCGTTCCAGCATAAATTAATCAATCGTCAAACTGCTCCCTTATCCGTGCATGTGGTAATATTCGTCTCTCAGAAGAAAGCAGCAACCTAACGCTAAAATGGGATCCTTCGCGAAACAATAGTAATAAACGCCGCTGGCGTTATGCTCGATATCGCATACATTAGCGTTGGGTTGTTTCGAGGGTCTGGCAGGCTGCGTAATCTAAGAAGAAAGCCATCGTCGTGAGTAACCTTCTGGGCACGGATGGGATCACGGCCTCGTTGGCAACCAGCTCAAAAGTGTTCGTTTCTATCGTCGTGGCAGAGTGTTGTATTTATAATTTTTTGGCGGCTTTCGTGGCGATGGTTCCCAGATGTGAAAGTGTGTTGGTGCGAGTGGCTCATTGTGGCAATGGGCAGAATTGTTAATGCACGTGGTTTGATGGTTTGATTGAATACTACATTTCATGCCTCTCTTTACCGAATGCAGTTTAGTGAAATTTCTATAATAATATAATCGATTTGCTGCAAAATTGATTAAATGCAAAGTGGAGATATGTAGTGTGGAAACGAAAGTGTAGTGTGAAATAATTGGCAGTGCTTATTCGCATCATCTGGCACCAACACGGTTTCAGTAGAAGTTAAGGGGAATTTAATCAGGTAAGTTGATCGAAGAACTAAAATTTGGTCACTCGTTTGTGTTGGTACAACAAATTACATTGTTTAATTTTATCGATTCCTTTTCGTCGGCTTGCAAGTAGTAATTTTTAGTCACTGGTCGTGACCGTGAAAGATGTCACCATATCGTCGGCCATCGATTTCTTCGCGAGTTGCACGCTGTGTTCGCTGCTTCAGCTATTGAAACGACTCCACCTGACGGCTGCAGCTGTTGCGACGAAGCAGTCCTGAGTCGAGGGTCTAAAAAGAATTAAAAAAACTGCCACAAATGCAAAAATGGCCACTTTCCATTTTTCGAACGACGACGGGAATGTGTCGCATAGATGTGCAGCTAGATGTACTTCATGGCGGGCCTCTGTTTTTCGGAAGTTAGAGTTTGTATTGACTAGATCACCTGCTAGGGCAACGAAAGTCTGCGATGTTGTCGAGGGCGGTTGTGTTGCCCATAATCCGTACAATGTTACCGCTCATTGGGCAACAATAGTAACTGGAGGTGGACGACTTTGCCAGAAGCGACAGCATATCCATCTCAATTCAAAGCACTCTCTTCGGTAGTTGAGGCTGTATTTCGTGTTTGTCCATCACTCATCCAACTGTGGCTATGTGCAACCTTTCATAGTTCCGGCGTCACAGTCCACTTCCCGTCACACTGTCTCTCTCTCGCTCTCTGCGCGGGCTTTCCCCTTTCGTCTGGCATCGGTTATCTCAATTTTAGTACCACCCAATAAAGCGGGACTGCTGGACCGTATCCGAAATACCCAACTGTTATGCTGCTTTGGTTATCACCGTATCTCGGGGACCCCTCACCACAGAGGCCGCGTTACGCATAGGCAGCCACACTTGGCGCAGACGGCTTCTTGTGGGGGTTTTGATGAAATGCGTAGTGCTCATGCGCCGTGAGCCTTAATAATGCACCAATTGCGTAACTGCGTCTCACGTGTATCGCTGCCTGGTGGCTTACTTTCGGTTGGCGTTTTTGGCGATCGCTTCGAGGTGCCCCCTTCCCAGTGCGGAGCGATCCAGCTGACGGATGAAAAAACTCACGCGTCGTGTAGTTTCGCAACATCGTAATCGGGGTGGGTGTTGTTATGTTTGTCAATTGTTAATTGGTGTACTGCTCACCCGTATTCCGAAACTCACCCAATTCCGAAACACAGCAGTTGCCCCATTATCAATATTTTACATTTCCTATTTTTCGGACTAATGTATGATGAAAGTGAGCGGAGCGGTGTTAACGACCGAGTTGCCGAGCTTTAAATGCAATACAGTTACTTCCACTAACTCCGCGTCTGGTAACCGTGGACCAATTCTCGGTGAGAGACCGGAGGCTGTGTGGGATGGTTGTCTAGGTGTGCTATAATTATAATTAAACTCAAAGTACTGGAGTAATAACTCATTCACATAAACTATGGGTAAAAACATTTAGAAAAGAAACGAAACAATAAACATTTCAGTGGCGCAGCGCGCGTACTGTAAGCAGCATACGAACCATAACCGTTCGGGCGATATGCTGTCGTCGTGTCCCTTAGGGACACGGCCACAGCTGTTTCCAACGAGCAGAGGACGCTTGTTTGGGATTACGATATTCCGCCACGGCATCACGATCCGCCTGTCGGCTGCGTCGCCATCGAGGTTCCTCGATTCCGTTTCCGTAATGGCGCGCCAACGAAACGCGTTGATGGTGGATTCTGTGTTTATTGACAAACAAGATACCGAACGGACGGGGCTATCTAGTGCCCTACTGCAGCCCTTGCGGGTGTTTAGCGAAATGGAGCACTGCAGTTCGCAGTGAGGCCAACCCGGCGTGAATTAGGCACGATGTTGTCCCGTTGACGTAATACCGTTAGATATATCATATAGCTTCGATATAAGTTACCCAAATTTGTTCACAGTGAAATATCTTGCAGCAATGAATCATTCACTTAATCCTCCGCAATGCGTCGTATTATTAATCGTTTGAAATGGAGCAACAAAAATGAAACCCTCCTCTGAGGGCCTGAGGGTATTTGAAAGTAACATTCTAGCATGACTCGCGCCATAATCAACTCGTATGCAGCCTGACTGCAAGGTCAATCGTGAACACGGCTCTTAACAAAGTCTACGCGGAATGCGGTATGTTTGTTTCATCACACAGAAGATGCCCGGCGACGACGATGTCTTATCACGCAGATGTGCGATGCCACCGCCTCTGTTGCAATGGCACTATCGCTAAAACCGCAGCGATCTTAGGGAAGATGTACGCCAACTCGTACTAACACCGTTACCCTGGTCTGCCTCTACTTGGCTTTGCTTTGGTTCTTTGCTCTTTGCTTATCTCGCGAGGCTTTAGTTTGCTTTAGCGTCCACCGTAGCCTTCCCTGAAAGTGGTCTGTAACGCAACACAGACAGCGGAAACTGCCATAAATTTAAAACTGGTGACATTTTAATGTCAAGATGCCTTTGAAATGTCGTTCGTGTGTCAGGAGGGGAACCAGCCACGTACTTTTCCACTAACCCATTGGCCGCCCGGTCAGGGCTTGCCGGTGGCGAACGACGGAAGATCAAGAAATCCTAAATTCAGCATATTAGCTCTCATGTTCCTAAATAGGCAACCGGTGCACGTATCCCCCGCGCGGTGTGTAATTTCAGTTCAGAACCTTCGTGACGGACTCGTCATGTTCGTCCAACTCTTTGTCTCTGACGGTGCTGCCTTCTGTCACTGTGCTTTGAAAGAGGCTGATTTGGCAGGATTCCGTCTCAGGAGAACCACGGCATGTTGCCAATCACGCATTCGCTTACATTAATTACAGAAGCCCAAGACAAACTGCTTCTACTCATCAAAAGTGTCGTCCTTAAATGTTTGAGGCTCGTAAGGGTTCACTTTTGTTGAATCACTCGCCTGTTGTCTATGCAAAATGGTAATACCCAGTGGAAACGTTTTTCGGCTATAGGACGTTTGCAGCTCAGGGTATCTCTCTTGCCGTTTCAAAATGATGCGCCAAAAACGAACACACTCACACGCGGCAATGCTGGAGTCGATCGACCATGTCCAGTTCACGTAAGCGACATTAAGGTATGATCAATAACAAAAAGAAGAGCACTCGTGGGCACTGAGGATACGTTTCGTTGGCTGCGGACATGAAAATTCATCACACTAGGCCTACTGACCGGTGGCCAACGTGGGAGACATAAAGGCGATTAAAAGCGTTCGGGCAGGCATTTCGGGGAGTTTTTGGATGATGCGATATCATCGTTTTTCCACGATTTCCTCACCTTCCATTCTATCATGGCTGGTGATGTAGGAAATATGGACAGTGAAAATGTAATATTTCTTATCTTAACATAAATGCTTTATGAAGAATACTTTGAATTCTTTTCAGGTTTTCCATCAGTCTTTTGTAGTATGCTGTTATGTTTCAAACTAATTATGGTAACTGTACCGAATGAATCCTATTTTAGGAATAGGTGACTAGCATGAGGGCGTCTTCCAAGGATCAGCAAAATGTCCCGATGATTGTGATGCCTGGATTCTGTTAAATAACAATTCCGTCCATTCCGTCGACGCGATTGGGGTTTGCGGTGTTGCGGGGTTTTTGGGGAATTCTTCATCATAGAAGAGCCGTTACATTTCCAGCTGAACAATGTGGAAGTTAACTGTAATTCTCATCATATAGTCATGCCTCAGAGTCATGACGTTTTTATGGGCTTGAAATGATCGAGCGCGTAGCGGCCCCATTATCCAGCGAGCTCATCGATTCGCGTTTCGCGATGACTGATGACAGTTTCAACTGTGTAAATCCTCACCAGGATGGTTGCTAAAGAGGAGCATCGTTCTTTTGATTGATTCTGAGGGCAAACCAGTGCGTGCGTCATCACCCTGATGGTTTTTCGAGTGCCCAGAAGACGGTGTTTTGTGCTTCGTGGTGAAAGTGTGGCGAACGAAAAGTTCTAAGGGATGCACAAACTTATAAAGTAAGATAATTATTTCTAAGTGTTTGTTTATTTATATTAACGATGGTACAGTCCATTCAGTTGATATTATCTTTAGAAGGGATTTTTAAAACCAACGTGTTCCTGTTTCAATTTTCAGTTATCATTTTTGCTGTAGAACTCAATTGAAATTGCTGCCTTACTAAATGGAAAACAAATACTGATGATCCATAACCAATACACATTATTCATCGCGATGAAACTCCTTAGCTAGAAGCTGGATCGCCCAGAAAGATTCCATGCACTAGAAGCACTATGCATGAGGGCTGGTTTGTTTCTATATTTCTCTACTACGTCGGAAAGTTAATTCAATCGACATGTTTCCGGGGAGTCAAGGAGTTGACCCCATGTTCATAAATTTTTGTAGTTTCAACTACATATAATGAGTAAACGAAGTATTTATTTGTTTGTTGATGTATGTAGTATTTGCTTTGTCTTAACCTAATTGCCGTCCTTAGAAACATCGTGGTAGGAAAGGCCGTATAGTATTCTTCAAAAGGCCTAATTGCATACCCCACTGAAGAGCATACTTTTGTGTGTGTTCTAATCAACTTTTAAATCATCAAAAGATTGATAGAATGCTGCATACATTTTAAGTACTCTTAAACTGTAAAGTAAACGTATTGCCGGCAAGCTGGCTATTCTATGCCCCAAGGTCTGTAGTTTGCTCAAAACGGCTTCTAAAATGCTTTCACTTCATGTTGTCTTCCAAAGTCACGAATCACTTGTGTACACATTGTGATTTGTCCCGAAAATTACACCTGAGTTGTTTTGAGATTAGCACGTTTTGCTTGGCGTTCGTAAAATGATCGTCTTAGGACGATTTCAATCCGCCCAAGCTGTTTACATGTTTTAGTGTCATTCCGTTGATTTATGTTATATGAAAAAAACGCGGTGTTTCCTCACGCAATTCTCAATTTCCTCAGAAGACTCCATCAGCAATTCCGGTTTGACGAAGACCGACCAAGCAATATCGCAGCTTCTCAGGTGTGAATTCGCACCTGCTCAAAATTCCTTCCATAAACAACAAATATTGTGTACGATCAACAGTGACTCGTTGCGCATCGCTTTCGTTTGTTTTAGACAAAGAAGCGGTCATTGACGTGGCGCGTTTGCGTAACGGAGAAGCAAAGCGACTTTTGCCGTAGACGGCACTCACTATGCTTGTTTTCTTTTATATGTTTATTGTTTTTATTAACACTTTTTAGGCTACGCTTGTGGTTTTTATCATACATAGACACCGTAAAAAAATGTTGCTGTGCGTGATAATCCAGTGATGAATATTAAAATATGTGGAATTATTATAGATAAGATGGGTACTTTCAACACATTTGATTTCTAATCAAACTTTGTTTTACTTGCTGAAGTGGCATGGAGTTACTTAGTAGTAGAGTTCTGTTTGTCATAGTATCTGTTAATAGCGATAGTATCTGTCAGTTGTCTTTGCAATACTTTTTGACCCTTACATTTGACAGAATCAACGCATTTGTTCACACGGGTTAAAGATGTATTGATTGAAATCCGATTGGTTTCCTGGGACCAACGCAACCAGGACATCTCCATTTGTGCGAATCAGTAGAAAAGGTGTGTGCTTTTTTGTGTCGTGATAAATTTGAATTTTGGTGCTCCATTATAGCGCTCACGCACACTGTAGCTGAACGTTATCACCCGATCACGGCGGTGTAACAGCGGTTATGTTTTCTCGAATGACTAAATCACGAGGCTTCGGTTCAAAACAACTGCATCGTTCGAAACGAAAGCATTCGTAACGTATCGCTGACTCAAAGTGACTACGGATGTAGGTGCGCAATCGCGACTTGTTGACTACTAAGTTATGTTGAAACGTAAGTTGAATCCAACGCGGGGGAATTAGATTGGGTGTTCAAAATATGACGATTACATTCACTGTTTTATCTCCTAAGAGCAATATTTCGTGTCTACAGAAGGGTCCCAGCATCTTGATGGCGTAATATTGGAATCTTATATATTGTGCATTCTGCAAAAAGAATACAAAGTACGATGGTTCGGTCTGCACAATTAATCATTTTTTCAGAAACCAGCACTTCATTTGAAGGTATTGTATGACAGAGAAGAGCCTTAAATGATGCCGATAATGACTTCACGAAGTGACGTATCACGATAAAAAATTGAATATGTTTATGTGCCAATTTCTGTATCCTGTTTGCAGCAAAGCTGGACCATGACTGCACGTGGCTACCGCACGTAAACATTCAGTTGTGCAAATATTTTCTTAGCAAGGACCGATTTCGATTTTTCTTTTGTTTGGGTACCTACGTACAACTGATTATTGTTTACGTTGTGAAATTTTGCAATTCATAATGTATTATTGCTAACGTCATGCACATATTCTGGCGTGCCAAATATTCAGAAATCGTGAAATATAAGGTTGTCCATTATTTTTATGTGATATTCAAAACTTTTTTTTAAGATATTCCCGTACCTGTCCTGACATTGACAATATTGGATTTTTTTTCAAGAACTAAACAACCTCAAGGATACGTGTCACTGGTGTTTGCTATAGTACGAGAAGTAGAGTGATCATTGATTTCCATCAGTATTGCGAAACAAATACATTTATGTGAACGGTTTATGATCGCGACGAGGCGTATGTTACACAAGAATGTCATGTTACGGTACACTACGTGGTTTTGATGATCGCACTGCGTAATCTTTCGTAGATGAAATAATTGTGCTTGAAACACGGTATTAATAACCGAATGGTCGTGAATGTAATTAACTGTAACTATTGAACCTTTCGAGAAATACAAACACAATACAAATAACCCTATAGAATGACCGCTCTAACGGCTCGTTGATTGTATTCGAGGTGCTGAAAAGTCATACAAATGGCCGATCTCCATTTATAAAGGTCACATTAATCTATAGATTTGGGACATTGAGAAATAGAGCTCTTGCTGAAGAAAATGGAATAAAGTAATCGGCTGTCACCGAGCGCTTGTGACTAGCTTTAATTGAAGCTAATTAGTAGTACATCCCTGGTCCAAAGTCTTTCGTAAGCGTATGTTGGGTTAGGGTATTGCAAAGAATAGCAGGGTTTGCTTAAGGCAATTGGTGCTCGGTACAAATTAGATTAAACAACGAAATCGTTAATGAAGCTTGGTAAACTATGAAAATTTTTACGTAACAATATAATCTAATAAAAGTTATAACGAATAAATGTAAATAAATGCAACAATTTATGCAGCTAAATTATGTATCCCGTATTGCGAAATAATGGAGCACTATAAAAAGGTACGAAAAAAAAGCACAGACCGCTAGCATTCAAAGCAGGTTCTTAACATGAGCGTATTTCTTCGTTGATTTATTTATCGCGATCGATACCGTTCGATGACTCAAATATAATTTCAAAAAAGTAAAAATGATTCCTCAAAACTATCAATTTTTATCTACATCAACAATTTAAACCTTATGAGAAAGTGTGTTCAGAATTGTTTCATTTATTTGGCGCAATTGAATGATCGTGCTGATTGTAGGAATGCATGAACTGGTTGCAACACACATGATTGATAATGGCTAATCTTTCTTCCAGTCCGTCGCTTACCACCGACTGTACCTCAGATAATTTCACAATAATTTCGATTCTACCAATCTAGTTTTTCGCCAGTAAACGTTTCTTCGATTTGTTTAGTAAACATTCTGAAGACTATCAGCCGACCGGTGGATGTTGCTGACTTTGTGTTCATTCGATGGCTATTCACAGAGAGAAGCTGATAATATGTTATACACTGACTTGACTGACTAACGATCCGATTAAACGATTTATTTCACCTGCTTTGGAAGGACTTTCGAAGGACGAATTAAAATAGCTAATGCACGTCGATCGTCAAAATGTAAAGGGTGAAACATCACGCAGCCAAACTGCTGCCACATTGCCACATATCCATTAACAGCCATGGTAGAGTAACGTCCGCATGATCTGTGTTGCGTAAACACAAACCATTTGTTGCGCGGGAGGACGAAACTGGTGAAGAAAAAGCATTTCTTCTCCGTGTCTCGATACATTTATTGGTTCAACTTGCGTCAAACCAACCGGACACTGATTGACAAGTGTGCGTCGTTTTCAATTCCTATTTTCATGCTAAAACGCACATCTCGAACTTTTCGTTCGCTAAAACGACTTGCGACCGCGATCAACTCTGGTCTGAACGTTCCTTTATAGTTCTGCCAAATGTTGTTTACCTCACTGTTCCATCAGTATCGGAGTAAGTTTAGTGTTATGATGTGTGCTATTTATACTTGTATAACTTTTTTTATTCGTCTAATTTATCGAACGAAAATTGTTCTTATTCGGAAACGGATATGTTTGTCAGATTTAATAAAATGATTTAATGTTTGACTGTCGCGAACAAACCGATTTTAGAATTAAAGCTGAAGATCACTTCGTTGGAAGCAAATGTAGTCAAGCAGAAAATTCGAATTGATACCTTGGTATAGGGTATGACTTCTCAACCTCTGATTGAGTAGCTGTTTCAAAGCTGATTACAATTGCAAAATTTCAAACCCACCTTAGGTTCAATGTCTTTGTCAATTAGGTGGTTTGTTCAGCAAACAACTTTCTACGCATTGCGATGTCATGAAAGTTGAGCGATTGTTTTGATTGTGCTATCAAATTTGGATTTAGAAAATGGGAAAGCGTATTTCGGCAGTGGTGTGTCCAACGAAACATGGTAGTCCGTCACGGAAGGGATGAAAAGTGTCCAGTACTGAACACTGCCAAGGTCACTTGTTCCTATATTACCGTTGTTCGAGAAATCGATAGACACCCGTTTTACTTAGTATGCTTTTATGGTATTCGAAAGTAACAAACGAACTTTACTGCCGAACTGCATGTAATCGTTTCACTTTTTTTACTTATTTAGCGAAAGATTGTAGATCCAATCAATATTTTATTGATTCGCTGCAGCTTGCCATCGGCCATGAATGCATCGTTAGATTATTTAAAACGATTGCCAGTCTGTAGAAGGGGTGTCTTTATTCCTTTGACTTTAGAACTGGTGAAGAGCACCGCATAATTTATGTGATTACCTAGCGTGGTGCGTGATTATTTGCTGATTAGACAAAACTCTAATCAACAGCCTTTGACACGATTCTTGTACTTGTAAATTCTTGTAGTCCGTAAATCTCAACTTTTACAACGGATTCGCTCATCTCCGAATTTAACTGAGGTTTGCAGAAATGTAGCTCTACTTTAGACAACAATTTCTTCTTCAACGTACAATTTCGAGGGAGATGTAGATATGTACTTGCTGAATCGCTCTGTGCACTTTTACTTCAATTTTCTTAAGACCTATAAGCCTTAATACCTATAACCTTAAGACCCGTTAGTTAGTTGACATTAGTTGTATCGTCATCAAACCCCATACGCAGGATACGATTCTCCAATTATCCAAACTTGCGTCCATCATCGATCTTCTCGGGCTAAAAATAGTTTGATGACAGTTCGTGGATTCCTTCTGCTTATGTTATCCCATTGATTAAGACAACTTCTATTTGCATCAGGCAACTCTGTCTGCCTCCTACCGCGAGAATGTTTCAAGATCGGATATTTTGGTAACGAGAAGCGACGATTACATTACAAATTTTTTTCCTAATTAAATAGTAAAGCTATAGGGTAACTTGTAGAAATGGGTAACAAAACAAGGTTCTGTTGATTTTGCCACTCGAGACAGTGTCGGCATTTACGTTTGTGTACTTCTCGAAATGGTTCCCGTTCCATAATGGGACGCTATGTTCGTTTTTATTCGACGTAGTTTCTTTGCTCTCGAAAACTGGAACGGCCTTTTCTTCGCTGGGAAATTTTTCTCACAACAATGCCCGTTGTCATTGTTGCATTAACGGCCTGAGGCTTGAAAGTAGGTGAATCGCCGTTGAAAAAACAGTTTAATGTAATGAAACGTACGCAACCCAAAGACAATATAATTTATTTTTGATCGAAGGAAACCCTGCATTTCAGCATCTGTTTTAATAACCTTTAACATAAACTCATTACTTAAAGCTACATTTTCCGTTTGTTAAAATTTGTTGGGTGAGCGTTTTCTTACCAATTCAACTGTTTTCTAACGGTGTGTGTATGGTTTGTATTTTTACAGGAACGAAAGTTGAAATCTTCAAATGCGGGTGCTACGTACTAGGGACAATTTTCAACCTTGGGCGGCCTTTCGAAACATGGCACAGGTAAGCTTCACCAGGGTTTTGAAGCAGTGCGTGCATGGTTCAACATCGTCCGAGAGTGGTTGGAGCCGCGCGGGGGCCACTTTCTTGAGGAAACAGCCTCCCACAGACAACTCAATCAGTCATCAAGCTCGCCTCTCGGTGGAGAATAGTGTTGGTGGTTTCACACCGATTTTAAGGTTACCTCTCACCCACTTCAACAGGATGTGGAACAGGTTTGTTCTCGTGCTTCCCATGAATGGGAGCGACACCATTGATTGTTGGAAGTGTCGTTTGAAAGCGAGAGATGGAGGATTTTTAAAATGTTTGTAGTTTTTTTGTCTATGCTTACTCTACGTGCGGCATTTAACACGAAGCTTTAACCACGACGCGCGGTTCTTCGTTTCGTCTGGTTCGCACGAACGGGAGTAAAATGATGGTTGAATGCCTGAATTGAGACTAGTTGCTATGCTTTGCTGGTTGAAGCGTGGAAAAATAAGAAATTATGGTGTAAAACTGTGTCAAATGCATAGCCGGTCAACGGTATAGTTTTGCTATTTGCATTACGGCCCTGGGGAGGTAAAGCCTCCCAGGTTTGGAGGTTGTCACGATTTCTACTTGTTATGGGGTGTGTAGGACCTTGAATGAGAGTTTTAAGATTTTATTGTTGTTCCAATAAAAAAGCTGATTTCTAAAATCGAGTCAGTTTGAGGTCATCTACATGGTTGCTCAAATTATCTTGATCGGTGCGATTGAATAGTTTGTCTGTCACGTGATCTGTCTAACGCTGTTCCGCCACAGTGTCGGAGTGACTTTTTTTATTGAATCAAGATAGTTTAATACAAGAAGGATAGTAAAATACAAGAGGAATAACGGTTTTATTTTAATTTATTACTATTAAAACTGATCCAATGTTTAATGCACTGATCAATTCAGTCTCTGCTTGTAATTATATAAGTTACTGCAATAATTACGTTGCAGATTGTTTTAGTTTGTTTTATTGTATTGACTAATTATTGTTTTAGTCCCATTGTTTTAGTTTTCGTTGATAGGTTTTAGTCCCAGACAGTTTTGGTGAACATCCATTTGAATTGTCGATGAAAGCTGATATATAAGCTGATGCTTCTAAGAAGTGCAATAGGCTGCCTTTAAAGTGTTTGCGGGCACATTTAACCACCTTTTGTTACTTTTTAAAATAATTATTTAACTTAGATCTTTTGTAACAAATGGTCCAACTCTCAAGTTTTTCTAAAGATGCTTTCAGTACATTGGTTCAACGTTCTTATTTACTGTAACTATTAAAGATGAAATTGATTGTGCTACTGCCGTTGTGACGATGAGCGTCACTTAGTTTCAAACCACATCAAATATGCATCATTCGCAAAACTTCACGTAGGAATTCCAAGGCAAACCAAATCCTTTGGGACCAGCGGGTTCTGATGCGCAATGTTGCATATCTGCGCACTGCAGTAATGCCTGTGCTACTGGTTCGTTTCATCGCTTTCCATATAAAAACACTTACATAAGAGCCTTTTGCATCTGAAGTTAAATTAGCACAAGAACTTTGATCGTTTAGAGCATTTTGAAATGCGTGGCTTAAAATGCGATAAAGGAAAGGAAATGCTCAAAAAAAGCTAAAAGCGATAGTATAAGATACTTATTTTTGATTTAATTGCGAATGATCAGTTTTCATCAATTGCACTCGGCGCATGGAGATGAAAACGCATCCTGGAAGTGTGAAATATCTTTATTCTTCGCGTGGTCAGCTGACTTACGTTTTCAGGTTATGCTATGCAAATTCAATTAACAGCCTTACTACCTACGCTGCAGTGTCTATCGCATAATACCGATAGGTGAGCCGGAGGAGTCTTGACCTCAGGAAGCAAGCTAGTATGGCTTCCAAGGAGAGCGGCACGATTGGGAGATAAATTGATTTGATTTCTTCAGCAGCGACCAGTAGGCGTCAGTGCACGCTTTTTGGTCTGTTGTCCTTCGGTGGTGATTATTAAGTGACCTGTTTCCTTTTCGCTTTCCTAACTCAGCAGTTCCCTAGCTAGTCGGGTGGCAACGTTGAGTAAAGTGTGTCGGCTTTTTGACGGCCAGTGCTGAACCAGGCGTGAACGTCACGAAGAAAGCGTACGACGACGGTTGTCTAAGTATAGTTGCTGAAGATGATAAAACGATGCTCGATATCACTTAGTTTTTGGTATTATTTACATTGTTACGATGGAGCAACAGTAAACGATGGCCTAGGTTTCATAACTCCCAACATCATTTTTTTGTCGCCCAAAGTACTGTATTCCAAGCATTGCGTTTCGCAACTTTCGGTAGCTTGATATAGGTCAGGATCATTACAATATGTTCGACAGTAGTAAATAGTCCACTAGAACGACCGAAAAATGTTTGAAGCAGAGACAGTTCGCATTTTTAACATCCGACTGTTGTTGCATTAAGCAACGAGCTGGAAACTGAAAATATCATATCTTCGCGCCAATCTTCAAATTTGCCCTCACTAACCCTCACTTTGTTTCTTTTTCAGTTTTACATAGCTTAGCAATCACTATCTAACTATCTAAAATCTTTATTTGACAACCAACCTTTGTGATATCTAATAGACTGTAATATCAATGTGTGAATTTTTATTTTTATTACGTTACTAATGAACTTTATTTGTAAGAGCTTTTTAAACATTGGAGAATCTAATGTACAACTAATATCCAAGCTAAGCTTATTCAGAAAACACTGCAAAATTGAGCAAGACCCCGAACAGATGTAACTCTCGCCTTTCTGTTCGAGCCAGCCTAACTCGTCGATTGTAATTGAAACGTCTGCTCTCTTTGTGAGAGTGTTTTGGTAGATGGGTGAGATAAGGCACGCTTTCATCAAGTTAATACACGAATATAACGTGTCATCTGTCGTGGGAATCTTCATCGAACGGGTGTTGTTACTTCAATGATTTGTTTAATTTGCATTTTGCCCTTTTCGTTGTTTGTCTACAATTCCTTCTTACTGAATTGATATCGATGTGCTGCATTTACTCGTTTTGTGTTATTGTGGACAATTTATGAATTATATTTTTTATGATATTATCTTGTTTTTTTTTATATTCTTTCATTTAAGATGATTGTGGTATGATGATTTCAGTTATCTATTGTGTGTAGCATTTAATTTGTTCGTTTTTTTCGACATTTGTGACCTAGTTACAACAACAAAACGTATGACTACCTTAATGAAAGTATTGTTCGTCGTTAGCTACTACTTTCTCTCATCTTTGAGGTAGTTCCTCGATTCCGTGTCGATAGAACTTCTTATCTTTAGGAGCGATCTTCTCAGAGCCCTTTTTTTCGATACTTTCATAAGAAATGAACCGCTGTGCTGTCAAATCGTTACTCATGTAACGGAACAAATACTAGTCCGAAAGAGCAACATCTGGTGAATTCGGCAGGGCGGTTAACAGTTCCCATCCGGCATTTTCGAGATAGGTTTTGACCGGTTTTGGGATGTGCTGTCGAGCGTTGTCATTTTGAAAAATCAGCATATTTGAAATGTCTTTTATCTCATTCTCGTTGTTTTATGGCCAAGGCTTTGCTTCAAATGCATTAATTGTTGTTGATTGGATTGTCCTTCAATAATTTTATTAGGTTTTAAAAGCTCAAAATACACCACACCTTTCATGTCCCACCATATGCATAACCGCTGAAAAGTGAAAATTTCGCTTTTGCTTCGATGGATATGGTTCACTAGGCCAGGGCGTTTTGGGTTTAGGATTCTTGTAATAACTCCCCTTTTCATCAGCAGTGACGATTTGGTACAAGAAACCCTTTCTTTAAAGCCGCGCAAGCAGAAATTCGCAAATGGTTTTCCTTCTTTCAATGTCTCTTTTATCAATTCAAGTGGAATGGAATAAGACATTTTTCTAATAATTCCCACGGCACTTAGGCGATGGGAAACTGTCGTGTGGTCAACTCCAAACATTTGTGCAAGTTCTTTTTGCATCTGTCATGCATCCCGATCGAGCAATGCTACCAATTCTTCATCATCAACCTTGTTTTACTGTTCAGGTCGCTCTGGGTTTGAAAGCCAAAAACACCATCTTTTAACGGTGCAAACCACATCTAACACGTTTTCTCAGATAGAACATATTCACCATAAACATCCATAAAAATATGATGACTTTCGGTAACACTTTTCGTCATATTAAAGTAATCCCCGCAAAACGCTTTATCAGGAACAAAATCTGACATTTTCAAATGCTCAAAACAGGTGTTGTTTACACTTTGAACAAACAATCTATACCGCGTTAGATGCGCAATGACAGTAGCTATCAAACACATATTTCATTTAAAAAAATATGTGTTATATTTAGTGAGTAATGCCATCTATTGTACAAGCGCACGAATTAATTGCTACACCTAATACTTGGTTACCAATAATTTAGTTCAGGATGTAAATACTCAGGGTGTTTTTAAAACCATAACATGTTACATGGTAGCATAAAGCGTGTGAAAATCCATTGGATCCATTGCATTTGGGGGTCATGGTACTTTGCAACCACGCAGCATCAACGAAACGAACTATAAAATAAAAGAGTCATCGTATGCCGGAGGATGTCTAAGCTGACGTTGGCGGGTCAATGAACGACGAGCATCGCAAAGTTCTGAATAAATTATAGACATATTCTCCTGCCAGTCCACCGTGTCACTTCATTGCCAATACGGGGCCTGATTTGTTCAGCGTCCTGTACATTCAGCTGTTGGAATACAAATCCACCAGGACTCAGTAACATATTTCACTTTGCAAAAAAGTTAAAGACCTTCCCCATCACGTATAACCGGAGGTGCACAAAGTTGAAGGTGCATAACGTGTAGACACAGACATAAACTTAGCCACGGTAAATTTACACCATCATTGAGATGTGACGCCATATCCTCGTGATCAATACCCATAACGATAGTTTATTGTAAGATATAACGTTTGAAGAATATGTTTTTTTGACAATTATACAATGTTTTGCAATAAAGGCAAAGCATCTGTCCCAAAATTTGGATGCAAATGATGCACATTTATGCCTTATGGGAC
The DNA here is from genome assembly GCF_943735745.2 of Anopheles bellator. Taxonomy (NCBI): domain Eukaryota; kingdom Metazoa; phylum Arthropoda; class Insecta; order Diptera; family Culicidae; genus Anopheles; species Anopheles bellator. Next base: position 50,630,625 of record NC_071286.1, read on the forward strand.
AATTAGAATATCCATTCAACTATACTCTTACGCTGACTTCTTTTGTTTAAATTTTGCAGTGTACGTACCCCAATAAGAATATGTTTATTTACATAACAGATTGCTACAAGACTGTCTTTAGATTCCACATCTTGGGGAATCATAACCGACAGTCCTCGATTCTCTCACCAAAATCAACCAATCCATCATCAACCCATTCGAACTTAGACAGAATATGCACGTTGCGTAAAAATTACAAATCGGTTGATGAGCGCACGCTGATCTGCCAACGGTGTGGTCTTAACGATGATTTGATGATCCGTACTATGCTGCTTACCACTGCTGGCTAGTGGCATCAGTGCTTGGCATTTCGTTTTGGCCAACGTTCTCGGAATATCCAGCGCAAATATTCAGTGGTCCATAATTAGGTCAACAGTATTGTACGGTACATATAAATTTGGTCACCTTTTTGGCAAACTTCCTCTTGTCGCGCCGTTACGACGCGCTGCTTAGCTTTGCCTACCAGGAAATAATTCATCACTTTTTTGACTGATCCCGGCCTTTTGACTTTTAATTAATAATTTGTCTCTCTTATGTTTGGCGAAATTCCATCCCTTATTTATCAAGGGGAAAACGTGTGTGCCCTTTAGCTAATGAGTACTTTTGTATTTTTCTACTTTTACAGGAAAAAGTATAATCACAATCAGAGTTGTATGTCGGTACGAGCAAAACATCGATGCTGATAACGGTGAGCTGCTCTATCTGCGTGAGCTATCGCTGCACAGACATGTTGTCGGTCGAAAATCTGGCTGGAGGCTGGGTTCACTCAAAGAACACTCCCTAAATAATTGCCTATCGCAAAAGACGAAAAGAATCTGCTGTCAGCTCGCACTTGGAGACCTGTATCAGACCGTGGCCGTGAGCTTTGTTGCAGTTGTTCCTACTTTTATTGCAGTAAAATGAATTCTTCCGGCGTAGCAGTCGATGGCAGCGCAATCAATGCAAACACACAACGGAAAACGCACAGGTGAGGGCTGGATTTTCAGGATTTTAAATATTTGTTTCATCTTAAGTGCCTTAAGGACGGTGGTTCACGGTTTATTCGTTTTAAAACCATTAGGCGAAACGAGTCGATGTATGCGATGACCGGGCTTTACTCGGAAGCGCAAACCGACGACAGTAGCGCGGACATTCCTCAGGACACGGAGTCGGAATCGTTACCGATGTCTATGAACACTGCCACAACCACAACCACCTCGGCTACCGCAACAGTGGACACCACCGTCATCAAGTGCCACAGTCGCCAGCCGTCGAGCAGTGTGATGATGGACAAACCGTTACCCAACATTCTACTGATCAACGACGACTATACGCGGGATTGTGGTATCCTCAATTGCCGGCCGTCGACGGTGCAGCATTTTGCCAGGATCAAGGTACAGAAGAACTTGGGACACGACAAAGACACAGCAACCAATCGTGACCTATTTAAATGTACATAATTTTTTGTCTTAAATAAATTCTTATATTATATCCGTCGAACAATAGGTTTTCGTGCTGCTTCTCTCGATCCTGGTTACACTCCAGCAGGCGCTTAGTTCTGGTTACATTAACTCCGTGATAACTACCATCGAGAAGCGTTTCGAAATTCCATCGAGTCTGTCCGGTTTGATAGCGTCGAGCTACGAGATCGGCAATGTCATCACTGTCATATTCGTTAGCTATCTCGGCAGTAGGCGACATATTCCGGTTTGGATCGGCATAGGTAAGAAGGCGCCATCTGAAAGTGTTGAGAAACAACTTATCGTATAGACCGGGCTAATTGATCGATCAAATTTCTAACCGCAGGAGCCGTTATCATGGGTATCGGATCACTCGTTTTCATGGTGCCTCATTTTACTGGCGAAGCAAACCCGGGTATCATGATCGACAATAAAACATCCGACAACATCTGCCGCATCGTGTCGGTGCGCGAGCAGGACATGGGACTGGGACGGCTATCGAACAGTCTTTCAAATCCTCCTCTTACTTCGCACAACTTAAGGTAATATAGGCATCCCCAAACCGAAACTGTTGGAACCTGATCAATGAATCGATCAATACCGTCTTTTACACCAGAGGAGACAACTGTTTGAAGAGCAAAGCATCCACCTTCGGACCTGTGATATTATTTGTGATCGCGCAAATATTGCTCGGAGGTGGCGGAAGTCCACTCTTTACGCTAGGCACGACGTACGTGGACGATCACGTTCGAAAAGAGAGTTCGTCTATGTATATCGGTAAGTGTTCCGGTACTTTCATGAGCTATTTATTTTCAATGCGGAACATACCTCTACATGGGTCACATTTGTTTTTCTACATGATGTAGGTGCAATGTACAGCATGGCAGCCTTTGGACCTGTGCTTGGATTTCTGCTCGGAGCGTATCTCTTATCCTTTCACATGGATTCGTTTTCCGGAAGTGACATCAATATTGGTATGTAAGAACGATACATTTTAATAATTTGCATTATTGAGGAGGTGCATTGCATTTTATCTCTCGTATCGCCATCAGACCCCGATGATCGACGGTGGGTTGGTATGTGGTGGGGCGGTTTCCTAGTGTGTGGATTTCTGCTCATCCTTGTGGCCATACCGTTTTTCTCTTTCCCCAAGGTAAGCGCTATGAGTAACCAATTTTGTTGTTCTGCAACAAGACGTCGCAAAAACAACCTCTGTTAGAGTCCTAATGATAGCCGTGGAACGCCATGTCGTGCCAATAGTTATTTTGTGGTATTCATAACTCCTCCATTCCCCCATTCCCTCCCAGGTACTGACACGCGAGAAAAAGAAAATTCGCATTGCCGAACAACGGCTACCGCAATTGCAGCAGTTATCGTCGAATAATTCGAGTAGCTTACCACGTTCCCAACCGAACCTATCGCAACCGCCAGGGAGTCTGCAGCAGCAACAGCAAATTGGTCAACATGCTCAGCACAACTCTAGCACCGTTCCAGCGGGAAACAAATGTAGCGAGGACACCGGATATGGCAGAGATATAAAAGGTAGTTTGAAGGTTGCCATAATTTCGTCACTTCGGCACCGAAGCGAAAAGACGGAAAAACTATCCATTCGCTCCACTACTCATGATTTTGTTCGCATTTGCAGACATTCCGCAGTCGATGTGGCGCCTGGTAACGAATCCTGTGTACATCTGCACCTGCCTTGGTGCCTGCATGGAGCTGATGATTGTTTCCGGTTTTGTGGTATTCCTGCCAAAGTACCTGGAAACGCAGTTCAGCTTGGGCAAAAGCCAAGCGAGCGTTTTTACGGGGTCAATTGCGGTACCCGGCGCTTGTATCGGAATCTTCGTCGGTGGTTGCATCCTGAAACGCTTTCAGCTCAAGCCAAAGGGTGCAGTACAGTTTGTGCTGATATCGAATCTCGTTTGCCTGTCGTGCTATGGCTTGTTATTCTTTCTGGGTTGCGAAAACCTAAAAATGGCGGGCACTACAATACCGTACTACAATAACTCGCCCCAAAGCGTTGAACCCTTCCAGGTGAACTTGACGGCGGCATGTAACTTTGGCTGCGAGTGTCACATGTTCGACGTCGAGCCGGTCTGTGGCAACAACGGGCTTACTTATTTCAGTCCGTGCCATGCCGGCTGTACTGCGTTCTCATCCAGTTCAAACTACACCAACTGTGCATGTAAGTGACTTGTGTACTTTTTATACCTTTTATAAATGAAGTAATACTTCAGTATAGCTGAAAAGATGATTGAGTTTCATGAGAGCAATTAGAAATTTGTACCCGGCGTTGAAAAGATTAGGAAGAAAAACAGAGCCGCATTTACCTACAACTTTGGCTTTTGCATTGAAGTTCAGGCACTGTTAGGCACACCTTTGATAAATAAACCCATGGATCGGTGCAGCGTAGACGAATAATTCACGGGCAAACCACAGGTTTTGCTATAATTGCATACAAAATTACAATCGCAGTGGGTCAATTCTATTATAGTACATTGGTCCAATAATATCATTCCAGTCAGTTTTCTTCTGCCCATAGGTTTTATCGAAAATATTTTAATTAATTTGGGTGCTTTCGTGTCCTAACGTAATTCTAATGACAAAGAGTAAAGTAAGTAAGTAAAGTAAGTAAAGTAAAGTAGTAAAGTAAAGTAAAGTAAAGTAAAGTAAGTAGCGTAAAGCTGATGACAATTCCGTAACTGATAGCAATATTATGAGTGAAATGCTCTCCAACCAGTCACTGTGAAATTATGCTTTCATTGTTGCATCGATAGCAGATTAATTAATAAGTACAGCATAATGTACTGACCGGGTAGAGCCGACAATTATTGTTCATTTCTACTTCTCGGTTATAAGAATGATGAGAGCCAAGAAGGTTGCACGGCTTTCTTTAGTTTTTTATTCTCATGAACCCGATGACCTTTATGAATCTCTGGAACTAAGGGGTTCTCAAACGCAACCAGAAATCAGAATGAGGACTTAGAAGAGGACGTACAGTAATATGATTGATTTGGTTGAGCTATTGTAATTTGTTAGAGAAGTTTCTAACATGGTTAAACGTGTTCTTTTCTCCTCTTTTTATGCAGGCGTCCAAACGAATGTAACAAACATATACAAGGGTGTGGAAGGAGCGCAGGCACAGGCTCTGAATGCGCACGAAAATTTTGCCGAAGTTACCGTAGTCCCGGTCGCAACCGCTGGTGTGTGCAACACACCGTGCAGAACGATTTATCCATTTCTGATTTTGTTGTTCTTTATGACGTTCGTCGTGGCGTCTACGCAAATGCCACTTTTGATGATTGTTCTAAGGTAAGCATCATTGCCATTTCAGGGATGTGGCAAAACATTGGGCACCATATAACAATTATGTCTTTGATTTGTAGGTCTGTCTCGGAGGAAGAACGCTCCTTTGCTCTCGGCATGCAGTTCGTGATATTTCGCCTTTTCGGCTACATACCGGCGCCGATCGTTTTCGGGAATCTCATCGACTCGTCCTGTTTGCTGTGGAAATCAACATGTGGCGAAAAGGGAGGGCGTTGTCTGATGTATGATATTGAAAAGTTTCGTTACAAGTAGGTTTTCTGTAAACAAATACGGCCCAGTGGCCAGTGGGCTTTTTTTTAACAATTCTTATTATCTCTGTGCACTCTACCAACAGGTACGTAGGGCTGTGTGCGTCAATTAAAATCATTGCCTTGATGATATTCATCATCGACTGGTGGCTAGTAAGGAGACGAAAATGCTTGGACAAAATGAACCCAATGTCAGCAAATGAGCTTGTCGGATCGATCATAAGTTTGGATAAATGTAAGTTATTTGACGCAAATTTCAAAGAATTATTTTCTTATTGATTGGTGCTTTCTGCAGTATTTGAAGAAAAATTACCCATGGAAGACACCAGTGCGGCCGTCCCCTTCAATGGGGAATGCGTTTCCGGCGACACATTGACGGACAACAGCAAGCGAGTCCTAATCGCAAGCCGCCATCAGCGTAATGATTCAAAGACAATTCAATTAGAATATAGGTAACATTTCGAAAGGATGCTGAATATTCATTCAGTCTGTGCAGGTCATACGTATTAGTAAACCTTTTTCTTTGTTGCTTCCTAGGTATGATGATGGTGGCACGCACCAGACATACCGCCTGCCGCCGGTGCGCAAGCACTACCGCAGCAATTCCTGTGATATAAAAATTCAGCGTAGCAATTCCGCCACTAACCGGGAGGTAGATTTTCACGACTGGAAATTGAAACGGTTCATGCGCCGTCACACACGCAACAATTCGCATGACTACAATAACGATCTGCATCGTCATCAGCAACACTCAGTAGCGACTGGTTCTTCTGCACAGCTCGGTCGGTGGATTGCGTTGCAAAATAACAACGCCGGGAACGAGCAGCATCAAACGGCCTTATCATCGGCAGCTCCCGCTGGTGCCAACAACATTCGCTACATCTTGAATCACTTGAAGCAAGGTTCCGGAGCAGCACCGGAACATGTAAAACTGGCCTACAGTAACAGTTGCAGCGGAGCTGGTGGTAGCGGAGTAACGAAGAAAAAGCGCCACACGCGCAACTATTCGTACGGGCAAGAATTTTCCTTCTTACCGAATAACGTCATTATTCGACTCGATAACGATATCGCTAATAAGTTCCTAAGCTCGACGGGCGCTCCGGTTGGAGGTGGCGGTGTTGGTGGCGTGTCTTCTAGGAAAAGTTCCTTCTCGCATGACGTGACGGCGGTGCTGAAAAATAATGCCGCACACGGGGCGAAGCTAAACAACATCAAGCAACTCAACAACAACGATCTTACGGAGGAGTTGGAATCGAAGTACGGTAAGGGGCACTCGCGTACCAATTCCAGAGATTTAAATCTTTTGAATTTGGCACCACTCAACGCGGGCAGTAATGTGGGTGCGAGCGCAGCGAACTTTGAGCCCAGCTGCGAACGATCGGCAGGAGGAATACTTGGCGGGATTAAGTCGCTGATCGATGAGTCAAATAGCATTCTGAGGCATCGTCGAACGAACTCAAAGGACTTGAAATACTGTGGTTATCAACCATGCAGTGGTGAACCAAACGCTGCTTGTGCTGTTGGTGGTAATGGTGGTAAATGCCTAGTAAGGAAGCTTTCCTCGTCCGCTACTGGAGCGGCTGGGGATACACACGAGGGAATCGTGGGGCGAGCGTTAGCGGGAGCTACCGGTGTTTCTACTGTTCTGCCACCACCAGCGGCTTGCTGTCTCTTGACGTTGTCAGCTACAAGCTCTGATGTCGGCGGTGCTCAACCGGAATCGCTGCAGTTGTTACTTGATAAAAACAGCGTCTTTCCTGAGGAACCGAACTGTTGTTCGTCGCAATCATCCAGCTCCTCGTCGTCACCATGCTCGTCTTCGTCGTCGACTAACGTTTAGCCGGCCGGTGAGAGATGTGTGACGGAGGATGCATTTACTACAAGGTTCATCACTCTTGCCCGCGCTCATTTTGCGCTGATATCGGCCAGATATAGGAAATCAATTACTAGCACAAGACACCTGCAGATAACGGGAAAACACATATATTTGCCATAGTTATAGTGCATAAAAGTTGCCCCTAGCGTGTGTTGAGATAAAAAGCGCTCATCGACTGCTACCGTAAATATGCCGTGGATATACGATGGAGATGGTGAATATCTTTTGTGACGTAGTGCAATTTTCTAACGGTTGTTAGCTGTTTGACATTCATTCCAAGGATCGCTTGGTTGAAAAGAAAACTACGCTTTGGCCAACATCTCAAGACTGCATTTAGTATCTGTTCATTTGTTTTTTGCCTCAGACTGTCGTGCAGGTTTCTGCTCGTTTGAAACAGGTTAAACAGGATTACTATAAAAACCAGACAACTGGAAAGAAAGTGAGAAAGAGGATCAAAAGAATGTTTTCAAAAATTTCATTATATGCACGGAAATGTGCTACCGCGGGCAAATGGCGAATAGAGTTACAAAAACGGTGGAATCTTTAAAACCAAGGCGACTGCTTGACGGACGAAAACACTTCGTCTAAAGTTGAATTGTGAAGCTGAGTGTATGTATAATTGAAAGCAAAGTGGAAAAGGTAAAATGGCAACATACTGGAGTCACTCCAAACGTGTTACAGATGTTCGGAGTCGGGTCGACGGGGGCGGTGGGGCTCGTGAAAATTGTGTGCATTTTCATGTGTGTGCGTATGTGTGGCACGTCGTGAATAGAAAACAGCCGACAAAACTGTAAAGAAATCTAAGAAAATTAAAATGATACAATATTTTTATATGAAATTATTAGCAAAAAGTAGATTGCGTGATGTGATAGGTGACGTGCGTTGGATCGTTAAGATGTAGCGCTAAAAGTGTAAAACGGAAGCAATTTTAGTAAAATGATGTACAACAGAAATGGACGTTGGAATGCAGGGTGTGAATGTAATAATTCTTTTAGGGTGTAAGTATATCTTTAAACTAAAACTCCAGCCTGGATGTTCTCGGAAGAGACGAGTGGTGCAAATTATTGGAGAAAACCACGCAGTGGCACAGTGACAGTAGCAATATTTAGAAGCATGTTGGCTAGAGAAAATATTAAAATACTATATTTTAAAACAGAACTATAAACCACAAACAGGAATGGAAATCAACGCGCAAGGCTCACCTATCTTCTGATTCCGATTTGCAGCGCAGTATTTTTTGCGGTACATGGGCTTAGTCGACAAAAGAACAAAATCCTAAACTACCATGTTATCAGGTATCGAACGTTGTTCTAACGACGGCGCCTTGGGAACTTCCATTTTTTATTCACTAAATCACCAGGGATTTTAATGATAACGCCCAATCGCCTCTCCTTTCAAAGGTGCGGCCATTAATTTCCATTACCTTTCAAGCTTTTGACGCACAGTAATCTCGACCAGCGGAAAATACTTCTTATACCGTAGACGCGTTTTAGCATTTGGATTTCAAAGTCGTGCATTAAACGATTTATGGGTAGCTGTTTACATTCAACACAGCTGTATGAAAAAGGAGGAAACTTGTTTTTTGGTAGATTCAAAATTCACATGATTATTTGTAATGGTGCTCATTTGTAATACATATTTTTACGGGTGTCCCGTTGTTGATGATAAGTGAAATTTCAAACTTGTCGAACGTGTAGACAAACCGAGTAGAAATCTTACATACGTTAATCTGCAGAGATAATTTTATGAGATGGAATAGAAATGAATGCTTTTAGTTCGGTTTGTGGAAATCGCTAGAAGAAGTAGATTCCTTCACTACTCTCATGTAGCCTCTAGGGAACCAGTGTTTTATCTTTAAATTTTAAACTGAAATAGGAAATATGTGGAGTATTGCCCCGAAGATTGTTTTGTGGACTCCCTTGGTGTATCCTACTGAAACGAAACCTGTTCAAAAATTCGTAATATTATGAAAAACATTTCGAAATCGTATTGTCTCCCTTAGTAAAGCATTGTAAAGAATATCGGATCGTTTGAAACACGTCGTGCGTGAAGTTTAGTGGATTATGTCGAATTTGGAGTATTTTGTTTCGCTCAGAGTATTGCGTCTGTTTTGTTTTGTTGCAGTAAGCTTGAAGGTCACTATTTGGAAGCAATACGGGAACGATTTCAAAACTATGTTGCGTTCCTTGAGATGAACTACAGAGAAACGTCTTCAGATATTTATAACAAAAACAAACCTCACAACGATAGACAACACAGTGCATCAAACTCATACATATCATATAATATATTGGCAAACGGTGTTTAGCATTCCTAATACTCACACCATCCATGTCTTATTTGGCCTGCCGGTCGGTCGGGCCGTTCAAATATTATTTTGCCAAATCATCTTCCAGTAAACCTGCATTTGTTAGAGTATTGTCTATAGCATCCGAAGCTTCAGTTCCGCATCAGAAATGTTGGTCAGCTCCCTGAAATTCAATGCCCGAGACGTTAAAATTTTATGAAATGTAAAAAATCATTACTACTTAGGAAAAAATATTAATATTATCCACCAGCCTGCGTTACTTAGCAAACAAAGAAAACCCCCAAAGTCGACTGTTGGTTTTCACGAACAAAAGCGGCAAGTTATAGCGTCACAGGTCGAATGCGAGTGCTTATTCTCAGTTAAAAATAAAGCAAAGTTAAAAGCAAAAAAAAAACGGAACGTTAATTGTCTACTAAAAGAAAACGTAGTATGTAGTAACCGCATCTTGCATGCATCCCTTAACTGCTAAAAGTCGGAGTAAGGATGACAATTTCATTTCACCTGTAGCATCTTCAATTATCTTTATCATCTTTTTCCGTTTCTTCCGTTCAAATGCAACGCGCCCTCTATCGTTTGGTAGCTAAAACAGTTCCACAATTTATTGCACACAATGTGTGCATAATATTATGCGCCATAATCCATAATCTTCCATTTATTTAATCGCTTGTCGATGTTCGATGTTTTCGATGAAAGAAGAAAAGCGTCAAAGCCGACTGACATAAGGCTACAACCCTGGGTTTTGACACTCATTCTGACAGCGCGATTAATACTGTCATTTTTTTCATAATTCATTCTTTGGAAAACTTGGTGGCGAAAGGTGCGTTTTTGCGTGCGTCCGTGATTGTGAAAGAGAAAAGTCCTTTCCAATTCCGAAACCGCAATATCTGCGACAGAAATTTACTCCTTCCGTTTGTAGAAAGTGTGCAACCTGGCGTCCAAATCGTAATACCACAACACACGATTCGAGTCGTTTCGACTGGGAGCGCCACAGCAAAATTGCGTTTCCTGAAAGTCCGTGCGAATCTCGCTCGAGTAGTTTATTGTCGCCATTGACGAAAATCCATCGTGTATCCATCGTGTATCTTTATCATCTCTGTGCCAGCAGACGGTGGAAAAGTAAAATTCCCGTGGCGGAAGAAGAAATCGAATAAGTACAGGATCGTGCGTGTGCGTGAAGCCAGTGCAAGTGATTGTGTGCGTGCCACTTCGTCAAATCATTACCTTCGCACTCGGGGTGTGTTTGCCCTGCAGTTGAAGTGAAATTGTTGTTCTCCTGCCGCGAATCGGCAGCATCTATGCGTCGGAAAGAAGCTGGAACCAACCGCGGTACTGTGGCAGTGACGGAAACCCACGTTCCGGTCTAACGAGAAGCGCTCCTGTCCCCGAAAATCAGAGCCCGAGGGTGTGCCTGGGTAAAAGAGTGAGACAAAGATTGGAAGAGGAGTGTGACGGTAGCGAAAGGCTCCGTGGCTTGCAATATTGCGAAATTTGGTCTGCGATCGCCGTCCGTGAGTGAGGAAGGGTTACTGAAATTGGTGAAACTAGACGCAGAGCTGTTTCGCCACCCAACCTGCCGTTTGCTGCTCTGTCGCACGCCGTGGTCCAGTGCTTGGCACTTGTGTGTTTCTCGACCAAAATCTACGCGGTTCGATCCCGTTATAATCGCTAATTCAATGTGTATGGCTTTAGTGGTAAGTAGCAACCGCTTTCACACACCAACTACTCAATGTTATTGGTCATTTGTTTGGCAATTGCATCGCAACATACTGGAAATCACCCGTCTACAACGAATTGTACAACTGGCAACTCATTCATGGACAACATGGAGCGGATGATAAGTTAGCATTGGTCCTTATTGCCATTCGCTTGTTGGGATGTGAAGCACTTACGATCGGAACGGACCTGTCTGACATGGCCACACCACTACTACGATTCCGACGATTCTAATGCCCGTTTCAGTTTTGGTACATTCGCGCCGTATCGTTCGTCCATCGCGGCAGAATAAATTTATAATTCGCTTGTGGGTGTGTTAGACACAGCTCCGCGTATTACCTGCAACCGACGCTAATGGACCATCTCAGACGGAGGAGATGTAAAATTTTCGCATCCAACAATCCGCCGGGTATCTGTGATGTTCCGGAGTAGAATTTGGAGGAAGAAATAGAGGGCAACGCAGCATCGATTACATTTGGTACTCTGTGTATTACGGTTGTTTACCGGCAATGGAGAAAGTAGTACGGCAACTCTGTTCGTGTGACACCTTCAGGGCTATGCCCCGTTTACGTCATGGGCCCTCGGTTTTCTCTTGAATATCGATCGCAGGTGCCCCAGCGGTTGCCCATTTCACGTACGTTAAATTTAGATCGACCAAGGCAATGAACTTCCCTCTTGCTTGCCAAGCCGTCCGTCCGCCAACGGTCCTTCTGTGGCAGAAAATGTAAAAAAGGCGGAACGAGTCTCTCGGCTTGGCGGTTGTTGCGTGAGAAAGAACCCGCGAATGGTGGAACAGAGCGCGAAATGTTTGGCCGACATCGCGGAATGGAAAGATCCGAAGAACAAAGACGAGCTATCCGACACCGGTTGACGCGCGCCTTGCGGAGCCAGCGGACGCGGACGAAAACCGGGTGGAAACTATCATAACTCGAACTGGTGTCCTAGATAGTTGCCCAACACATACATACACAGTGCCGTAGCCTCGGATCCGGAAGGAATCCGGGAGGAAAGCTTGTGTAGTTCCAACGTCTGGTACGTCGGTGTAATGTGGAATATACCAAGAACCACTTCTACAAATGGGGTTGCGGTTGATGGGATCCGTTTTCAACACAAACGATGTGTTTTCGTGGCCCTAAATTCTGTTCCGCAAAATTAAATGAAGCTTTGGCCAATATATTGTTGAAATATTCCGTTCCTAAATGCAATCAATAACTTCGTTCGATGTGGTTTCTGGGCGGTCTTCTGACCCGCTGGTGTGCCTTGTATGGAATGTTGTTTACCTGCGATAAACACTTCGTGAAAAGCCCTTTGGCGTGGAATAATTTATGATGCTTTTGGCCAAATATCTCCAGTTAGTTGCGTGTTGCGAAAATAGCTAAGTGTATGGACATCCTAGAAAAGACTAAGGACATCCTAGAAAAACTCTTTTATTAGGTTATTATGGGGTAGATTACTTTCTGCGTCGTTTAAAAATCAAATAGCTAAGTTTCTCGAGAACGTAGAAGGATATTTTAACCGTTATTGTGCTGCCGAACGGAAATAATTGTGCCATCGTCACGAAAAGGACAGTCAAACCAATACTTAGTTGATTTATTAACTCGTAGTATCGCCGGAACATGAGAACTGAGCGAAACGTGTACGGGTTGATGGATTACTTCCAAAGTCTTCCATTCTCATCTTCTCCCCAAGCTATTCTGCCAAATTCGGTGTCGGTTTCCGGACCCCTTCTGAAATTGCACCATTTTTTATCCGTCTAGACGAAATCCCCTCCGCAGCCCTTACTCTACCCTGCCGCGAAGATCTCTTCCTGAAATTCATTCCCAAATATCGCTTTCATACCAACACACGAATAAAAAGCATACATCGTGTGTTTATTGGATTTTCAACATTTTATTTCATTTCAAGCACGGAACCTTGTGCGAATATTTATACAATGTAATACGATGGTTAATGGTGTTAAGGATGATTAACATCTAAATGTTGCGAGGTTCTTGCGTTTCATTCGTAGATGAGGGATAAAGACGAAAGGAAGCGTCTGACTTTCGAATACTTCTTGTGGGATCTTAAGCCTTTGTTAGTGGTGGTTGTTCTTTCTTTAATTATTTTCATTACGGCCTCATTTCATACCGTTTTTAAGCGTACTGAATGTGGGCCAGTTTTCGGTTCCTTTCGACATAAAAATACAAAGCTCACTACAGTGCGCAAGCGCAAGATCTTGGTCTGGTCATATTTCGAACAAATGTTTTTACACAATTCAAAAGTCTCACTTAACGTTAAACAACGAATCCGTTCCGTGTTCAGATTCGAGGGAAAATGCGAAATTCGCGGCCACGGGAAAAGGGGTAAACGGCCAAAGAGGGACTAAGGTTTTTTTGTATGTTGAATCCCGTGTCTGTGTTTGCAAAGGAAATCGAGGGGGTTGAATAACCTTGATCAGGTCATTACCCTTCGGTTCTGCAACATGTTGCTCCGCAAGGAATCGCACGTAAAGGCAGAGCAAAGAAAGGCAATGGCGGCGATTGAGATAAAAAAAAACGAAAAACAAAAACGTTTTCGGTTTCTTTTGTTGGGAGTTTTGGTTTGCAGTGCAGCAGCAGAATGGGCCACTACACAATTGCACCAAAATTTTTGCGCCATTAGCAACGAAAATGCATGCGGTTCGAACTGACGTGACCGCCGATTCGACGGAGGCACAATATTTCGGGCTTAATCGTGTTCGGATCGTGTACCAACAACTGGCAAATGTAATTGGCCTCGTGTATGCACCGAATCGGGAAGGGTTAAAGGTAAGGCGATCATAACTTCATTATATTTAGATTCTGCTTGAATGCTGCTGTGAATGCTACACGTTATTGTAGAAGAACCTTCACGGTCCATCGAGTGCCCTCGATAAAAACCGCGATCAAGAAGCAAAAAGGATGTCGGATACAAAGAATGTTACATCCGATTCGTGCCATTCATATAAGGACAGCTCACAGCGGACAGCTTTATACGCGTTTTGTAGCATTATTCACAAGGTCTGATTTTGAGCATGAGCATGAGAAGAATCTGATTTTTGTTATCCCAGCGCTTGTGAGTAAAATTGGGGATTTGGGACTGTAGTTTTGGACAGCTACCTGACAGCAACACCTTTAGGAGAGGTCGTCCAAATTTATGCATGTCTTCAACGGTGCCCTATCTTCGACGATACCCATAGCTCGTTGGGATAAGTCCGCTGATCCGATGCAACGATGATGTTGAATATGCACCGAATTCCTGCTCTTTTGTCAGTTGTATAACGGTTGCAACAGAGGAGGAAAGGCGCACGCAAGACTGGGACGAAGCATAATAAATGCAGCCACTATTGCTTCGCCATTTTGTTTCTCTGGTCGCCACACGATCCTGAGAATGTTTCACATTTTGCGTACTGCAAGAAAAGGAGCAAAAGACGGTCCCTATTTTTTGCTCGCTTTGTTTTAGCGCAATTTTCTGTTTTGCCGTCTGTCCGCTCAAAGATGTGTAGATCATATGTTCTGCGATTCTTGAATGCAGATCAGTTTTTGCGTCGGTTCAATGATCTTTACATGGATCTCAGGGTTTATTATCTTAGAATAACGGATCGGGTTGTTTTTATAACCGCAAGATTGTACCTTCATAAACATAACATAACACAAATATTTAGCACCCGCATTTACAACCAATGTTTCGTCTTCAGAGTGATTGTAATGGTTTCTTTGTTATAATGAGCACCATTAAGCACCTTTAAGGCGATCGGAAAATGACGTGTTTTATTTTATAAGATACTGTTTCGGTTAGATTGTTTGTGGTTCACAAACATTTTGAACATACCAACCTTTATCTGCAATGAACGTTCTGTTTTTGGTGTTGCCGTTAAATACTAAACCAATTTAAACTTCAACTTTAAATCATCTCTGGTTATTGCTGTAGAATGGAACTGATCGTATTGATGTCTTTCTACTACTTTCTAACGTGATCGATGCATGTGTGCGAATGATGGCAACAATTGTCACTTGATAAAGTCAAAACTTTTCTTCCAATGTTTCTTCAATAATTGTCATTTTTACGTGAAAGACATTTTCTTTTTCGAAATCGTATAAAACATGTTGCTCAATAGTGACGATAAATTCCAAGCCACTTTACCTTTCCTTCGTGTTTTAATCTTTCAAGTATCTTCCCGTGACAAGAACGCAAAAGTCAATTAGCTCCTTTAATTGAGCTCATCACGCAGCGACGATGATATTCGTGTCCGTTTTGGAATGTCCTTCAGCGGGCAGTATGATTTGGTACAATCCCTTGGGTGTACAGTGCAGAGCCCTGCGGGGATTAAAGGTCAAACGTTTACACTAAATGGAAGCCTTCAGTTTGATAAAAATATCCACTGTTTGAAAAATCGATAATAGTACGTCCGTGTGGCACTGTGGCGCAATGTAGCAACTCGACGAAGCGCGGAAGGGCTAGGTCAATAAGGGCCCGTTGCACGTGGCATGGAAAAAATTTCTTTTGGATTTTGCGTGACATCCGATATTCTACAACTTTCTGCTAATGCTCCGTTTGTTTAGTCTGTCGTGTGATGGTTGCTGGAAGCTCAAGAATGGTCTTATGGCTTTAGTAGCTTTCGTAGTGCTGTTCCGAGCCTCCCGTAATTTAAGCTGTGGAATGGACTTTATGATGGATCGTTACTGATTGCCCTGGGGAAGTGATAAACAAACAGATTAATTATAGTTTGAAACTATTTATTGGACAAGTTTTTTGGGCGGCAGTACTACATGACATGTTGATTGCATTGAACCGATTAAAACGTTAATTAACGAGCGGTTGTTTACATGAAAATTTCAAGTAAATGTAACTAAATATAATAGTTTTATTAGCTTTCAATGAAGTATGTTGAATTGCGTAAGTGTACAAAATATAGAAACTGACATTACATTTACAACGTGATTGGCAGAGGTGTAATTTTATGGAGCAAGCTGTAATTGACAATGTTACGAGCATTACTCGGCCGAGAGTACAATTTTTGGTGACTCGTTGTTCTTCTCTGCGGTTAGTGCCTCATTACCGACTACCGACACAGAAACAAGCGGTTAAGAAATATACCGATTTGTTTACTCGTCAACGGAAGGGCTCCTTCTGGGACAGCACTTGACACAGATGTTTCATCACAGAAGCTAAATAAATAGAAATTTTCCGCCAAGAGTACGTCGGACACCGTACATTGTTGAGTTCGCGGGTTGAATGAAAACGTTACGACTAATTCGCAAGCAATTTGTTCCGCTTTTTGCCAATTCGCCAACGTGCGAAACGTGTGGCTTTGCAGCGTGCAGCAAGTGTCTTACGCAACGTAATGACAAATTGGTGTTTTAAGACAGCAATACAAATGAAGGAAATATGCCAACGTTCAAGGATCAAGGAAATATGTCAACGCTATATCTTCTTGGCAAGTTTTGAGACTACCGGCGTGTGAGTACCTAAACAGCATTTTCGTTTTCGATTCGCAGCGATTATTGGTTAATAATTTATTTTGTAACCTGACTTAAACATACCGCGTTAAAAAGATACCGGAAAGTCTGCTAATTTTTAAAAATATATTAAATACTGGTAGGCAGTAGATGTTCGCAACGTGCGCGGTCCTCAACAGCAGTTTATCGACATCATGATGCAAGATAATAGTAGCCAGAATAGGGAGTGTATTCGAAGCTAAGTGTGGCCGATGTAGACGCGTCGAAAGTATCATGTTGTCCGGCGGCAAGAATCAATCAATTTTGTTAGCCGGAATTTACTAAGGATAATGGTAAACAACTGGAAAACTACGCTTCAAATGGTAGCGCCTGACCTCCGGATGAAGCTAACCTTGGCGCGTGGCATTCGTCCTCGTGCCGGCAATTCCTTAGTGTGATTTTTTTTCTTTCGTTGTTTTCCTTATTCAAACAACCACGAACCACGGGCGCTTGACTCTGGTGTCACAAGGAATGGGCTAGATTTATTTTCAGCGCTTGTCGCTGCCTCTGTGCTGCTCGAAGCCGTCTGCTCGGAACGTGCCATTACGGTTTCTGTCTAATTTCGTAGCCTCGGCGAACCTCCACCCACGCTTATCGGGAAAATATAGACGACCGGAGGTTCGATGTCGGACGCCGGTTGTGGATGCGATCCCGAATGCATTGCTCATGTCGTTCGAATCCCAAATACTAACTGTTACACGTGCCTAAAGCTCCGTTCTTGCTCATGAAATCTGCCGCACGGTTAATCGTCCTCGCATGGTTCCGGTTGCAGCATATGGCGCAATAGGTTGTAATGCGTTAAAACTCTTGACAATCTAAAAACTTTCTGAAACGAAAATTAAGACGCGGGTACGACGCTTCGGTCTACGATCGATTGGTTTCCATTTGGCGAACCTGATTTTATAACAACTTATGAACCTGGAAGCTAGGAGTGTGACCGGAAGGATGTTAGAGTTGTTGAGGCATTTTTTGATTTGGTTTTTCTATAGCCGTGTCCGCTATAAATCAATTCTATAATGTGTTTATTTAGGTAAAGTTTGCGTCATGATTGGATGATCTTGTTACGTCAATCGGTGCAGTTACAAAACTACACGCCTCCCACAATTCCGTGCCAACCGTGATTGGTACTGGCGCTCATGGAAACCACAAACGGATGCAATTATGCAACCACCACAAATCGATAGTCAAATGATGTCGGTAACGAGACACGGGCCGATAAAAAGTGCTTCCTGCTGCACCCGTAATCATCACGTTCCCTCTCCAACGGTCGTCGGTGTCGGAGCTGTTGACGAAACAGGCATGCCACGCGAAATGGCCGGTCGTGTCACGACCTTTACTGACTGAACAAGGGCACAACAAGTCCTTCCATGCGTTTTCTTCTCCTCCGAGCGGTGTGCCAAGATGTATGGCGCATATTCCCGGGTGCTGTCGGTAAAATTGATTTGAAAGGGCTTCTGGGGTTACTGTCGAATAAGCAATGGGCCTGATTCTGGTTGGTACACTTGTGAAGCTTGCTGCGACAGTGACACTATTTATGAGTAAGATTTCGTTAAATATGGAGATGAAAATTAACATTAATCAATCACGTTACTTTCATTTAATTGTGCAATTTTAACATCAGACACGAACAAACCATAATTCATAAAAACCTAACTATAGAGGTAAGGATGAAATAATAATTGTAAAAATTGAAAGAAACTTTGAACGTTGTTTTGCACCGGTGACCGGTTGCAAACGACATGTCATTTAATCGTCATAATTTTGGCTCTTAGTACCTAAAGCTAACATTGAACATCGGGCACCTGAATCCGTACCTGAGTGATTAATACCACATTCTGTACTTACATCCGCTTCAGCCAAATATTTCTTCTCGCTTTTGCCGCTACGAGTGCGAGTTTTACCCTAAAGAAGCCGCAAAAGATGCCAACTCTAGTGCTGCTTGGGTTTACACGTTGGCACGTTTAAACTGTGAATCATGTAATTAGGTAATAAAAAACGTGGTTAGCCATTTATTTCCGACCGCGCATGAGAACGTGCACGTCCACGAGAGTGTTGTAGCCTCATGCCAATAAAAGCGGTAAAGTGTTACTTTTTCACGCAAAACACTCACAATACAATCAACCCGTCGCCGGTCCACCGCTAAGCTAACACATAATTGTCAACATTTGTGAGGTGGAACTGTGGCGCAGTTTCCGATTTCGTCAATTTTTAGAAGCGATCAACAGTTTTGTTGAGTGGGTTTTTTTTTGGTAGACTTAGAACACTGGGCCAAAGAAGCTGTGCCGTGTCAGTTGTCACCCTGAGGACTCCACCTGGGATTTTTCAAACCCCGACCAATGTTTATCTCCGCGCTAACCACCATCACATGACCTCTATCGTGCGCGGTGATCTTGCTTTTGCGCGCCCGCTGATTGATGAGGTGACAGAATGCAAACATACCGTAGCGGGCCGCTATTGTGTCGATCATCCGAGGGTGAGTTCGATCGTTGAAATTCCAATACTTCTCTCCCCTTTTTTGATCTGTAATTTTCACGGATCTACATTCTGTCAAATTCCAGTACAAATTGCGGGACATTTTTGGCGCGATCTGGCTTTTGGTTTGTTTACGTCTAACATTTTTTGTGGTATTGAGTTCATTTTCACTGTGGCTTATGGTGAATTATTATTGTTTCAGAAGGGACCTAGTATAGGACACAAACTCCCGTTGCCAATTTTACAGAATGTACGAGGGCTGCTAAAAAAGCAGTAAGACATTTGAATATCCGCGGGCTATGTTCAATTTTCGGACAAAATGTGGTTCATCTTCGATTTTTGCCTATCCCGAAAAATTGATGGCAAAGAATCTGTATCAAATTTTGTGTAAAAAAAGAAATTTACACAGAAGCTCGGACACAATCGAAATTTTGATTGTGACTTATGATAAAGCTATTATGACCCAACGTATCGCTTATCGGTGGTTCAAAATTTTTTCTCAAAGGGCCAAGAAGATGTGAATGTCGAAAAGAGCCAAGTTTGGTCGAATGTGAACAGTTTCGCTTACAGTTTTCTTCGATTGCAGGTTCGTGCAGGTGCATTATGAGTTGTTGCCAAAGGATAGTACGGTCAATAAAGAATATTTTCTGCAAGTTATGCGCAATTTGCACGAAGCAATTCGTCACAAACTTGTGGGAAACCCAAAATTGACTGTCGCGCCCCTGGTCACACATCGTGGTTTCTGCGCGAAATATTGGCCAAAACTACACACTAATGATGCCAAAACTACCGTATTCTCCAGATCTGATCCCCCTGTGACTTTCAACCTGTTTTTACCTATTTCCAAAACTCAAATTACCGCTTCGTGGTAATAATACTTTTGGAGTAAACAACCATAGCCGTTGGGCCAAAAAGGCCAAGCAAAACAGCTGTCAAAAATTGACTGAATGGCCGAACTAGTCACGAGAAGTGAGTGGACTAACGAAAAAAAAAAAAATTGAGAATCGAACATGTAGCTCGCGGAAATTTAAATTTCTTACTACTTTTTGAACAGCCCTCGTATGTTTGAAAATAGTTCAGTGGTTCGGCGAAGAAACAAAGGTTGTTCTCATCGTAACTGCTGTTAAAGATCTTCGGTGATCGCAGCACTTAAATGGCACAGCTTCGGCGAAGGTCCACGATTAACGCCATACACTCCCGGATAAGACTGGATGTGCGTTCCCGGACTACTGTCATGAGAAGATAAAGTATTTTGAAATGTTTCCAAATCGTGGCTTCGTCGAGAGTGCACGTGTTGATTGTGGACATTGTCAATCAGTAAACTCAGGTGGTGGCACATGCGTTGGTATTGTGTCGGCAATGTCTGCCTTTAACTGACTGTGAAGCCGCCCAACCGGATCTCTGGTGGCTCCCGAGCGAAATACTTGAATGTATTCAGCGGCTCCTCTAGCGGTGTATTGTGCCGACGGGGGGAAACCATTAGGACCGATACACACTCCTGCACCAAACAGGGATTGTGCGTCACGCCAAGCATGCCATTGTCGTCGCGCACACAGCCAACCACCGGCACGTCGCGATTGGTGGCAATCGAATGATGTGAGTGATGCCTCCCCTCTGTGTTATCTGACCGGGGGGAGGAAGTGCCGGCCGGCCCATCCACCCGCCCGCCCGCCACTTGGAGCTGCTTAACGGTGAGGTTGAAGGTACGTAAGCCGTTGGCGCGATGAGACACTAACCCCACGGACACAGAGACACGCACGCCGTCCATCAATCTACTACGACGACAAACGGTCGATTCATTGAGACACATCGCGCCTGGCAACGGCTCCTCGCGGCAGTCGTAGAGGAGATCTTCTCACGAGAGTGTCAGTTAGTTCATACCATCGCCC
Organism: Anopheles bellator; assembly: GCF_943735745.2. Taxonomy (NCBI): domain Eukaryota; kingdom Metazoa; phylum Arthropoda; class Insecta; order Diptera; family Culicidae; genus Anopheles; species Anopheles bellator. The sequence continues at coordinate 50,651,434 of NC_071286.1, forward strand.
CTGTGGGAAGTTGCTCCGGAAGTTGAGCGGAATAGTTGTCGGCGAATAGTTCGCGAATCTGCTGGTGCCTTTTTTGCGTTGTTAGCAGCAGCGAAGTGAGCAATGGGTTTTCCCCCAGCTTCGGTTAAACGGCGTGACTAATTGTGTATTCCGTAGCTCTCTCGGTTCGGTTCCCGCCGTCAGGGTTGTTAACCAACCGGAGATCTTCAAACTCAAGTTCAAACAAAAATCAAAAGTGTGGCTACAAAAAGGACTCGAGGACGTGACTTACGACGTCAAGATCACGGCGCACAACGGCGTATCGCTTAGAAGCTGCTTCCCGAGCCCCCCAAACCCGGTGGAACCTTGGCGTGTGCGCGTATGTGACCGTCATCACGGGTGCATCTTTCGTTTTTCATGATTGACAGTAAGGGGGGGCAGTGTCCCGAAACCCTACCACGATCTACGCTCGCCGCGGGAACAGCGGCTCGTCGATACAGCGCAAAGCCCGGAACCGTTCGACCCGGGCGACGGCGAAGGAGACTCCTGCCGAGTGAGCTCTGTTGTCGGCGCGCCATCGTACAGGCCTTCTTTAAGGAGAGCGTTACATGAGAGGGTGCCTCTCGCGCCATCTCGACGACCGGCGACAGTGATTTCTCGGACTGTTAGAGAGAACACAAAACAAAACTTAACCCAACACCCGCAGGACCGCGGGCGGACTCTTGGCAATCGACGGAAAGTAATTGTTTTGACGGGTCGTTGCTTGACCAGCTGCTGAAAGGAATACTCTCTCACGTAAGTGTCTGTCTCAGGCCTTATAGGAGGTCTCTCATTCGACTGCGCCCTGACACGTGGGGGAAGATTTGCATCGCAACCTTATCACCGTATTGCAGTTGACATTAGTTGTTATCTTTCGACCGCAGAACCATTTGCCGCCGCCAGTGTGATAAGTGATAAATTATAGTTGCGCATCCAGCTCTTCGCTGACTCAGATGGCACAGCTCGGTGGATCGAAAAGGAAATTAAATTGAAGCAGTCTTATCATCGGGGAACACAGGCGCTACGGCAAAGCAACTTTGCATATGCTCAGGCTCCTTTTTTCTGCCCCGCAAGCCTGTTGTTTGGCGTCAAAGCATCGGTTTGTTTTCAGGCCAAGTTGTTTTTTGTTGTACCTTAGAAGAACAGGGGACCGGGTCGTATTTATAAGCGAAGTTGTTGGCACGCTAGAAATACAATATTGCATCTTGTGTTGCGCGTCTCGCCAAGAAAATGCAAACGGTGCAAGAATTTTCACTGATCACGGGTGCGTTGGTGGGTAGAGGGTACAATCTATTTTCATGTTCTTAATTCATCAACCACAAGCATCGAGCGCGTCGAGCCCCGAGGGAGAGACGGCTCTCTCACAGCTTCTGCTCCTCAGTATCAAATTTCAGGCGGGGGACTCGTGCGAAATGGAACTACGATGCGCGCAGTAGACCTAACACACGCCGATCACGATCTTCTAAGGAAGGTGACCCAACTGCGCGTTCTATGACGGATCGCGGTCGGCCAACGCAAACCACACACCGTCTTTGGGGCGACACTTTGGGACCTGGCAAAATGTGGGATCTTGCGGGATGGCGTGGGGCGTGCAGGGAGTTTGTAATTATACCATTTTTTCCCACGCAAGAGGCGCCACGCGGCCCTCTCGGGATCTCGGGATCTTGGGAGTGCAAAACGTCTTTTCCCACACGAGAAAGAATGGATTTTTATTTTGACGAGCAGAGACCGGACGCTGCGATGCACAGCTGCGAGCTATATTTACTCGGCGTGTTTTCTTCTGACCGCGCGACGATGCGCAATATGAAGCTGTCTGTCGGTTCTCGAACATCATTGAACTCGCTTCGATCTGCTGCGCGGCTTTTCGGCTTCTCCTGATTGTCTGCCAAGTTGGGGCTATTTTGCCCACCTCTCGGAACATAGCCTCTAAATATCCTTTCCATTTCAATGGTTGATGGTTTTTTCCATTTCAAAATCCTGATAGTTAGTTAAGCTGTAGTGTGGGTTGGGCTATGTTTTCTTTGCTAAAAATAAGACCTTTACTAGGCCGCGAAAACGATGATGTTTTCATCGTAAATTTATGTGCACAAGTACGGTTTTCTAACGTAGTGATAAGACAATGACTCAACCGCACAACGTTCGCTTTATTTTTTGGTTTAGACTGTGATGTCATCGGTCGGTGGTGACTCTTTGAAGAATGCGAAACGCAATGGTTGCTCCATTGACGTACATTGCAGATAATGGTGGCGTCGTGAGTCGTCTGGTGGTTGTAACACATTGTGCAAACATTGGCCGATTGGCCCCGCGAGCTTCGGGAGTTTGCGGATATTACCATAATATGTAACGACAAAACCAAGCTCACCTTGATCCTGTTTCAATTATCGGCACGCCGAGTCAAGGCACAAATCATACATCTGTGGGGTCAGTTCTGCGGTGTTGAGCCTCCCCACGAGTTGAGCCTACGAAATGGGTCTCTAGCGAACAACTCTGCTAGTGATTGACTGGTTGTGTTGGCTGAGGGTCCACAGTTCCACCCCGTTCCTCTGCCGGATCGTCTACATCCACCGACAGATCCGTGGTGCTTCTCTTTTCTCGAAAATTAGAGGCCGCCTTTGTGCACCCAACCCGATTTGTTGCGGTAGCCGACGCTTGTAGGAAACACGTAAATTGTGTCACGCGCAGTGGTGCTGGAGCGCCTCGTGCCTCGATGCTTCTGGAAACGGCGGAATGGAACGGTATAATTAGAAGGAGGTTGCGAATCCGCGCCTAACCTTCCGCGGTCCGTTCCGCTAAACGAACGTATCGATAATTAAAATTGCCACTTCCAACCTTCCAGGAGGAAGTGGACGTAACCGGTGTGCCATTGCGTTGTTGTGATCATGTTGCAATCTGAAATAAAGAAGAAAAATAGACCCCGCACAGCGTTGTTTCCGAAGAGTTCCGATCAGAGTGTGTGGAGTTCGACTTGCTGACGTAAACGCTTCATGTTTTGCGCAATAGTTGTCGCGAGCAGTTTGAGAGGTAGTTTGACTAGCGCGGCCCATTGGTGGGCGGCTGCTGCGCGAGGAGCCACCACCGGGAGGTTGGAGGGAGTGATAAGATAGAACGCAAGCCGGTTATGGTGGTGGTTGTGTCCAAATGAAGTCACCGATAAGGTGTGGCTCTAAAGTTGCACTTGAAAAGATGTTTCTATCGATTGAAAGTGTGTTTGTGGGCCAATCGAACGATCGACATACGTCATATGACGGCAGGAAGCAGCAGCGGAATAATGTTCGGCGTATTCGAAGCCATGCTGTGTGGGAGGCAAATGCTAATTCTTACGCCATGCTCTGGAGAGTTGGCGGTCTGTGCCTCCACCCTCCATGAAAGTCCTTGTTACATTGCTACATTGTTGATTCGTTCCACACCGTTTAATGAAGGTTTAGTGACGTGTTTAGTCTTTGAGTCGGTCAAAAGACATCAAAGATAACAACATCTGATCCAATCAGAGAAATGTCAGAAAAGCAGACCTCTCTAATCGTTTCCCTTTCATCCATTCTCTTCCAGCTGGTGCGGCTCGTTCCAACCTCTATGGAGTTTCAGCTCGACAGCGCGGAATACTGCCAGGCACAACACAAATAAGCGATTCGCACGCTCTGCCACCCTTCCCTCCCCCAGGCCGAGTGTCGTGAGCGTCAAGCGGAGGACACGGAACGCAAAGTTGCATCGTGTGGAACGAGCAGAAGCCGCGCGGGGTGCTGCCAGGACAGGACAGAAGAGCGCGAGATCAGACTGACCGAGAAAGTGAAGAGCTAGCGGTGTGGTAGCAGTAACAGCAGTGGCAGCGTGATTGCCAGGATCTAAACGAATAAGAACTTGCGATCTTTCGAATGAGAGGCCCCGAGCTGGCGCGTAGTAAATTGGAGAAGCAAGTGCTACACGACGTAGAGCACATGCGATTGTTTTGGCCGTAACCTTCACCAGTCAACGCGAAGTTGTTGTCATTCATTGTTGCCGTCATCACCGTGATAGTCATCTTAGTCGCCGGCAGCAGTGGGACTCATTGTTTTTGTGTAGCAAAGGAGTGTACTACGATCGTTGGCGCTAATTCAAAATCATCAGACATCAGACACCTATTCACAAATCTCTTGTGTTCCTGCATTAGTTGCCACGACAACAAAACAAAGTCACAGATTGGCGTATTCCACGGAGAGCTTACTGGATCGAAACATTGTCCGACATTGAACTCGTTCCTCTAAAGCGCATACCGTGCACACCGGGAACATCGACATTTCCTCTTGGTTTGGCTGGTGAAATCGGACACACGACGACAACTATTGACAGGCGAGCTTAAATAATCCCATCGTTCGTATGCTTGTATTTGGTAGCCTTTCGTTCGGCTCCCCAGCATAAGTGTGCAACAGATTCTTCGACAATTTCATGCAAAACTCGGTGGCAGAAAGTAAGTATGCTAATAGGCAGCATCACACCCCGATACCGATCGCTTCCGACTGGAGCAAAGCTTGATTATAATGTTGTGTTAACTTAATCAACTCTATGTTCTCGTTCACTGAAAAACAAATGTGCTACTGAATGAGCCGCAACTTCTGTAAAATCTAAATTAGAAGCAATAGTAGATACGATTTTTGCTCCGTCAATTGTCGATTACGCGTACGCTTTTAACGTAGGGCCAATAACTAAAATTTATATCTTTTCAGATTGAGACTGATTGTAAAATAGATCTACATAAAATAGTGGAACCAAGCATCAAGAATCCATCAAGCAAGAAGAGGGTTTTGCTTCCTTAAACTACTTTTCGGCGACATAGTTTTGTCCATTTCATCCGCCAAACTGACCAAGTGAAAATCTTACAAAACCTACGGCGAACAACCAGAAGGAACACCTAACCACCGAATTTTGATTGATATGAAGCAGACAGATTCATAGAAAGTGTGTAGCATTCATTCAGAAAGTTGGTGGCAGTGTTTTTTAGAACTGGATGTCGATGGATTAAAGTGTAAGTTTCAATGTAGACATAATGGTTCACTTTTTTTACCTGTCCTGCCCTTTTTTTTAAGTGGTCCAATATTATTTGAAGGCTTTTTTATATTTTGGTCAAATTCTGTTTTGGCTAACCTTATCGATAATAGTATTGTATTGACAGTTAATTCTATAACGTTACTTTTAATCCATGATAGTATAGACAATTTGAATTGCTCTCGTGAATGAAAGTAAGCGTACATAATTAGCCTGTGTTATGTTCAATTTCGGTTTGCTTGTTTTTGACGATTTCGTTGGTTATGCATCTCTCACTAAAATAGTGATTAATTGATTAAATTGTTTATACTAAATGGTTAATTTTCATGAATTGGAGAATGTAATTTGATCACAAATCATAAAAGAATTATTTTTAGCAAATGAATTTATTTGCTAATTCATTTATGTATTTTGTATCTCGGTCCTAGCTCTAAACAATTGTTTTCGAATTGCTACTATCAAAAGATTAATCAGATTTCATGAATTTAATAGACACCTAGTATAGATAAAATATCACAAAAAGGGAAATCTTAATGTTATATTTCTATTTCGTAATTGCAGGTTGCTTGGAAAAGTTGAAACAACAGTCTTTCCATGAGTGTTTCGTTCGTTTCGTTGACGGTTTAAAAGAGGGGAAAATCATTATTTTTGTAGCAACACACTTGCAGAAAACACGCAAGAAAATCCAGTGGTAGCACCTTTTGGACAGCGCCGTTTGGTTATTTTCACAACACCCAATGAGCAAGGTTTTAGTCAACAGTACTTGCCGTTCGATTTGAGAACTCTGACGGGTCCGTCGCGCGTGTGTGCGTTAGTGTGGTTATAAAGAGACGTGGTTTTGAATGCTGCATGTTGAGAGGAGAATCTGATGAGATAAAAGATAAGCGTAGCGCCCAAGACAGATAATTTTCCGTTTTATGAGCCTGTTACTCGGTTGACAGTGGCTAGTACTGCGTCTGCCTTTGCTGGGCACTTTTCTCGGATACTTCCCCGACACGAACTATTCCAAAGGAAGTTTGCAAAGGTCACAGCGTTCATCCTACGCTGACGTAGCAGTCAAAACCCATCCTTCAAACACGGCGCTCTACTTCTCGTGATGCCGGCTGCGTGATCGAAGAGGAACAAGAGCGAAACAACTGACATCAAAAATCGAATCACGAAAGGAAGTGCACGAAATCGCGTAAAGAAAGCGTTCGGCAAATATTCAAAACATTCAAAAACATTAGATTGTTCAATACGCAAAACTACAGAAACGAGAAAGACCTGTCTGAGAGATAAGATAGTAGCGAGAATTGTTTGATTACACCTTTACACACAGCTGAAAACAAACCAGTGGACGGTGAATCATACGGTCGTCCGTGGCGCCACCCATTCAACCAAACGCTCAGTAAACCACAAGGACTTGCGAACAGATTATCAACGGTTGCCTCAACAGGCGTTTGTTTTGTGATAAACTTTTTTGAAAGCTTAAAACCGGCTGAGCAAAAAAGGACACTGTCGTCGTCGTTGTCGTCGTGTTAAGAGGTGTGATAAAGCTCTGCGACAGCGTGCGACGCTTTGTTTGTAAAAGAAAAGCGTTAAAAATTGACTGAACTTGGGAGAAATCGGTATCGTATTAAATTGCCTATTGAAAGCGCATTCCTTCGCCGTCGTGTGTCTATCGAAAAAAGGGCGTATCCATTGCCGCCCACTGCCCGTTGTAGGTAAATCGTTGTTTGCCACTCGTGAAGCAAGGATTTTTATGACAACCCTCATCATGCGTCAGAAGGACATCAGACCAGCACCGGCTCGGATTGAGTTTAAGGGAATGAAATTCCTGATTACCGATCGGCCATCTGACGTTAATATTCTTCCTTACATTGCTGTAAGTACGAATAACTATTTGCTTAAACTTTTTGCTTCTGTTTCATTGTTTTAATATCACTAATGACGTATGTTTCGATTCAACTACTCTATGTTTTATTACTTTTCTGTTCAATGTAGGAACTGAAGAAACATAACGTGTCGGTAGTGGTTCGCGTCTGCGAGCCAAGTTATAAGATCGAGGAGCTGGCCAATCAAGGCATTACCGTGCGAGACTTAGCATTTGAGGACGGCACCTTCCCACCGAATGAGATCGTGGTGGAATGGTTCGAAATTCTGAAGCAAAAGTAAGTGTGTCGCTTTGGAGTATGGCTTAAGCCAGATGGCTCTGGATAAGCGATTCCACCAGTAAATCAAAGCTTTCTCTACAGGTTTCAAGAGGATCCGGAGGCATGCGTTGCGGTACATTGTGTGGCAGGTCTCGGTCGGGCACCGGTTCTGGTGGCACTAGCTTTGATTGAATTAGGACTTAAGTACGAGGCAGCTGTAGAATTAATAAGAGAGTAAGTAGATGTTAACGTTTGACGTTTGCAACCAAATCGATCAACTGCTTTCATACTCTCTGTTTCTCTCTTTTTCGGTTCGCAACGAAACAGCAAACGAAGAGGTGCTATTAATGCCAAACAACTATCATACCTAGAAAAGTATAAGCCCAAGTCACGATTAAAGCACAAAAATGGTCACAAGAACTCGTGCTGCGTGCAATAAAACTATCAAAATTCCCACCAGTTAAAGTGTTCATTTTAAGCAGGAGACAAGCAAACGAAAACAACATTTAAAACCAAGGATTTAGTTATCCAGGCAACAGAATCAAGTGGTAGGGGCGGACGTGAGATGATCATTCGAACAGTTGTTGTGTAGATGATCAAAATGATCGAATCGGATCGACGGATAAACTGCGCAGCCTGGTCGTTATGCTTGGTGAGTGAATTATTTTAATGCAGCCCGAAGCAAAGGATATCAAGGAAACAAAGACCTCGAATCGATCACATCGATCGGTCTCAAAGATAAATGCCCGTTCTATTTGTCTTGAATTGTCAATTTTAATAACTCATTTTTTTGTGTGTCTAAGAAGGGCCGAAACTGTGTAAATTATTTTATTCCCGAGGTGATTGACTTATATTTTGTTTCCTTTTTAAAAAAGTAAAACTGGTCTTCACAAGGCACACGCAGCTGTTAAGTGAGAAATCAGGAGTGGTTTACTCCGTCGATCTGCTTCGATCATATTTGTCGTGAAAAACCATTGAGCACTGAGCAATAGTTCAATGCTGTGAAATAGTTGTACAATAACACTCTGAAATGAAAAAAATACTAATCAATAGAATTATTCATCTTCAGCAGCGCTAGGAAAATTGTTTTTCTTCAACCTCCTTCACCGCCCCATATCATTTTACAACACAATCGCATTGTCACTGCAAGCCTCGATGCGGGAACTACAGTTCCTTCTTGACCATCGCCATTCTCCCTCAGCTAGCAGGATTATGATTAATAATTGAACATTTGTTTGTGAGCCGCATGCAACGTGCGGTGGTAAACCACTAACATAGTGAAAAACTCCGAAAACAAGGATTGAAAATTTTCCGGATCAAATTGATTCCCAGGCTTACTAAATCGTACGAAGCAGCAGCACATAAAAACTCGTCGCATAGTGTTCGAATGAATCAAATTGTTACTGAATGACCTTCGTCTCAAGTGTCGTAGAAGCTTTTGCAGGCTTAAAGCAACGTAACGTGCACAGATGTTTGAGTGTTGTAATGGCAATTTGCGCCTCCATCGTTAGTGCCAGAAAACTCCTAGGTGTGACTTTAAGTTAAATATTTGCATCTTCAAACTCACATAAAACAACTAACCACTCCCGGGAAATCAAGATAACCGTTACTGCGCATAATATTTGTATATTCGTCACAGGTGATCGCAATCAGCTCTTCTGGTTTTTTACCAAAATGATTCGGTTTGTACTGAATACGTAGCAACAAATGATGCATTTTCGCATGTCCAGTGTAGCAGCGAATCTGCGATCGGCTTAAAAACGCTAGATCACATACTGCATACGATTTTACTTATGTTTAGGAACATACCGACGTTTCGTGCAATACTAAATGTAACATAATAGGTCAACAGCGTGTTATTTTAGTAGTTAAATGAATAAATGTATACCATCTGCGATGTTTACGTCGTTAACTCGTTATCGTAGCCGGTAAAAAATCACAAAAACTTTTAACGATATCATAAATTTGTGATCGTATAATGATTTAACATGACCATACTATGCTTTATGCATTGATAGTGTCTTCTCACGAATGTTATTTAAACGATGGCTAGTTTTATTTTAGACTTTTCAGCCTTGTCCATGAAATCCTTGCGTATCTGTAGTAGATTTCTTTCCTAGAAAAACCAGGATTGGCCATCTGGGGTCTAGTCCTGAACCGTGCGTAACAATCATTCCATAAATGTTTTATGCTATAGCAGATGGGGCACATTTGTGCTGCGCTTTACTTTACTAGTGATTATTTATTTTTCCTGCCACTCTTAATAGACCAATTCTTTCGAAGTTTCCTCCCACAACGCAGTGTTTCGACAGCCGATTATTGGAGAAATTCCGGAAGAGCTTTTATAGGTGTTCTCTCGCCTGTGACGAACTTTATTATGCTGCTCTAACATTAATTCGCTATCTCTTTTCTATGCCAAGGCACGATATTCCGCGAACGAAGTGTAGGTTTTATTGTAAATGAATTGTTTTTTTAGTGTCTGCTTATGGTGATTCGTCATTGAAACCATCACGCGAACGACGCAGAACGAACGAACAAACGAAACACTGAATCATAAATAAGATGAACAATGTTTACAATCTTCCATATTGGAGAGGGCCGGATAAGAGAATTCAGGATCAGCTGATACTCTTGGGGATGGCTTAATGCGCGAATGTATGCATGTGTGTGCTTACTGGTGGTGTGAATTGATATGACATATTCGTTATGCAACTTGTAGCATTTTATGTTTGATAATTAAGTGATCAATGTTTGCGATTTATTTTAGAAGAATCATATCATAAAACAATATACTTTGAAATCACTACATTAATTATTTCAAGAGAAGGATTTTTGGATGTATTTGGCTACTCACGGCTGCTGCTGATTGGTCATTTGTTTTGGTCAGCTTCAATTGATTGATACTTTTATTTTTTTTGTCCAATAGATTCGACTATATCTATTTTCGCGGTGATTTAGAAGAGGTTATTCAACTCTTTTGCATGACAAATACCAACACACACACATGACTGCAAACATCCACGAAGCAGCGAACAAGATTTTATGAAGGCTGGAACTTGAACACGATCCGAACATTATGTTGCAATAATAACAATAAAAATAGAAAAGAAACATCTAATACAATATACAGCGTCAGCCCGAAACTAAAGAAAAGAAAAATCTGTTCGCAGAACTCATCCATACCAGATTTGCGGAGTGGCTGGCAACATAACTACATTAACATACATAAGACATATGTGCATTAAAACGCGCAATCATGCAAGTGTGACTACATTAAACTCTATTAGCTAATGATGGTGAACAACAAATATTAGAAAAGTGACGAAAACTGTACGCAACTATGATCTATAGATATATACACACACATATATATATATATAGATATATATATATATATATAGTTGAGCAGTGAAAATGATGAAAAATGAATCACTAAAAATCGCAAAATAATAAAACAGTCACACAGCAAAAGCAAATAAACTAACAAAAAACTGAAACAACAACATACACGATTCGCACGAAGATCGACTCAATTGCTAAATCATATTCATATTTTATACACAATGCTAAAAAAAACCAATGAGAGAACAAAAAAATCATGCGACAAGCGAAAAGGATAATCGAGTTGAGAAAAACTAGCCGAAACTTGCGGTGATAACGGCTTACAAAAGAACGTGTTATATTGATGGAAACGGTGACTCAAGGGTCAAATTGCGAACGACAGTTTTAAGTGTTTAGAAGCTACTAAAACCAGCGTAATAGAGGGCCGAAAGATTTGAGGTTCAATGTAGAACCTAAGGGTTTGGCATTAATGGTTAGAACACAGTGTGGTTATTGATGCAATGGGATAAATTGTGTAATGTTGCCTGCGTGTTTGTGTGTGTTTGTTCTATTGTTGTAATTCATCATTTGTGAAAAAAGAACAACAGAATAAACACACACACGGAGAAGGGCAAACATCAATCGTCACTTGAGGCAAAAGAGTCTTGTAAGTTCATCAAAAATACACGCTAACATTGGTAAACGCAATGCAACGCCAAGGATAGGGTCTGTGGCTACGATATGGAACGTTTCAAAAAACATATATATATATACTTCCTGCGGGAAACAATAAAGTGGTCACAAAGGACTCGACGATCCACTCCCTCTTGCTGTCGGCTGCTAGCGGGAAAATTCGGGAAAGGATTAGTCGAGGGAGAAAAAACACTATCTGTGAGAATCTAACAAGAAGATGAAGAATTGTAAAAAATCAGCAAAAAACTCGACACAAGGATAGCAAGCAAAGAACGGAAAAATTAAACAACAAACTGAATATTATACTGAAATAGATATTGTAATTTTATGGAATGATTTGTATCAACTATTATGATAGAACTACTCTTACTTTCTTGCTATGATGACCTCTATTGTGTATTTTCAGATCTGAAACTATTTCACAATCTTCCACAGTCGGAAGCACAGGAACAATTGCTTCGTCCATTCTACGTTAAATGAAATTGCAATTCAGCAACTATTCTCATACTTTACCTAGTTGTTTTTCTAATCATTTGATCAAAGTTTTCAGTGAATTTCGTGCTATTTTAGTCCATTTGAGAACATGTGGAATTTACACGTATATTTGGTTTTTCTGGTTCAATTCCATATTGGCAATCACTCCACTTCGTAGCCGAATAATTTGCACAGTTCCACCGACAACCGGTACATCGGTAGGCCAACGACAGTGAAGTAGTCTCCTTCAATTTTCTCCACAAAGTTTCCTCCCAAACCCTGTATGCCGTAGCCGCCAGCTTTGTCTCTGGAAATATTTTACAAAAACAAATACGACTTTCAGTTTTCGTATCGCTTGTTTGGAGCCCTGCGCAACATTACAACGGCTCTCCTGTATCAACGTAGGCCTTGATCTGCTCGTCGGTCGCCTTTCCAAAATGTACTAGACAAGATTCGGTAAATTTGACCTCTTTCTCGTGATGCTTAATTACTACGCCCGTGTAGACTATGTGCGTTTTTCCCATCAACCTTTAAGGACACGAATTCACTTAGTATTGTGATGAAGTACGTAGAGGAAGAGAACAATTATGATTTGTGGCGAATTGCATACTTTTTCAGAACTTCAAATGCACGCTCGGGAGTTTTTGGTTTTCCATACATCTGCCCGTCCATCGTAACCATAGTGTCTGCACCAATAACGACATCCGGTTTTGTTCCTTCGTCCTTCGAAAGCCGTTCGTACACTTCGCGTACTTTGCCGTACGCAGTCATGGCAACATATTCATCGAAGGAGTATTCAGCGGGGTTTAAATTCTCTTCAAACGTCGATGGACACAGCGTAACAGCGGTTAATCCCTGCGGTAAATTATTATATTGAATGTGCAACACTTTCGAAATTAAACCAATTTGCTTTGATTCATACAAGATAGCTTACCAAATTATAAATCAGTTCTTGTCGCCGTGGTGAGCCACTGGCAAGTACAACACGTTTTGTTCCGATTCGGTTTAAGATTGGTTTGAGCATTGTAAACTACTTAGGTTAGTGACTTAGTATCACAGTGTGTTAATCTTAGTATTAACGGCACACGCAATGTTTACAAAGTTTGTTTGCTTACAAAGTTTGAGAAACTGACGGCTGTCAATTTTATCAGCCACCTACCCCCAGAATAAGCGTGAAACATTTCATTGGCTCCTGGATGTTTGAAAAACGCAAAATGAAACATTTGGAAAGATTTCAATTTTTAGAAAATTCAAAAATAAATTTCATATTCCGTTAACTTGGTAAGAGCCGCCAAAACATGAATAATAAGATAAATTATAAGCAATTTTTTTTTAATTGAACAGAATAGTGTTTTTAAAGGATTTGATTTTCTATAACGACCTACCCAATAAGCAATTTTTCTGGGCTCTCTTTTTTATTCACTCTTCAAGGGATCCATTAATAGGCGACAAAAATGGGGGTCGTTTGAAATTCACAAAAACTGTTTCACAAAACCTCTTTCACATGCAATAGTGAAATATTTAATTATATTTGAAAATGAAATGAATAGCGTAATTCTAAACGCAAAATTCTACGGAATACTACTCTTCAACATAGGCGTGCGACCACGCCATGTTCTGAGTTTAACGGTGATCGAATCATTCATATGTGTAATTTTAAATTCCGTTCAACCGTAGAAATAGAAAAATTCTATAGGTAAAGTTGGATTTTAATAAGTAATACAACCGATCTGAAGAACGGTGCACTAACCCTTTGCCCCGTGCAGGAAGGATAAGAGCTCAATTATCCACATGCTCTCTGGAAGCGTCGTAACAATACAAGACGCGTGCATTGTATTCGCACTTTGGGCAACTTGCATAGCGCAATCGTTCGCATGCTCTCACCTAGTGGCCCAGCAATGGCACGGCGACAGAGGGTAAAGCGCAAGATGCCACCGGCAGGATACTGTGTGAAAGTGAGGCTTGCATCGACCGGAAACATCCGGTGGAACTGGACGGGGACGTTAATGTAAGACACTACAATTAACCAAAAGCCTACCAGCCAACCAGCCGTTGCCGAACGGAGCCGGACCAGCTGTCGATTAGCGGGCGTAGATTCAAATTACATGGCCGGCGCACTGGAGGCCACCAACTGCAACGTGCATGGTCGGCGGCCATTGAGCCCACGTAGTGCGTGGTTCGCCTTTCATTCATAAAATCGGACTACGGCGCAGCCCACGTTCCCGGGCAGGTGTGTACGCTCGCCACTGCTCCTCGGCCGGCAGAGTCCGGTCTGGTGGGTCCGGTTTGTGGCGTCATTCTGCCCCGCCGCGCACCGTGATTGTCGATCGGCACAACAAGCGCCCGTAGCTGGGGCAAGCGCCATTGATTGTGGGCTGGTTGTCCGCTTGCCTCCCTTCGCCCTACTCAATCACACCGTAGCAGCGGAGGAGCAGCATGGCAACAGGTGAGCGTCAGGTGGAACGCTATCGAGCAAACCGAAGACACCGATGGCGATGATAATTATTCCGAAAACTTCGCGGTGACTTCAGCCTTCAGCTGCTGCGGAATCCGTGCACCTGACCGCGTGTCAATGGCACGCGTCATTCGTAATGGGCATCCAGGTCGTATGAGGTTGCACTTGATGATGGGACTGTCTACACGTTGTGCATCGATATCGATTCCGCGCGACGTTGAGGCCGTCATCGCGAAGGACAGGTAAAACCAACTCGCAAATGGAATGCAGTGTCCGCGGGTGACGGTTTATGGCCCGAGTGTTCTTGGAACGATAAGCTTGCGGTGGGGTTCCCGATGATCCGATGAGTCTCCCTGATTTCGGCACCATTTGAGCTGAAAGATAAACTGAAGCTTAGAATTTGTTGAACCAGTTTGGTTAGGGAGAGCGATAGAATATCATTCGTTGATCATTCGTTGGACTGAATGATTCAATTTCATAATATTTGTTAGATTCAATCGTTTTCTATTTTGGGGGTTTAAATCTAAATGCAGTCAGTTTTTCATACCTGGTTCCAAAGAGCAAACTGTCACCTCGCCCCAGAGCCGGGAGCTGTGTCCGAAATTCAACGATTTCCACCACTTCGACCGGAATCGAGGCAGCCTCAAAATTTAATGGTCCACTTGCCTCATCCGATCCGTTCTGTTTGGCATACGCGGTCATCTTGTCGACCGCGAATCTTGCCATCGGAACCGCGTCGGTGACAATTCCATCGTAATCGGCCATCGAGCCGCGGCAGCTTTCTCTTGCGGTGCGGCCTTGAGTCTTTGGCCGACCGTTCGATTCCCTCCGAAAGGTTTGGTTGCCGATTCGGTGGGCTCCGTGTCCCATTTCTTTCTCACTGCTCGCTGTACGTGTTTCGATCTTATGCAATTTCTTCTTCTCCGAACACCTTTCACTCGGACCAGGAAGGTGCCACCGGAGTGTTGGAAAACCGCAGCCCACAGATAGTGGGCTTAGCTCTCAGGTGTGCCGATCGGCACCCGATGGCACTAAAATCTTTATCACCTTCCGCCGAGCCGAGCACTGGGAACGTTTAATGAGCGTAGCCGGAAAACAGTATTTTAATTTAGTGACCGCTGGAAAGGTTCGCATCCCAGCAGCTCTCGCCGGATACTAGACGACAGCCAAAAGCGACAGCTTCATTCCGGCGGTGACATTGAGCTAGTAGGTGCTAGAAGCCGATAAGTGATAACTAATGTGTTAGATGCGTCTCCTTCTCGTCATCTGCATTGTACCACTTTTTTCCTTTTTTTATGGGCTCTTTTTGGGTAGAAAAATGCCTATTCCTTTTGCCGTGCGTCAGAAGCAACTGAAATGTTTGATAAACATGCCAAAATGTGTCGGTTTCGTAGTGTGCGCGTTATCAAACTATCAGACATTCGCTCATTCTGTTTATTTGTATGTGTTTTAAAATTCCCGTTCTATAGGTGTGCTGTCCGATCTGTGGCAACAAACACCCTTTCGCCTTTTTTTCAACGTGGTTATTACACGCCTTTATGGGTTGCACCGCGAACAAGAAGTTTGCATTTCGTTTCGGTTTCATTCGCTGCCCCGCAATTAACAGACCGCATGGGTTAGGAGTTTCGTGTCAGAAAGTAGTTCCTTAATACTTTCTACAGGTTTTCCTATATTATTGGAATGATTCAGTACAGGTAACTCTTTTCAGTGCTAAAGCGGCTGTTTAGCGATTCGGGACATTTGCTCCGTTCTTACCCGTTCTTTGGTAACACGAGCAGGACCATTTTTGTTGTTGCTCCTTGTCTGTCTTTTAGCTCGTGTTTCGTTACCTCGAAACGGTGCGATATGCATCGCTAGAACAACACGGGCCAGCGAGATCTGGAGGGCAATTCAGACCGTTCGGCCGGTACTCTGATCTCTCTTCAAATGTCGAATAAATCTTTCGCCTTTTACTAAAGATTTCCGTGGAGAGGGATACTCTAAGGAGTCTAAACTCAATTTTTGTCCGTCTCGATTCCGATTACGGGATCGAGCCATTACCGAAAAAAGGGTTGCAAGGTGACCCAAGGACGCATTTTCCATTTATTTATTCATTCGAGCCGTCAACTGGCTACAAAGCCTAACTTAAACATTTAAAATTAAACAACATTAAACAAATTAAACACACATACCTTTCCTCTTTAGTCTGTAAGTATTTTCTTCTTTTCTTTTCTTTTCTCTTTTTTTTTGCATCTTGCATCTTTTCTCTTTTTTTGAGCATTTGTTAAGCCTTAACGGCGAACATTTTGTAATAAATAAATAAATAAAAAATAAATAAATAAATAAACTTAAAAGTTAAAATTTGGTCTCTAACATAGCAAAAAAGAGCGATCAGAGGGACAAATAGTGAGGAGCAATCAGGCATTATATAATGAACAAGAAAAAAGTGCACGTCAAAAGGAAAAGACATAAATGCTACTCTAGCACTGGTTTACGGACATATTGAAGTTCGTTATCGGTGATGCGGTGATAAGGTCTCGCGATGTTGTTGAGCAGGTCAATCCGAGAGAATATCTGTCCTAGCTAAGGCGACTCTTGTAAATCTTCTCTGAACTGACTCGATAGCGTCTAAGAACTCTACGAATTATCTCCTCAAAATGGTTCTTAACATTAAGCTTACAATCTAAAACAACACCTAAGTAACGCACCGCGTCAATTCTAGAGATTACAATTCATCATATACGAAAATTGTAACGGGACTTTCTTACTCTAGAACGATATCACATTAAACTTATTTATATTATTTGATTTAAGGTCATCAGCATACAAAAGCTGACAGTCAGAAGGGAGGGCAGCACTAACATCATTCAGAAAAATAATTAATAGTTAAGACCAAGATTGCTACCCTGAGGTACGTCAGACACGTCGGAAAAGCCCGATCGCTAGACACACCGATTAGGATTCGTTGCTAGTTTTGCTAGCAAAGAACTTCAAGTATCAACCGGGAGAAAGATACGATGCGTAATTCTACTTCTTCCTCTAACGACGGCCAAACGAATCGAAAGTGGCGGAACCCTCTGTTGTGGCCTTGCTGAGTCGGGCTGGGAGAGGTAAAAACCTCAAACTTCGGAAAATCTCACGGTTGCCTCTTCCTGTGCACGCGGCCGCACTGAATCCGATCGGGGCGCGCGACCGAAACGAAACCCTATGCCATTTCCCTTTATCGGAGGATATCACCTATCATTCCAGGTGACTGTGTCTTGCCTTTCTCCGACCAACCCTTGCCCCGGACCGGAAGTATGGGCGGTCTTTATCTCCGCCCCGCTCCGATGAAACCCTTCGTGCCTTCTCCACAGCGGAAATGGCGGCAAGCAGTGACCGGCGTCGACCGAAAACCGAATTTCAGCTACTCACACACTCCGATTTGCGATCGACTATAGCGTGCAAATATGTGGGTCGTGAGTTGCCTCAGCGACACCCCCTGTCGGGGGGAGGGACTGCCACGGAAGCCCCTCTAAAGTGACCGGGGAAGAGAAACAAAAGATGAGCTTCACAGCAGCGGAAGTTATGACCCGTTTTGCGGCCATGGGAATTGGCGGGAATGTCTGTGATATCGCTGGCCACCGTCTGTTCCGCTTTGGCACTTTGGCATGTCTGTTGACTGGCTGCCTTGGCCGACAGAACGCCCGGCAGAGAGATAGGTTCCGTTAGAAGGATGACATTTAATTAACAAATCATTGATATCTGCTTCCGGTGGTTTTCGCCCAAACAAAAGGGGGTCCTCACCTTCAGGTGGGGATGCCGGTATCGTGTAATCATCGGATTATGTGACCGACACGGTCTGCTGGGCCACAAACCACATTCCAGGCGAAATAACCCAGGAAGGGTTTGTTTGAAAACAAATCTATCAGATAAGCAGGTGAACGAACCAATCCTTGTCAGAACAACTCATAAAAGGTCGGAATGCGATAAAAGTGGAGGGGCGTAGAATGTCAACTTTTGTACCAAATTAATGTATCAACCGTAACGTTACTGTTGAAGGTGTATGAACTGATAAACCGTGGGAAGTTTATCAACAAATCAACGCTCACAGAGACCTCTCACAGGTACAGTGTAATCGTAAATCAATATTTATGGAATTGGAAACTGGACTCAGAATTCGAGGAATAAATCACTGCAGGTTACTATTTTTTAAGCCCTACCCGTTTCACATCGATTGGCAGCTGTTCCCCGTTTGGGTCCCAAAACGAGAACATTCGTCATTGTTACACCAAACGCGGGGACCAACACTGACCCCTTTCTTGTTCTTGTACTTTCACTCACTTCATATTTTATTCAGTTTGTACTCAGATTGTTAGGACAATAGTAAAGTGAATGGGCCAACACACGGCCAAGGAAACAGCCCAACCTTTAGGTTGTAAGTGGCTTTCCCACAAATCAAAGGCCCGTGAAGTTGGCTCTCTGGATTTTGGCGTGTTCTGGACTGGTGTTCGGGGCATGTTCTGGATTCCAAGGAATATAATGTCTTCGAGCATTTCTAGTAACGCAGGGCTCACCAGCACTCGGTACTGGTAATTTATGTGAAGTTTAGTGAAGTAAGTACAGGGTGCGTATTCACGACAGGGAATATTTAAATGTTGTGTAACTCCGCCATATTTCCCTCGCTTTTGACATACTAGCCAGATTCTGAAACGTCAGTCTATGCCGTTTTATTCATGCATCAATTAACGCCAAAAGAGCGGACTTGAATTGTCACTCTCTACATTGAAAATAATAGTTCAACTGTGAAAACTGTGCGTGCTTATTGTTGCCGAATTTCTTCCGACTTCTTTCTGTACGACTATTTGTAAAGTAAAGTGTACGACAGCCAATCGAAGACCGTTGAAGAATTGAAAGGAATTATCCAAAATTTTAATATCCTCTGTCGTGAATACGCACTCTGTATATACTAATTTATGCTACTAAAACAGCCTAAACAGTGATGTGATCATGCTGAGACGTAGGTTTCCGCAGTCATTTTTAACAGTCTGTTGCGTCAATCTGTCAATTAAATTAGGTCGCAGCAAAGTTAATCATCTTCCAGTCAAAGATTTGATATTCCACCGCACGTATGAGTGGCGCCGGAACTCTCTTCTATAGCTCCTCTTGAAAAAGCTGACCTTTACAAAAACCGAACTTCATTTTGGAAGGCAATTCGTCTGGATGTTTGAGCGGCTATGCAGAAAACTGCCTCGAACTCAAATGATTTCGTTTGGAAAATTGTAAACGAACGACAATCTAGTGAAACAACTCGTTTTTCTCAGCCTAATGCCTGTTGTAAGAATATCTGAAAGTAATGTTGGCCACCTTCCGCTCCAGAGTCCACACTACTGCATTGATTTCCAGCAGATGACGAATGGGCGCACGGTGCGTGGTCCAGACACTCAATGACCCAATTACGGCCATGACTTTGGATAAATTATTATGTCAGTGGCGTGGGCGACGGACCAAGTTCAAGACCCAAACGGAGCCGCGCACGTGCCCATTATAGGGCACGATGCGGTTTATTTGGTCGCGAGCTGGCGGATTGGTTTTTCCAGCCTATCCCCAGGTCGGACGGAAGCTTTCGTTCCAGATTTTCATGCTGCCATCTCCATGCTGGGGCCGAGCTCTCTTCGTTTGAGCTCCTCTTGCTGGCGCAGCAGTAAGACTTTTTGTTTTCGCTGCCAATCAAAGCTTATTACAATCTACGCCACCAAACGCTAGAGCCATCGGGAAAGGCCACTGAAAGTGTTCGGGGGAAAGGTAGTGTTTGTGTCCGGTAAATGTTATGCTGACTGGACCGATTGTTCGAATCGTTCGAATCGAAGGTGAAACGGGGTCACCACTGGGCATTTCCGGTCTTAAAAGGCAACGCGCACTCATTAGCATTTAGCGGTGTTGTAATTTGTTGCAACAGTTTTACGTAAACACTGTCCGTGGTCGATTCATAATTTGGGTTGGAGATGCGCCACAATTTGGGGCGATCATGTCACACTCAAAAGAGGCTCGAAAGAGGTTCGGGCTCGAAAAATACGTTTTAATCCGTCTGTAAGAGTCACATAAAGTCGCCACACATAAAGCTGAAAAGGAAGAACGTTCAAGGAGATTCTCGGCGGTAAGCTGCAGCATAACCAGCCGTTGTCAGAGACAAGTTGTCATCGTAAACGCTTTTCAGAGCGTGACGGTTGCAGCGCCACATCCTAGAATTCGCCACACGCGGACCACGGGGCCATGTGAAACGACAGCATAAAAAAGGTCTTTCTGTAATTATTGGTTTCAAGCTCTGAGCAGCGGTTCCGATGTCCGATGATCGCGGAACATGTCGATATGTCGTCGTGCTAGTTCTGTTCCGTTGCCGTCTTTTTTTTGGTTTCATTCTTGTTGGTCGTTGCGTCCGATAATTATCTTCGCTTCCGGTGGTACGGTTCTGGGCAGACGACGGCATTTCCTATCATAGCACGGAGTCATCGATTTTTTACTATTTTACCGTTCGCCATAACTAGCCCCCGTGCCATGTTTTGTGGGACGCTTTTTGTGCGATTTTATGTTGAGCATTGCAGTTGCAGCATTGAAGACCCTACGAAGCCGCGCCTATTAAGTGTGAGCGTTGACACTCGAGCACTTGAACGGGCTATCGATGATTCGAAAACCTGGACCCTGGGCATTTGGGTTCGTAAGCGAATTTCCAAAGTTTGCAAGTTCAAAGAATTTCAAAAGATTTTCCAAAGAAATTTTGTTCTTTCGCATAGTCTTGTTTTCAAATTTATTTTATGTTTATATTAATTTGTTGTTTTGTTTTTTTTGCCTTCTTTGATCGAAGTTCGCCTATCGCTTGGCCAATCAATCTAAGCTAACAAATGACAATCATAATAAAATACGTGTGGTATTTAATATCGCAGAAGAACGTGCAATTTCCCGCCACCGGTTTTCCACACGATCACTACCGGGTTTGCCGGATGATTCGCTGTCGGGCGGGCGGGCGATGATAGACACACTTCCGGTCGACCCAGAACCCCGCCTCATCGATTCTACAGGTGGTTTAGATGCAGTTTTCATATCGCCTGAAGAGGAGCAAAAAGAAAAAAACCGGAAACCAGAAATCAACCCGTTCGTCGGCTGGGCGAATCGTTGGCACGACGATGAGCGTTATGGCCAAGGCTGCGAGCCTGTGTCGTGTCTGTTGGCAGACGTAAGAAAATTGTGGCCTCATCGTTGGACGCGGTCCAACAGCAAGAACAGGTCGTTGAAGCTCGCTGACGGAGTCTCCATTTCACCCGCAAACGGAAAATGAGTTCGGACTGTACGGACGAATTGTGGCGCAGGTTGTCCGTCAGTGTGATGTATGAAAGCTGCCGGCCTCAGAGCGCTTCCCAAATCGTGTCGTGTTCCAGGTGCTTTCTTTCGCTGATCCCCCAATTGCTGAACGAGCCAATCGACTTTTTGGCCCCCCCACCAGAGGTCCAGTGACAATCAATCCTCTATCCAACCGTCCATCGCTGGCGCATCGCCGGTAAAATGCACTTTTTCCCGCATTCATATCAATCGCCGCTCTACTGGATGGGTTGAAGGATGATTCTCGCTTGATGCCTTTTTAAATTGATTCAAATTGATTTGATCCCCCCTTTTCGGTTGGCAGTGTGTTTTGGGGCGCACGATGCGATCTAGAACTCAATTAAATTTGCATCCAAGTGGCGGCGCGCTTTCCGCGACCGATCGGAGATTAAATTCGCATGTTACATTTTGCAATTTCCATTCCGTAGCTTCCGTGGCTCGGTTGGCCATTACGTTGGGTTTTTGTGGGGTTAATTTGTTCGCTCCAAATGGAGCAGGGATTGTGTTTCTATTTTTTGTCATTCTTTGTGTAGGACTGTTTTTTATGCTGCGTTTAATTGCTTTAACGAAAGTTTTTGTGCGGTCGCCTGTGCCGCTCTCTGTTTCGTTTTGTAGAAAGCAAAACCTGCCGGCGGCCGGGATAGGCATTTAAAATAAATGAACCCACCAAGCGACTGGCACGGTCCGTCAAATCAAATAGTGCGAGTTTATTTGAGCACTGCAATTCAGTTTCAAGTGTCGCTCGTTGTCCGAGAACGAATGTAACAAACACGGTTATCCGCTTTTTCGATTTGTGAGTATGCCATTCACTTTGGCAATGTTGCCCAAAAAAATTGGTATTTAAAATACAAAATATAATAGGGTTAATGAAACACTAAAGCTAGTAGGGTTTAGACATAGAAATTTATTTCTTGGACAACACTGATTTGGATAATTTTACACAATTCTGCTACTAACCGAATTGGCACTAGTGGCCCATTTCACTGATTTGTTTATTATAATTTCTTGGCGTTGGTTAATGTTTGAATTTTTCTTTTTCTGTGACTGGCCGATTTAAACAAAGGTACATCCTCGAAGTCGAAATATTCTGAATATTCTTTTCCGCTAACAGCATTCTCAATTCGTCACTCACTTTTCGACAGCAACGTTCATCGAGTGACAAAAAGCATAGAGATTTTTCATTTGACCCAATATTTATATGCAACCCTAACGGTAACTAACGGAAAAATAACAAATCATTGAACACCATCAGGCGAAAAGCGGTTCGTTAATGGCTTCGACCCACATCAAATGTAAAAGAGACCGAAATGTTACTGCAAACATGAAACCGTAAGGAAATTTGATGCTTGTAGCGATTTAATCTTTTACCCCACTACCTCTCTTTACTGGTCCGCTCTGCTTCGACACGGCGACGGCGTGAAAAAAGCATTATGATTTTAAAGAAACTGTACACCTGCGCCATTTCCACTTGCGGCGGAAAACAGTTCACGACCTCGGCGCGAACCGGCCGCGGAGAAAAGCATAACGATTTTTTCGGTCAGCCGCGGCGGCCGACAATCGATAATCGGTGCTGTTCCGAAGGTGCTGCGAGCTGCGATTGGGAGGTTATGGGACTGCGGCTGACCAGTGATGTTTCTTCATCTTTCGTTACCGTGGGGAGATTTTGGTTTTCTGGCGTGGCTAAAGGCGTGCCGAGGAAATGCTGCTCTGGACAGGTGAAAAATTTCTTTTCTGTTTTCCCTTCCGAAAGATATCAAAATTTTTGGCTCGTGGAGAATTGGTAGGCGAAACGCGGTGGGTAGCCGTCCGTCAAGACGGAACGTAATTGACTTACCATCGTGTTGTTTTTTTCTTGGCGGTATTTTGACGGATCTCGGTTGAAAAGTGGATTACTGCGGGTCGCTCGCCGAAGGTGCTCTGTTCACGTGTCGGGAACTTTGTGATGTGCGCGTTCGTACGATCGAGTCGAAAAGTAAGTTTTCAGCTACAGTTGAGTGAACTGGTTGAATAACCTCCGAAAGGCTCCGAAGTTTTGTTTCATTTGGAGAAATATAGTAAGACGTCTGACAAGAACCGGCCAGATCTTGCGCTTCCGAATAAGTTTCTTTCCGTTCTGTAAGTTCCGTATAAGTATCTTTAATTTCTACTTTAAATGGCACACTTCATTCGGACGGAAAAGAGTTTTCATGTTCTAAAATTACTTAAGTAATATTTGGTATCAAATCAATCGTTAATTGTTTTTTCAAGGTTTTTCATGGATAAGAAATGATAATACCCGAGAAACCTGGGTCTGTAACATACGAGTGGACCTATCTGAACTGACCTGGATGATACAGTGAGATATTATGATGCTGAAAGTATATTATTCTGGTAATTTTTGTTGAACACTTTTCCACATCAATGAGCCGAGTAGCATATTACATATTATGGGACGGAACGAAACTACACATCCATCTAGATTGGGCCCTATGGAGTTATTTGTTACTTATTAAAAACAGGCTCCCGACCTGAGTAACGAAGCAAATTGAACTAAATATAAAAACAAACGATTTGACTACTAATTCTTCTCATTGATTATTTTGTTGTGAATTTACATTCGCAAATCAAAAATATTTTTTAATTTTTTTCAGCAAGTGAACCGTAACCTAACTTCCAGCGAGTCTCTCTGGTTGCGGGTGTATATCG
The DNA here is from genome assembly GCF_943735745.2 of Anopheles bellator. Taxonomy (NCBI): domain Eukaryota; kingdom Metazoa; phylum Arthropoda; class Insecta; order Diptera; family Culicidae; genus Anopheles; species Anopheles bellator. Next base: position 50,675,560 of record NC_071286.1, read on the forward strand.
ATCGAAATCGCGTCCCACAGTGTGGTTGAATAACGCAATCAGTTTCGAATGTGGATCGCTTTGCAGCCATAAGACAAGGGCATGGTGACGTAGAAACGATCGAAAAATTTCGCAACAATCTCAGACCTATCCCTGTCGCTTTCGCTCAAAATATGTATCGAAGCCAATATGCAGCGAATGTGGTGGGTTCGATCGCCTCAGCAACGGAGCAACTTAAAACTTCTTCCATCCCAAGGCAAGGGCAGAAAACTTCGAGGAATTCGTTGGGCATCCATCCAACCGCAGTGTCACTGCGTGTCGGGAAGGGGAAGTGAACATTCCTCCTTCAGGGGTTCCATGTTGTCGTTAACCTTCTAACCTGCCGGGGCGTCGTTTGGATAGCTCCGGGAGGTAAAATTCTGAAGCAACATGATGCTGTCGGTTGATGATGCTGATGATGAGACACCGCACCGTTTGACACCGCTCCTAACGACCGACGATGTTCGAAGTGGGGATTGGCAACGGCTGACAAATTGGATTAGCGACGGGTTCGCTGTCGAAGAATTGAATTAATTCGCAAAACTGTTATCAAATTATGCCATCGTTTGAAGGATTAATGTCGGGGAATAAAATGGCTCGGCCTTGATTGGGATTCGGAGATGATCTTAACCGGACCACCCCCCCGCCGATTATTAAACTCCTGAAATTCCAATCAGAAGCAAAACGCTTTTTGATATTTCACAATTATGAATCCGTAAACTTTAACACCGAGTACCGAATCGGGTTTCAAGGGTACGGACACGGACAAAATCATCGTTATTGTGATAAAACGATGCAATGCTTCATCTCTCTGTCTTTCTCTCTCTCTCTCTCTCTTTCTATTTCTTTTTTTACTGTTTTGTGATTTGTCCGTTCAATTGGCCGTAACATTTTTCGCCAAGGCAATGGCTATTGGGTTGCGTTTTTATTGCTTTTTCTCTGGCCGTGTTAACACTGTGCGTTGGGTCATCTAAAAATAATTTCGCATACGTGTTCCAAATTACATAGGCCTCGGGAGTTCCTTCGATTCGAATTGACAACAACAAACGCAATGCAAACTCTGTTATGTGGCTAGCACTGTATGGAACTCTTTGACATATAGACATGCTTGTAAAATATCTAGGCATATAGGCAAAAAATTATAAGTATATAATCATCACTAATATTACTCCATGAAAAGAACTCATGACTCGTGCCATGAATAGATTAAATATTTCTAATTTTGAAGAAACAGGTAACACTTGTTGCTTGTTTATTTCTATTGAAAACTAAGATTGTTTTTACATAAATAATGATTTGTAACGTTAGAAGTTATCTGTCTTTAATAATGTTTTATGCTATCATCAATATGATGTTCGGATGACGAATTACTAAAATAATCATGTTGATAAACTTTCGGTATTGCGAATAAAAAATTGTAGCTTTAGATTGTTGGCTTTCCAATTAGATCTATTTTTTGCGACAAGAGTGAAAAGAAGATCATCGACACCCTAAGTAGTGCCAAAACAAAAAAATATCCACATAGACAGAGGACGATACATTTTTCGTAACAAATAAAAATATTTTTATTTTCGTATAGTTAAATATGCTCGAATTGTTACGAAGAAGTGTAAGGTTTAATTTAACATCATCCTCCATTGACGAATAGTTGAACCAATTCGAGCCCTTGTACTATGGTCTGAAGTGATAATAAACGCATGCTTATGCTCGCCACGATTGCCCGTTCGAGCACAAACAGAACGTCCCGTTGTCGACGGTGTCGGCGACTTGCCGGACCTGAGGGCTGCCGGAATCAATGCGCTGCAATGCTGCGTTATCAGTGAGAAAATATTTAGTTTTCTAATTGACTCGCGCCGTGACCCCGGGAGACGGGAAGGTTATCTGCATATTACATTTGCGCACTTGGGGCCACCACAACGCCCGACGTCTCCGGAGCAAGCATGATTAAAAGTTATGCTGCGAACGGAACCAACGAAGGTTTTTTTATGATTCCTTACCCGATGCCATCGCAACAGCCCCCCCGGATCCAATCAGCAGCCTAGCCCAACCCAACACCACCACAACGTCTTCGGGTTAATTGGGTTTAGTTTACCTCGGGCCCTGCGTCCGTTTCGGTCTGGAGTTTTCCGATTAAAACCCAAGACAAATAAAAATGGACTCCCAAAAAAACAGAAACGAAACCGCTCCTTCGGTTGCGTAACACATTTCGGCCCATTCCGGTATTATGGTTTGATTGTACCGCGCCGGTCTCGGCTCCACAAATCCGTATGAGACTGTTTCCACCCAAAAAAAGCGATGCGCGGTGGTTACTCAATCGCGCTCAAAGGCGCTGTGGCCACGCGCCTGTGTAATTTTCACTGTCACTTCAAGCTCGTGGAAACCCAGCCCGCCGGCAGGATGGACTTCCTCGTCGCCCCGACTGCGTCGAAAAGAAGAAAATTCGGTGGAAAAGCGGCGATTCGCGTGCTGTTACGTGTTATCGCACCGCGGTTTCCGTTCACTTCCGCGTGAATCTCCGCTTTTTTGGCGCCTAAATGGCGATCGGGCTGGATAAATGCCTGGGGGTGGGATGGGGACCATAATTGTTGGAAAATAAATTTCCTCCATGTCGGGTGTCGTTACGCGGTCGAATGATAAACGGCCGCGTGTGATAATAGGTGATTTTTCCATCCCGCGTGGCTCTGTGATAAAAAGTGAAAACTCGAGCCAATGCAACATTCAACAGAGGGTTTGTGCAGACGGAATGCGGTGCATTGCATTTTCGGCCCCCCTCAGGGTGTTTTACTGTGGAATTTCCGTTTCGTTAAGCCGTTTTCTCTTCGGTTCATCGCCGTGCCGGTTGCACAATGCGCGGTTATTTGTTGGTCAATGTAGAGTCACAGTTTTTGGCACAGAGCAAAAAAAGCCAATGCATAAAGTAGCATTTGTGTGTTTATATTACGATTGATTTGGGGACATCATTTTCCGTTCGTTTTTTCCCCTTTTTGGGTGCCGAATTCAAAACATTGAGATACACGCGGTCGCCACCAACAATGTAGCGGCGATCTACAGGGTGTTTCAGTAACGACACATTTTTTTCATTTGGTTATAAAAAAAAGGCTGAATATTTTTCAACGGTCGAACATTTGTTTGAAAGGTTCATTCGTGACATTTATGTATAAAATATAATTCTGGTTGCAGAAAATTGGGAAATATGAAAAATTTATTTCCAAAGTAGCAGGTCACCAAATCATTCGTCAAAGTAAAAAATGTTTCCATAAAAAATGTTAAGAATCAACCTTTCAAATAAAAGTTCAAGCATAGAAAAAATGTTATGCCGTTTTTTATTATAACCAAACTATATAAGGTGTCGTTACTGAAACACCCTGTACTTGAATGTGTACATCGTTTTATTTTAATAAGCTTCACGTAACCAATTTCAAAACAAAGCTCCGAATGGCCGGCCTTAATATTCGAGTAGACTTTCCGTACACGATAGTCCCTCATTAACATTGTTTTGCTTCAAAATTACGGTGTTTGTTACAAGAGATAGAATTGAGAGGGTACATTGCACGGCATAGGACAAATTAAGTAAAGTAAAACGCAAAGACCCGCGGGTTTACGTGCCTTTCGGCACAGAACTAACACACGGCGTAACATTCGTGACTATTTCAGCATCTTTCCTGATTGTTGGCCGGTAATAAACATGTTAACCAAACGCACTCCATAAAACTGGTTTCCTGTCTGGGCGCTGCTCGGATTCCCAGGTGATAAAAAGTTCGGGCTGGCGGCCAATGCTCAACTCCAATCTCCAGCGATTGGGCACCATTTAACGGCTATTAAGCGATTACAGTAAATGTGTAGACCTCTACGGGGACACATTAAAAGGGCCCCGTCGATCGATCGATCGGTCGGCGCCAGAAAACCCTTTCGAGCATCAGAAGACGCTGGACCGGACCGAACCGGAGCGGGACTCTCCAGAGGGGAGCGATGTGATTAGCTAAAGGTGTTTCAGGAATTGCGCGACCGGAAGCGACTGCGGCTATAAACGAACGTTGCTCGACAGGAAACGAGCACACACGTCCACTGGCTGGGAATTGAACTGGCCGCTGGAGAGCGCCTCCCGTACGCACAATTATGCAATTGCTTCATTCGATCGATTCCCTCTTTCGTGTCTGAGGGAAGGCCCTTTCAGAGCGTCTGAAGGCCCAGGTCTGAAGACAGCGCCGGGCTCTTTAGTGTCGCTTCACAGGGCGACAATTTATTGTCCCACCCTGTCCGGATCCGGGGGTCAGGCGGCCGTTTCCGGGCAGCAACGTGCTTAGGTGGCATCGCCCGCGGCAGCTGATTTGTTGGCTGTCGATAAGTACCCCATGGCCGGTCGACGTGCCGAGCTTATCGAATCAAACGCCCTTCGGCGACGGGACTCGGAGATATTTATATTAAAAGCAGAACATCCCGCTCACTTGGTACAGTTTACACTTTTCCCGCATCTCGGTGGTCGATAAATTTTCCAGAAAACGTATATGTTTTTGGTACGACCTTTCTCTTATTGGTTGTGTCATGATTACGACGGCAAGACAGTAAGAAATAGGTCATTAATAAGGCGCTTAATAAATTTCTATCCGAACGTACCCGTAAGGGAATATTTTTATAAGTTTATCATATTTCAGTTTTTGCCGCAGAGCGGAGCGAATGAAAAAAGTCCCACAACGGGAGCATTGCGATCAAAAAATGAAAACGATTGTTGGTCGACATTACACATTGAGATGTTTTCTTACAAATATTTCCTTCCCAGGGGCGGCAGTGTGTTTACAGTCTCTGTGGTCTCTCCGTGGTTACGTATTCGTATCCTGCCATCCGTCCGAGGACTCAAACAACGGATCGCATTGTCGCCGGGGCCATTTGTTTACATCCATGATTTTATGCTCTTTTTCCTTCTTGCCTCGGAGCCCCCAAAGGGCAGCCGGTCAGCCCGTTTGGTCAACCCGGTGTGAGCCCGACTCTGGGCCCGGAGGCTTCGAAAGGAGACGAAGAAAACCTCGCCCAGAGAGACGGAACAAATAGCGGCGAAGAAGATTATCATGAACGATAAGAATTCCTTATTCCTGCGGGGTTCAACTGGGGAGAACTGGTTTTATGGGCCAGATTTGATAGCGAACCACCGAAGATGCCGAAGCACTCGCGCGATCGCAAGGTGCTCGGCAGGGGACGAACACGGGGCCTCGTTTTCTCGATTTAGCAGCCGCGTGTTTAGCTCCCGGGTTCGATGAATATCTCAATCAAGGTCCAGCTGGGCTTCGGGAAAGTATTGAATTTCGAGCATTGCGAGCATTGGTCCGTGGGAAACGTAACGTTTTTGTGTGGGCAAGTTTCGGGCACAAGCTCGGTTATTGTTCTGCCAGGCAAATGTTGCTGAACTTTGCTTTAAACCTTGGTAGGAACGGTTGAAACTGTTTGTCAAACTTCACATAACTCACAGCTTGTAGAGCCCAGAAAAGAACACCCAGAAAGGACCCCAACGGGAGCGGTTGAAGGTCAACGGTTCACGAAACCGATGTCCCGACCCGATGGCACAACCCCTTTGAAATAATTGGCCATCTTGTACCGACAGCTTTATGAGCGTGTATCGAACGAAAGGACTTAAAATAGGGCTTCAGCCATCGGCACTTTCTACGGTTGATATCGACGGGAATTAGGGGCAACAAGTTGCTCTACAGGTAGCGTTTTCCATTTCCCTTGTTTGCTCACAAGGTAGAAGATTTAATGATCTCCGATCATTGGCCCATGCTATTTGCATAAAAGTTAGCCATAACATTATGCGTGCCGATGCCGCTTACTAATTTAAATGGGGGTTTGATGGGGCATCAGCGTGTGTGTCGAACCCTTTTTGGGGACACGGTTGCATAATTTCTTTGGGCGCTTTTCGAAGGAATGTTGGGTGCGAGAACGGTGAAACTTTCGCTGGGAGCATTAGGGAGAAACTCATCATCATCTGTTGTGTCTGTGAGTATAGCAAAGAGGAAGAAAACTAAGGGCTTTCACAATGTGTTTGACCCGGCAAGAAACAGGGGGCTACCGGTTTACTACATATCCATTTCGATCGGAAAGCGTATTTTGGTAAAGGTCGATGTCGATTATTAGTCGGAGGTGTTGAACGTTTTATGACGATTTCGATTAGTTATGGACGGTACGAATGAATAGATTGTTATTGAGAATATGGGTAATACAACATACCAATGATTTAACTACCGTGTTTTAATTCGTTTGTAGAACTAACATCCAGTCAGTACAAATCAGACGTAATAAAATTCTCAAAATGATCCTTAACTTACACTGGAGAACACCAACGAATCTTATCCTAAACCTTGCTGGCGCGCAAAGACTATTATTCAAAATTAACAAACTAAAAGAAGTTTCAATAATTAGATGCAAAAATTCTATCCACCCAACAATTCGACAGCTAATTATTTGAAGTTTTTTAAAGTATAATAAAAGGATAAAATGACTCAATGCCATTTAAATTAAACATTTTCATTTAAATCCTTTTGATACCTTAGACTTTTTAAATAGCTGCAATCCCAATGTGGAATATCTCTGTACTCTCATGTAAACAAGCATTCACGTCTAATAACCTTCCAATTTAAATTAAATAAAAAATATCGTTTGTAGAAAAGAAATAAAAAAGCAAAACATGAATAAAAGAAGAATGAAGATGACGCAGAATAAACATTTATAAAAGTTATTGACACTGTATCTACGATATAACGATATCCATCACGGTATCGATACGATATAGCGATATAAAGAAACATTCATTTAGTTCATATATTGTATTAGAACACCGAGTGAAAGTTGGGCGAATGATTAGTATTTTAATCAATATTCAAACGTTGACAAATTTGACATTAAATTTAAGTCATTTTCATTATCTGAATTCGATAGAAAACGTATTTTAAACGCTCTAAAAAACTTACGTAACTATAAACAAATTCATTCCCTTAAAAGGGTATGTGGTTATTTCACTCTCCTAAACTCCAATCATCCGGCAAACGGATTCGCCGTCCGTTTCCCAAGTCATTCGTCTCCGCAACGTAATATTAGGCCCACACCTGGACAACGTACGAATTGCCCAAAATTGAAAGAAGGCGCCAGCAGGTTCGTGAAGCAAAAAATCGCGAAACAGCAGTCCCTATTGTTTTCGGATGCCAGGCGCGCTAATGATCCTACTTGCGTGGCTAAGGAGGAAAAAATATCAATTTCATGCTTATTACTGATTGTGGCCATTGTTGGCTCAGTTTGTCCGTTTTATTTTGAAGCGCATTTTTTGCAGCTGGACGGTGCACCGATTTGTCGCTGCACAACGCCGTTGCCGACAGACGGTAGACTGTAATCGAAATGCTTCCACCCACTTTGCGCCCCACGATAAGGCCTGAGTCTAATGTTGCGCTGACCGCGCCGTTTCGCAGGCGCAATCAGGCGTGAACGCAAGCAGCATGCAAACCCCGCCATACTTCCGTGGCGTAATGGAGTACAATTCGACAAAGATGCCGGGGGCTGGCCAGCTGGCTCTGTGGGAGAAATTCTGCGCCGGCGGGGGTGCCGGGCAATGTCGTTAGTCCGCCCCGGGGCTAAATGCTACCAATTCAAGGTCACCTCCTCCGATCCATGACGATCCGCAGCAGCATGAACCGCAACGCAGCAACAGAGTAGCGATCGCGGCTGTAATGGCCGCGCACTTGAAGGGTATCATTTGCGATTCGTTTCTACGACGAACTGTCGAACACGAAACAAATAGACGTCTTTCCTTCCCGGGCTGACATATTTTTTTTTACCGTTCCGATTTCGGTCACGGTGGATCGGTTGATCGAAGGCCCTCGAGGAGTGCCCGTTGTTAGAACGTTAGCGGAAAGGTTAACCGTAAGTTTGCAAAATAAATAAACAGATATCGTTTTTCGTTTCTGGCACAAGCTAAGATGGGGTCGATTTGCAACCGTAATGATGATTTTCGGTAAGATGTTTTTACCAGTTTCAAGGTATTTTATTAGTTAGTTCTTAAAGAATGATTTGTGTTAGGTTGAGGTAGGGAAACGTCTGAAACATCGCCCTTAACATTTACTATTTATTACATTTTTTATATTTATTTATAATTATACAAATTATATTTATATTTATTTTATGTGAGTCAAGCTATAACAATTTGTTTTTATTGCTACCAAACAATTAAGTGCTTAACTCAACTAGAGCTCTTAAATATATTATATGGAAGGTGGCAAAAGTTGCCTATATTTGAATAATAAGATATAAAGTTTTTAATTATTTCATGGGGTTTTGAATCGTCTATTGTGCCCTAACTACTGCAACAAAACATAAGGCTACTTTCGTAAGAAGTGAACCGTAACAGGCCCAACATTTGTGAGATAGGTTTTGAACGGTTTTGCGATGTGTGGTCGGCTTATCGTGTCTTTTATCCCATTCTCGACGTTTTATGTCCAAAGCTTGCTTCAAACACATTAATTGTTGTCGATAGTTGTCGTTCATTAGGTTTTAAAAGCTCATGGTGCACCACACCTTTCATATCTCACCATATGCAACGCATAACCTTTGCGCAGTGAATATTTCGCTTTGGTTGCGATGAACCACCTGCAATGTCCACCATAATATACCCTGCCCTTTATTGGCTTAGGGTTCACGAAATAAATCCTTTTTTTATCGCAGAAATATTTACAGATGCTTAAAATGGTGTTGTTTACACTTTAACCAAAAAACTTAGACTGGCACATGACATGGACATGCAATACGTAATATTAATTTTATTTAAAAAAAATTGTGGCATTTAGTGAGTAGTGCTATCTATTGTAAGACCGCATGAATTAATTGAAAGTCCTTACAATATAAATGAAAGGAGGAATGCGGAATAAAAATAAGTAACTCACCCTGAATGACGCAGAATGGTGGTAATTGTTTGTTGAAACACTTAAATAGGCATATCACTGTGCCACTAAGCCCGTGCCTTCTGACTGGCCCGTCTAATGCACTGCGAGTGGGTTGCGCTGTTTCCGGTTGTGGTACCATTTCGACGCCACCGGCCACACCAATGTGTTGCTTGATTGGTATATTTATTTACAACGGTGGCGCATAAATGTTAAACAACGCCCAAGCCGCTCCCAAACCTCTCAGTCGTCGAAGATTGAAACCTCTTTTTAAGGTCCCGCTGGCTGGCCACCCAGCGAATGCGCCGGAAACAAATGGTGTCGACGGATCGATCGCGTCCGATCGTTCCGAAGTATTAAATAGATCGACCAGACAGGCTTTTGGGGCTGGCGATGATCGCGTGCTATTAGCAACGGCGCGTGAATCACCTCGATAATTGAATGCTGACTCCACGGTCTTCGACGGCTTCAGCACACGGGCGGCTTGTTTGAAGAACGGCCGACGAAAACTGATGTATGGAGCATAACATTATGAACATATCCATCAAGGCTTTCGACGATCCAATCCGGCGGCGCGCACGTGAAGCCAAATGTACTCAAATCCGTTAACAATTCACGTATGCGTCGGTGGCCATCGATCAACATTGAAAAGTTGATAGATCTCCGACCCCAAACCTTGCAGACGTTCGACGCGGTGGCCTCATTGCCTTGACATTCAACACGTCTGTGTGCCGAAATCGGGAAGTGCTCGAGTTTGGTATTCAATGTAAACTGAAAAGGTTCTGAAAGTAATTTGAAATTGAATGAAATTGAAGCAGTGAAAGTATCAGCATCATTGACTCGAACGCCAAGGTTTGTTGGGGTTTTGGGAACTAAAGAAACAGCTTCTCACTTCACCTTCATGGAGGACTACATTTAACCAGTTTTATTCTCACTAACTCCGGATCTGGCCAGGCGCGTAGATGAAGTCGACAGCATTGTTGAAACATTGAACATGACTGACGAACCGGAACAGCTCAATACGCGGTTTGTGAGCAAACGGTTGACCTATCGAACCCCGGAATAAACATATTTCAGTACCATGCACACAGCTTCCTGGCAATTGTAATCGATAGTTCCTCCGGCATGGACACAGCAATCGTTTGAAATACGTACGTGCGCCGCAGTTTCATCGATTGCACGATTTCCGGTGTGGTTTTAAAACAACAGGGCGTTTGTGGCGTGATGTTTCGTTTGCCATGAGATAGCCATGCGATAGCGACTTGCATGATGCGCCAACCGAAGTGAGTTATTTATTTTATTTGACTATATAATTTCACACTCATATTACAAAAGAGACTTGTGCGTTAGCAAATAAAAATGGAACCTACAGTTTGTCCGCGGGTCCGTATCAATAAATTAAAAGAAAACTCTGGAAGCTTTTCCCACCGGCACCAAACCACTTGCGGCTTGATTTTTTCACCGAGAAACAAACAACAACCCAAACGCCGGACGGACGGATGGATGGAGCCCCGGGCTTGTTTCGCAATGTTCACACCGCAAGCGAGCTCCCAGCATTGTGGCGGTGCAATATTTTTATGCTTTTATTTCCTCACCCACCCATCAGTGGGGTCTAACCGGTATGCAACACGCCGCCCGAAGGGTTGCAGTTCTCCGTGCATGTGCATTGGCACGTTGCATCAACACCGGGCGGGCTCGCATGACTGTAAAGCACTTTTTTTTACATGCACCCACGGATGACGGATGTCTCTGATGTGAGAATAAAGTGTTACAGTGCCCGTCACAGGCTCCGTCTGTTGCGGACTTTGATTCGAACGAGCCGAACCAGCCTCTGGGCAGCTGGCCGTTGGTGTGTTTGCCGGGAGCCGCCGTCATATTTATCTTCCCGCGAATGACCGTCGAAAAAGTAACATTTTTCCATGATGGATGCTCCGCCGAATAAATGTTTGTTACAACATGGTCCAAAACGTTACTTCCGTGATGAGATACGTCAGGCCCGGCCACAGGGCGATGTGTGGAAGTGGAATGGTTTCCTTGTTGTGGCGCTTCAGGAAATTAGAAGCGCCAAAATGGGAACCGATCTCTTTCGAACACTAACGTTAATTCATTAGCACAAGTGGGTTTCAGCTTTGTGTTGGCAAATATGTTAACCAATACGTTTTATTGTTGAGTGCACGTTAGTACAACAATAGAACAATCTTCATTCTTAAAAAATTTTGTGTAGATGATTTTATTTGCATATTTTATAAAAAATGTTCCGCATCCTATTTGAAAGAAAATGTTTCAAAAGGCTATACTTATTTTTACGAAAATCATAGAGGGTGGCAACATAACAAGGTGCCGTTCTAATGAAAAAGAACACAATTGTATGACATTAAAATAGTCGCGATTCAGAAAAAAAACCCTCGAAACGCTCAATCGAAAGCTGTGTAGGTCTATGATTTACTGACAACTCGCGGATAGCAATTTCCCCGTCGCGTTAGGCGGGTCTTATAACGGTTGTTGAGGTGGCGTTGCAGGTTCCTTTTTTGTGGCTGGCTATAGAAATGGGAACATGATACGACATGCGAATAAAAAACGCGGGACAGAACGCTTCAACACACGTGTGTGCTCAACTTCATGAAGGTGACTTAAAGCTTTACTACGTTTTTGATCTTGTAAAATGTCTTATTTCAAAGTTAAGCCTATATTTTGTTTAATGTTGGAGATCCTAGACGGTGTGAGTCTTATAGTTAATAAAATCCCACAGATATCTTCTTCAATATGCATTAGAAATCTATGCACAACGATTACAAATTTGAGAATCGACAGTATGTCTATTGGTAAATTCGGTTACTATTTCTATTTCTACTTTAATACACGCCCTTATTTTTCTACAACTAATACGTAAATCGTTGTGTACCAGCACAGCTTCTCTAACTATTAGAGTCTTGTTAGCTCACGAAACGGTGGCGCAGATCGATGATTCATCGTTTCTCGGCGGCGGCGAAGCGCTACAATTGCTGTGATTATTAAAACATCATAAAACAAACGACTGGCCAAATGAGTGAAGCGTAATCGAAACTCCACCTCAGAATGACGAAGAACATTCCAACGCATCGGGGGCCAGCTGCAGTCCAACCGAACACGTGTTGCTGTTCTTTTTTTTGTCTCAGCCACAAAAAATTCGATGATGTCGAGCGCAATGTTGTTGCCGAAACAAAAACTATCTTCGGCACGCTCCACTGAGCCATCGGGTGGAACAGAAAATGACGTACCCTTGGGATCGACCGGAAGAGATGTTTGATGAACTTTCTGGACGGATGCGTGAGCTGTCAGACCAATCAGTTTTCGTCTTCTAGCACCGCTACTAAATACTACCATGTCGATTCTTTAAACCCTCGGAAATCCTTGGTTTTCTGGGAGAGAAGATGGAGTGATGGGCCAGAGGCAGCAAGCCATCAAAACATTTCAACGATTTACATAATCGACATATTGCGTCTGTAAGGCACGAACGTGGTCCAGGCACGAAAGCAGACCTTCGAGACACGGAAAGAAAACCGTTCAATCACGGTCAACATCATCGACCAAAGCTGCGAACATTACTTTCGGCAGATATGAACGGAACGTGAGTACTCTTTTTGATGCGATTTGAATAATTCATCCTCTTCCGGCTGGCGTACAAAAACTTCCCAGAAGCGTGCCCCAAACGGCTGATCGTTCTTGATTACCATAACTGGCGGCCACTTTCATCTTCTCGAGGTGTTGACGGAAATTTTTGGTAAAAAAGTGAAACTTGGGTCACAAGCAAACTGTTCAATCTTAGCGCATTCCAAATGGAGCGTTGTCGCAAGCAAAAGTTAGGATAGAACGTACGAAAACATTGATAAATAATTTCACAAGAACGAGAAGTGTTTTTGCAGCCGAAAAAGGTTGTAGTTGATGCAAGCAATTTAAGAAAGCAAATAAATTGAACCGTAGATCACTTTATTTTCAATATTTTTAAAAAACATATGACCAACATAGAAAACCAGCATAAATGAAATAAACTTCATTTTAATACAGAACTGGTTTGTTTCAAGAATCCCCTTTACATTGTTGCCATTAAAATAATTCACTTTTATAGCTTAGCGCACTAAATAAGCCACCAACCTAAATTGAGCGGTTGAATTAAATCATACGCCATATTGGGAACGAGATCCCAAAAAAAAATCCAGCTCACCGACGTGATCGTTGTCATTTCGGGCACAGTGCATCACTCTTTTCGGGTTTCGGGTCCGCCTTCCGCCGGCGGCTTCGGTGTTTCGAATATTATTTATCTGACCGAGGTGATGATAATTCATTTTCAACAGTATCCGCCACATCGAGCGCCTCGAGCCAGCCGAGCGAACTTTTGCAATTAATCAAACTCCTTCGGCGAAATTGGGCGGCGAACCGGAACGGAGTCAGTGGGTTTTGCGGTAAACACACCGGCAATGGTCATTAATTAGTTGGATAATTTAGCATCAACATTTCCGGCTGCCATCTCAACGATGCCAGATTTAAACGAATGTCCGGCAGGGAGAGCCGTTCGAGTTCGAGCAAAGTTAAACTTTCCTTTTCCATCGTTCACCGGCCGCCCCAACGATTTTCTCTAATGGATGAGAATCGAAAATGAGCAATTGGGAAATTTCTTCCGATCGGGCAGCTTTCCTTCGCCAGCTCCGTCTATGGAAACTCACCATTACCACTGTCTTCAATTAGAGGCAAAGTTTCTTTTCCATTTAAGGTTCGTCTGATATCCGGAAGCATAGCGTTCCGTATCCTTAGCAAGCTTTAAATGACATTCCTTTGGGGTACGAACAATAAAGGGGAAATTATAAAACGATCGACAAAGGTTAGGACTAATAGAGGATATTTGATGAACTGTGGAAAAATGCACAAATATACTATTAGTGCTTTGCTGGCACAAAGTTAAGTGAAGAATTAATCAGAAGTATCATCTGCCTGAAGAATATCCTCGCTTTGCTCTTTATGGCAGCAAAGTTTCAAGTTGACGAGCAAAAAGGAACTGATCTGGAGGTGTTATTTTCTGCAAGCATATTATTTGCACTGCTTGCTGCATCACTTCGTATGCACATTGGTCTATGCATACCAAAATATCCGGACCCCGACGGCCAGAGACACTCATTGCACCTGCCATCGTGTCTGTCGAAAAATTCTGCATTATGACTAACAGCGTCACGACGTCGTGTCAGGCAGTCCTTCCGGTGCTGCTTCGGGCTTGAGGAGCAGTTCCCGAATATTCACGTAAGCCACCTGTTCACCTGGCCTCTTTTTTTTCTCTGCGCTGCCATGCTTCGTCCTGCCGCGTCCTGCGAGCGAGGTGGGTGAAAAAGATTCGATTAACTTTTGATGACCACATGGCAGCCGGAAGCTGCGAGGGTCACCGCCGGGGCCAAAGGCAACAGATGATTGCTGCGCTTGTATCGCTCGCGCAGATGGCAGCGTTCTCGACGTTCATCCTCGACCTCCGTTTCCGTTTTAGTGCGGCTGACAGTGTGTTTGGAGGCCATCGCATCGAGACCGCATATGTGTGTGGGGTTTCAATCAGAACGTATCATCGTCCGAAGAACGCAGAAGAAGTGATTCCACTCGAAGAAGCCGGCGCGGTTTAGAAGTGGAATTTTCAAGAAAATGTTTTGAGTGGATGTCACCGAGAACAGAGACCCAATTCAGGCTCGATAAAACTGGATCTAACATAAATTGGACCCAAAACCGTAACAAGCGTTAATAAGAACCAACACTAATTGCCGGTTGTTCCGGGATTCGGACATCTAATAAACACTGAGGTGCCCAGGTGTAAAAGGAAAATTTGTTTGGCAGCCAAATTTACGGCCTCCGGCGGCCGTTCCGACAGTTTCTTCCACTCTTTTAATTCGATTTCAGCTTCTTAGTTTACTGGTCGGTAGCTGGGCCTGCAACATATGTTTCTGGCACACACTTGTGGCTCCGGAGCGGAGCATGCTTATGTCGGAGGCAACATCAGGGCACCTTTGGAGGGGCGGGGTCAGAGTTCCGGGATCAACAGTCGCCACCCTCATCAGGATCTGCCCGGATCCGATAATCAGCCGGAGCGCAGGTGAACGCAGGTGTCCTTAAACAACGTCTTCGCTGCCACCGGAGCGGGGATAAGTTATGGCCGTACATAGAAAGGAAAGCACGGCACGGGACAGCACGGGTCCTTAATGTGGCGCTAAACACGCGCCGTACGACGAAAATTAACGTTGTCAGCATAACCACAGCCAGCGGTCGAGCTTATGCTCTCCCGGTACGTCTGCTCGGTTCTAAATATGGTCCAACCTGATCCTTCGAATTGGATTCGAGCACGTGTTCCGCGCCAACAAATCGTGACGCGCGACATTTGGTAGCATGTGCAACCTGCTGGGGCTTCCTCCTGTGTTCAGGTGTTTTTCCGAGTCGGCCAGACCGTAGGGCCGCACTCATTACATCCGCCTGCCAAGTGAAAAGGATCAAACCCAAAAAAAGGTTTAATCCAAAACATACTCACAGAGGGTATGTTCGGTTCGAGCTTAATCGAAAGCATTAGATCGGCAGCCGGCCGGCAGTCGCTAGGATTGTTGGCCATTGTTGTAGATGATTGTTATGCGCCGTATGGAACGGCTTCCGGTTCTTCGCGCAGCTGCAACGAGGTTCTAATGAGCTGGAACGGGGCTTGAAATCAAAAGCACAAGGGGCAATGAAGTCGTGCAGTCGGGCATTTGAAGCGTTATTATCCTTTCCCCCAGGGCCATGGTTATTTTTCACTCCAACAAAGGACCGGCCGGCCGATGTCTACTTTCATGTCTACGGTGTTTTCGTCGCGTGCTTCGGAGCACGTGTTTTACGAGACGTTTTTTTTTTAATATCCGAGTTTGTTCTTCTCCTTTGCTGTAGTTCCTACTTTCTAAGGCTTCTGATTTTACGTGCAAAAGGGTGGTGGTGCTGCGGATCATATTGTTCCATAAATTGGTACCATAGGTACTGTGCCTTGTAGTTTAAATCCAGCTTACCTTTACGCAGTAATAGTGTCCAATAGTTGTGACTTGAATGCTCAAAGTGATATCTTTAAATTTATCTGATTGAGAAAGGAAGGTCTCTCAGTTTATTATTCCTTTTTCCTAAAGCTATTTTTATCTAACAGATATTTACCGTCTTCTGAATGTTCGAACCGTTGTCTCGAAACGTATTACAATTCAATAAGTATTTGTAAGACCAATGATGAATGAAATAAGTAAAAGTGAGCAGCTTGAATCGTTTTGGATCTAGTATGAAGATTTAGCATTACACCTATAGGAGTTTTAGTAATGAGGACAATTATGAGGACTGCTTGTCAATTGGTTGATCCCTATCGCAAGGGCAGAGGTCTCAATGCAAGGGGCGTCCTTCTCCACATCAAAACACATCCCACAAATGCCAGCAGTAAGTCGAACACATTAATTAGCAACATCCTTAAGCGGATCACAGGCCCACAAGAGACCCGGAAGCACGATGACGAATGACCGCAAAATGTATCTCCGTTTCACTAATGATTCACTTTTGCTGATGACTTTGATGAAAATTTGTACCATCCGAAGGGCCCCTTGTTGGTTTCGGGTTATTCGATTCAGTTTCCACAAATTAAGTCAGTGTCCTTCAAACTTATCGGCCATCGGAGCCTATATCGAAGGATGGATTCTTTGTGTGAGCAAACTTTCGAGAAAGCTCCCACGGTCGCCAGAACTTTCGAACCAACCGTTTTCCACAAACCAATAATTAAGGGCACCCAGTGCGGACAGGCGTAAGCGATCCTTGGATCGTGGCCGGATCGTTACAAGTGTCCTGACATCGGACCCTTACAAAATGGCACACCCCCACAACCTACCATCGGCAGTTTAATTTCAATTTTACAATGCATTTTCATGCGTCCCTCGTGGGACTCTGGGACTTGGTGTTATTAAATTCACTTCACCGAACAGCTACGGCTTTCCTATAAATCTTTCCAGCGTCTCGAGTGGTTTGGCTGTGGCTCTGATAAACCGATCATTGTTTGCTCCATTCCGGAGACTTCGGGTTGCCTTCTACA